>NW_026967500.1:1290416-1635833 GCF_028390025.1 Pseudophryne corroboree
TCAGATTGCTCATTCCTTCCAAACTTATTATGAGTCCGTCTATAATCTTAGAAAGGATCAAACCCCTCAGGCTGCCTCTGATCTGAGGGTATTGATACAGAGATACCTGGCGGAAGTTGAATTTCCAAATCTTCCTGAGTCAGACCTGGATGCTCTGGAACAACCCTTTACCATAGAAGAGCTGGAAACAGCCTTGGCGGCTACACCAACTGGGAAGAGTCCGGGCCCGGATGGTTTCCCAGTCGGATACTATAAAGCCTTTAAACAATCCCTGTTGCCCCTCTTCTTGAAGGCGTGCAATTCCATCTCTGCCGAGAAAGGCTTTTCTCCGCAGACCTTGGAAGCACATATAACTGTAATCCCAAAAGAGGGTAAGGACCCCACCCAGTGCTCGAGCTACTGACCTATTTCCCTCCTCAATTGCGACATTAAACTCTTTGCTAAATTGCTTGCGGGCCGTTTGGGCCGCCTTCTCCCGCTGGTGGTTCATGTAGTTGTAGTGTCAGTGAGGCTGCACACGGCAGAGATACAATGTAGCGCCTATGCGCTCCATTGTATCCAATGGTGGGAACTTTGCGGTCAGTGGTTGACCGAAAGTAACCTCGCCGCTGACCACAAAGTTCCCACCATTGGATACAATGGAGCGCATAGACGCTACATTGTATCTCTGCCGTGTGCTGTCTCACAGACACTACAGGAGCACACAGCCAATCAGGAGAGTGCCCCGACGTGGCGCTCACTGATTGGCTGAAGGGACCCTCTTTGACAGGAGTCAGGGGGGGTCCTGGCAGTCGGGGAAAGGGGTCCCATGTGTAAACATGGGACCCCTTTCAGTGCGTGGTCGGGTTTCTGTTTTTTTGTTTTGCCAAGTACGTGGATCATACAAAGAACAGAAGCTACACTGGATTATGTGAGTATACATTTTTTCACAGGCACCCAGAGGATTCTACAGGGAGAAGTGGACTGAGCCTCGTGTGAACATAGGTAAGTGGTACTATGGCAACGGTGGTACACAATGACCCGCCGTGGGCTACATTCTAAACATTGCAGTCTTGGCTAGTTACTAAACTAATGCCCCCTATGGGTCCTATGCCGGTAAAACCATATATAGTCCCTGCAGCTAATTCTCCGTGGGCAGATACCTTGTCCACGCAGTTACAGAAATTGAACCAGTCACTGACTACTAAGTCTGTCCCTCGCCCGCCTAAGACAAAAGTGTCCTCTAAGCGGGCCATTACTCCCTCACAATCCACTGCTGTCCCTGACACCTCGTCTGATGAAGATGGCGTTAACACAGACCCCACAGATTCTGATAATACTGCTTGTTATACTGGCTCACAAGTGGATGTTCCTGATCTCTTGGAGGCCATTAGAGTAATTTTACAGATTACAGATGATCTCGAGCCATCTGGCCCTCCTAAGAAACCAGATAGATTCAAGTGTCAGAAGGTGGTTAAACAAGTTTTACCTCACTCTGATCACCTGGTTGATATACGTCAGGAATCCTGGGAGAACCCAGGAAAGAAGTTTGTACCTCACAAGAAGCTTCTTGCTCGCTATTCCCTCGCTCAAGAGCGGACAAAAAATTGGGAGAACCCTCCTCCAGTGGACTCACATGTGACGCGGATGGTGGTCTCCTCAGCTCTACCGGTCACTACCATCACGTCTCTTAAGGAGCCTACAGACAAACGTGTGGAGGGTTGTCTAAAAGCGATTAACACCCTCACGGGTGCTGCACAGCGGCCCACTATTGCAGCAACATGGGCTGCAGAAGCTATTATTGAGTGGGCCCAGGAGTTGGAAGCTGAAATCTCTTCTGACCATGCTAGACAATGCTTGTCGTATATTGTCACAGCTTCTCTGTATATTAAAGAGGCGGCTTCTGATGTCGACATTCTGGCAGCCAAGATTTCTACTACGTCTGTCCTGGCGCGACAGATTTGTGGCTGAGATCCTGGTCTGTGGATCTGGATTCTAGAAAAACCCTGCAGGTACTCCCTTTCAAGGGAGATATCCTATTCGGAGAGGACTTACACAAGATAGTGGCTGATTTGGCTACTGCCAAAAACTGCGTGTCTGCCTAATACTGCTCTTTCTGTACCGAAGGCTAAGAGTACTTCCTATCGTCCCTTTCGTCCTTCAGGTAAAGCAAAAGGTCAGGCGTACCACAAGCAGGCCCGCACTTCCAAACCCGGTAAGCCAAAGCCCAAAAGAGCCTGGGCTGCCCGTCAGCCAGCTTCCAAGACTGATAAGCCTGCCGCATGACGGGGCAGGCCTCCCTCTGGGGATTACCAGGGTGGGGGGCTGCCTTCTAGGGTATACCAGGGAGTGGTTAAGGACCACTTCAGATGCCTGGGTACGGGAAGTCGTTACTCACGGTTACGCCATAGCCTTCAAAAACCGTCCCCCTCATCGATTTTGCCTGACAGACGTCCCTTCGGACCAAGTAAAGGCAAAGACCCTACATTCGGTGGTACAGACCCTCCTGGACTCAGGAGTCATAGTACAGGTGCCTCTTGCTCAGAGGTCAGGGGTACTATTCTCCGCTATTCCTAGTTCCGAAACCGAATGGGTCCTCCCGGCCCATTCTCAACCTCAAGGCCCTGAACAAGTTTGTGAGAGTTTCCAAGTTCCGTATAGGAAACACTTTGCTCTATAGTTCTGGCCTTGGAGTCACATCAACAATACCCGAGGTTTGCGGTTGGCAACCTTCACTACCAGTTTCGAGCATTACCCTTTGGTTCAACAACGGCTCCACGAGTCTTCACCAAGGTTATGGCGGCCATGACGGCGGTACTCCATCGTCAAGGGGTCAGGATCCTACCGTATCTAGATGACCTGTTGATCCTGGCAAATTCCCCAGACATTCTCCTACGTCACCTAGATTTGGCGATCCGGTTTCTACAAGCCCACGGGTGGCTCATCAACTAGAAGAAATCCTCCCTGATCCCTGCTCAGTGCATCTGTGAGCGCTATTGGACACTCACATCCAGCGGTTGTTCTTGTCTCAGGAGAAGGTCCTGAAACTTCAGGACAGGATTCGTTGCTTCCTCTCTCATCCGCAAGTGTCGATTCATTCGGCAATGCAGGTGTTGGGCCTCATGGTGTCAGCATTCGACATGGTGGAGTATGCTCAATTTCATTCTCGCCCCCTCCAGAGGCTGATTCTGGCCAAGTGGGACGGCCTGCCTCACCGAATCAGATCTCACATGATCTCCTCAACTCCGGAGGTCCGTCTGTCGCTGTACTGGTGGCTCCAGGACCAACAACTGGTTAGGGGCCGTCCCTTCTGGATACCCAACTGGGTACTGTTGACAACGGAGGCCAGTCTGAGGGGTTGGGGCACGGTGTTGGAGCAACACTCCCTTCAGGGACGGTGGACAAAGGAGAAGTCTCTCCTCCCGATCAACATTCTGGAATTGCGGGCGGTCTTCAACTCGTTGAACCTAGCCCAGCACTTGATACAGAACCGTCCTGTTCAGATACAGTTGGACAACGCCACCACACAGTGGCATACATAAATCATCAAGGCGGCACTCGAAGCCACATGGCAATGAAGGAAGTATCACGGATTCTTCAATGGGCGAAATGCCATCTACCGGCAATATTCATTCCGGGAGTCCTGAATTGGGAAGCGGACTCTCAGTCGTCAGGACGTACACGCCGGAGAGTGGGGCCTCCATCCAGAAGTGTTTCAACTCCTAGTGGAAAGGTGGGGCCTTCCAGACGTGGATCCGATGGCGTCTCAACACAATCACAAGGTTCCGGTCTTCGGAGCAAGGACAAGGGATCCTCAAGCAGCATTTGTGGATGCGCTGGCGGTGCCATGGAAGTTTCGGCTACCGTACGCGTTCTCTCCAGTGTCACTTATGCCCAGAGTGATTCGGAAGTTCAAGCAGGAATCCTGCTTCTCATAGCTCCAGCGTGGCCCAGACGACATTGGTTCTCAGACCTACAGGGCCTCTCGTCAGAGCTTCCAATACTACTTCCACAACACCCAGACCTCCTCGTTCAGGGCCCATGTGTCTACCAGGACCTGGCCCGGCTTTCTTTGACGGCGTGGCTCTTGAAGCTTCCATCTTGAGGGCTAAAGGGTTTTCTGATGCGGTCATTAAAACTATGTTGCGGGCCCGGAAACCGGCTTCTGCTCGGATTTACCATAGGGTCTGGCATTCTTACTTTGTTTGGTGCGCATCTAACAATCATGACGCTTCCAAATTTAGTACAGCACAGCTTTTTGCTTTCCTTCAGCAAGGCCTAGACTTAGGCTTGTGGCTGGCCTCCCTAAAGGTTCATATTTTTGCCTTGTCGGTGTGGTTTCAGAGAAAGATTGCAACTTTGCCTGATGTTCATAGATTTACTCAGGGTGTGTTTGCTATCCAACCTCCCTATGTCTCGCCTGTGGCTCCTTGGACTTGTTGGTGGTTTTGGAGGCATGCAAAAGAACCTCCATTTGAGCCTCTTGGTTCAGCTGATCTTAAGTGGCTTTCCCTTAAGGTGGTGTTCTTGCTGGCTATTGCCTCAGCTAGAAGGGTGTCAGATTTGGGTGCTTTGTCTTGTAGCTCACCTCATCTGATATTTCACCGTGACCGGGCGGTCCTTAGGACTCGTCCCGGATATTTACCTAAGGTGGTTTCTTCGTTTCACCTTAATCAGGAGATTGTGGTTCCTGCCCTTGTCTCTCCTGACTTGTCTCCCAAAGAGCGGTCTTTGGATGTGGTACTGGCTCTCCGTATCTATGTGAAGAGAACTGCTTCCATTAGGAAATCTGATTCTTTGTATTGTTTGGATTTCACAAATGTGGCTGGCCTGCTCACAAGCAGACTTTGCCCAGATGGATTAGAATGGTGATTGCACATGCTTATGTGAAGGCTGGTCTGTCAGCTCCTGCTCACATTACTGCCCATTCTACTCGGTCTGTGGGACCCTCTTGGGCGGCCCGCCGTGGTGCGATCCTTGAACAATTGTGCAAGGCGGCTACGTTGTCCTCGGTGAACACGTTCATAAGGTTCTATGCCTTCGATACTGCCGCTTCCCAGGATGCCTCCTTTGGATGCCGGGTTCTTGTGCCCGCTACAGTGCATCCCCTCCCATAAGGAACTGCTTTAGGACATCCCCATTGTCCAATCCCAGTGTACCCCGCAGCAGAAAACGAGATTTATGGTAAGAACTTACCTTTGTTAAATCTCTCTGCGAGGTACACTGGGCTCCACAAGGCGCCCACCCTGACACACTTAGCTTCTTTGGGTTGGTATGGCATTAGCCGCTGACACTTCTCCTGTCGTGAGAGTGTGGTGTAAGTGGCTACTAACTGTTGTCGTCTCTTATCCTGCTACTGCATTGGGCTGGTTAACTGAAAACTGAGCTCCTGTGCGGAGGGGCGGGGTTATAGAGGAGGCGGCTCTGTGCATCTTGGGAACAGTCAAGCTTTGAGCCTGTTGGTGTTTCAGATCAAGATCCTACTCTACACTCCATTGTCCAATCCTTGTGGAGCCCAGTGTACCTCGCAGAAAGAGATTTAACAAAGGTAAGTTCTTACCATAAATCTCATTTTTTCATATTAAAGAATGCATTCACTAGGCTGCTTTGCTTTCCTCATCCACAGCTGAGTGCCTGGATAATCTGCAGATATTTCCAGATATTTCTCCTGTGACGCTGGCCAAAAGGCATCTATTCCACCCAAGGAAATGTACAATACAAATGGGTATTTCCTACTAAGGTTATTGTAATGCGAAACGGTGCCTTCGCAGTGATACCTTCAACCGAGGATGGCCCTGCTATACTGAAAACATAGGATTTTAATACCTACCGGTAAATCCTTTTCTCGTAGTCTGCAGGGGATACTGGGATGGTCTTAGTACCATGGGGTATAAATGGGGTTCATTGGAGCCTGGCACTTTAAAACTTCTTCAGAGAGTGTGCTGGCTCCCCCCTTCTAAGCCCCTCCTGTAGACTCAGTCTAGGAAAACTGTGCCCGAGGAGACGGACATACTTTGAAAGGAGGAAAAGAGACTAGAAAGTGGTGAGAGAACGAACCAGCACACAACATAACAAGAGGATAGCAACACTAAACCCAATTTGAAAATAGGGACAGCAAAAGCAGACCAAAAATACAACACACAAGAACAACTCTTGCTGGAAAATATCAAAGCACAGAGGCGGGTGCCCAGTATCCCCTATGGACTATGAAAAAAAGGGTTTACCAGTAGGTATTAAAATCCTATTTTCTCTAATGTCCAAGGGGATACTGGGTTGGTCTTAGTACCATGGGGAAGTTCCAAAACTCCAAACCGGGTGGGAGAGTGCCGAGACCCAATCAAAAGTGATTGACCAAACTGAAAGTCCTTAGTTGCCAAGGTGTTAAACCTTTAAAACTTAACAGAGCATTCAAACCCAACCAAGTAGCTGCCCAGCATAACTGCAAAGCCGAGACATCCCGGGCAGCCACCTAGGAAGAACCCACTGACCGTGTGGAGTGGGCCTGAACAGACCTAGGCAGCGGCAAAGCCGCCGAAGAGTGAGCCTGTTGGATCGTAAGCCTGATCCAACATGCAATAGACTGCTTCGAAGGATGACAACCAATCTTTGAAGCATCATAGAGAACAAAAAGCAAGTCTGATTTTGAGACGAGCTGGCCTCTTGACATAAATCTCCAAAGCCCAAACCACGTCCAAGGACATTGGTGTAACAGACGTGCCAGTGACAACCAGAACCACCATCGGCCAATTAATATGAAATGCTGACAGCACCTTAGGCAAGAATGTCTAGCGAGTTTTGAGCACAGCTCTATCCTCATGAAACACCAGAGAAGGACTCTTACAGGATAAGGCCCCTAATTCCAAAACACGCCTCACCGAGGCCAAGGCCAACAACATTATAGCCTGCCATGTCAAATACTCCATGTCCACCTTGTGGAAAGGTTAAATCAAACCGATTGGAGAAAGGCCAGAACCAAATTGAGAACTCACGGCGCTGTGGGAGGCACAAAGGGTGGTCGAATATAAAGGACATCTGTCAAGAACATCTGGACCACTGGGAGAACAGCCAATTGTTCCCTGGTAGAAAAAGATAAGTCTGAGATTTGAACTTTTATGGAGCCTAAATGTAGGCCCACATCCACAACAGCCTGCAGGAAGTGCAAGAAATGTCCCAGATGAAAATCCACAGCAGAATACTGTTGACCCTCACACCAAGAGACACATTTCTTCCATATGCGATGGTTATGTTTCAATGCGACCATCTGGCCAGCTTGGAGCACAGTCGAGATAACCTTGCCCGGAATCTCTTTCCTGGCAAAAATCCTCCCAATATACTTCCATTGCATCAAACGTAGCTGTGGTAAGTCTGGATAGACTAACGGCCCTTGTGTATGACGATCATCCTGAAGTGGCAGAGGCTAGGGGCCTACGAGTAATAAGACTAGAATGTCTACATACCAGGCCCTGCAGGGCCAGTATGGGGCAATCAGAATTGCCTGCACCCTGCCCCTTTAAATCCTTTGAGAACTCTTGGAATTAGAGGAACTGGAGGAAACAAGTACACCAACCGGTAAATCCACGGTGTCGCCAGAGCATCCACTGCTACGGCCTGTGGATCCCTCGTCCCAGAACAGTAGCGCAGGAGCTTCTTGGTGAGCTGAGAAACCAACAAGTCGATTTGCAGGCAGCCCCACCAATGAAATATCTGCTGTAACACTTGCGGGTAGAGAACCCATTTCCCCAGGTGCAGATCGTGTCTACTAAGGAAGTCTGCTCCCCAATTGTCTACTCACGGAATTAATACGGCGGAAATGGCCTTGGGATTATGCTCCACCCAGAGGAGTATCTGTGACACCTCCCTCATTGCAGCTCTGCTGTTTGGACCTCCTTGTTGGTTTATGTACACCACAGTTGGTGCGTTTTCTGACAATACCTGTATGGCCTGATACTGTAGGACATAGAGGTCAGCAAAAGGGCATTGTAAATCACCCTGAGTTCCAAAACATTTATCGGAAGGGAAGCCTCTTGATCAGACCACCTTCATTGGAACCGAGCCCCTAGGGTCACTGTACCCCAACAATGGAGGCTTGCAACCGTTGTCAACAGAATCCAATCCTGAATTCTGAAGTGTCGACCCTCCAGGAGGGAGATCAGTAACCACCATAAGAGGGAAATCCTGGCGTTTGGTGAAAGGCATATCATCTGGCGCATGTGTAGATGTGACCCAGACCATTTGTCCAGCAGATCCAGCTGGAATGGTCATGCATGGAATCTTCCGTACTGAATTGTGTCATAGGAGGCCATCATCTTTCCCAGTAAGCGTATGCAAAGATGTACCGAGATTTTGTTCAGCTTCAAAATGGAACGTACCATCGTCTGAATTATCTTTGCCTTGTCCATAGGAAGGAACACCTTCTGAGACATCGTGTCCAGTATCATTACCAGGAACTGAAGCCTCTGCATAGGTTCTAGGTGGGATTTCTGCAGACTGAGAATCCACCCATGATCCGTGAGTAGTCGTGTTGGAAGGCTGATCTTTTCCATCAACTGTGCTCTGAATATAGCCATTATGAGGAGATCGAAGTATGGAATGATGTTCACTTCCTGCTTGTGGAGTTGTAGCAACATCTCTGCCATCACCCCTGATAATACCCTCAGTGCAGTTGAGAGACCAAAAGGCAAGGCCTGGTAGTGACTGTGCTGCAGTGCAAACATGAGGTAAACCTGAAGAGGCAGCCATATTGGGATGTGAAGATACGCATCCTTAATATCCAAAGAAACCAGGAATTCCCCTTCTTCCATGTCACGCTTGGCCTGAGTTGGGGATCTGATGACTGATAATTGACTGAGGGAGCAGCTATCGGCAAAGGAAGGAAACGAGGTGGCTGAATGTAGTTCTTATTCATGGATTGAACACTTAGGCCCGAAGATGTAGAGGGGTAGGCAATGAGGACAATGACCGAGAACGATACACTGAAGAAAGAGGAATTCAGTTTTAATGAGACCTCAATCATACACAATGACTAGGAGAGAAGTCTGAGTGAATTCTGAAAGACGAAAGGTTCATGACTTGTAACCGACGCTGAAAAATACTGAATGAAGTGACTTGTGATTTGTAAATTATGCTGAAGAACATGGAATGAAGAGATGACTTGTGATTTTTAAACACTGACGAAGAGCGTATGGCTGTGAGCACCATCAGCAAACGGAGACCCTCTACCAGATAGAGGACCCAGCGGTTAAATCGCAAGAGTAGGTGGACTGGGAGCAGAACCAGGATACCAGGGGTTAACCTGGGAGCGCAGAGCGCAGGGCACCTTACAGCAGCAAGTAACTTGAAGTACTGGCAACATAGCTAAGCATCAACCCCTTTTTATAAGGGAAGCCTGTACCGGATTGGCTGGACTCGAACTGGGATACCTATTGACTTGGATTGGTCTCCAACGTGGTGGCTCCCTGCATAGAGGACACATGTGAAACCAGCACACAGCCACTACCTCTGGCCTCAGCCTCCCAGATGCTGCACTCCAGCAACAGGACACTTGGAAACAGACACCTCCGGCTGCCATGCTCCGCTCCCCAGGACCCGGACCCCGGCCTCCAGACCCCCGGCAGGCGCACCAGAGGACCTTGCTGCTGTAGTGCCTATCTATCGCAGCGACACCATCCAGCTAAGAGGAAGGCCGCAGGGACCAGAACCGGTGGTAAGACTCCAGATGCTGACAGTACCCCTCTTTTTAGGGTGGTCTCCGAACACCCATGTTGCTTAGTGGGATTCTTGGCATGAAAGGCACAACATAGTCTTGGAGCATGAACATCCTCTGCAGCCACACAAGATCTTTCCTCCGGACCATATCCTCTCCAATCTATGAGATACTGGACACGACCATACCTCTTGCGGAAGTCAAGAAACTTATGAACCTCGAGTTCCTCATTTTGAGCAGCTTTAACCCTGGGAGGTTAAGGGAAAGCTGCCCGAAAAAGATTTAGTACAAGAGGCTTTAGCAGAGAAATGTGAAAGGCATTGGGAATTTTAAAATTTAAAATAGGGAGGCAGTTTCACCTTGTAAGAAACAGGATTCAACGCTCTTTTAATAGGATACGGACCGATGAATCTTGGAGCAAACTTTTTGGTAGGAACATTGAGTCTGAGGTTTCTGGTGGATATCCAAACACGATCTCCCACTTTGAGACTAGTAACAGCCCTATGTTTCCGATCAGCGTAGGTCTTTTATTTCTGGGAAGTCTTAAGTAGCGCCTTATAAATTTGTCTCCAAATCTTAGTGAACCGACGAAGAGCAGATTCAGCAGCAGGAACCTCAAGAGGTGGGAGAAATTACAAGGAAGGAACTTGTGGATGAAAACTATAATTAATGAAGAAAGGAGTGGAATTGGTAGAAGAATGATATAGGTTATTGTATGCAAACTCAGCAAATGGGAGGTAATCCATCCAGTCTTCCTGAGCAGGGGACATGAACATCCATAAGAAAGTTTCCAGATCTTGGTTGACTCTCTCAGTCTGTCAGTCAGTCTGGGGATGGTAGGCTGAAGAGAAGTTCAACTTGATTCCTAGAACAGAGCTGAGAGCTTTCCAGAACTTGGCGACGAATTGAGGACCCTGATCAGAAACTATTTCCTGTGGAAGGCCATGCAAATGAAAAATCTATGAGAAAAACAATTTGGATAGCTGAGGAGCAGAGGGAAGACCGGTGAGGGGTATGAAGTGAGCCTTCTTCGAAAATAATTCCACAAATGACCCAAATGGTGTTGTGCCCTATGGAGACTGGCAAATCGGTTATGAAATCCATAGAGATGTGAGTCCAAGGCTTTAGAGGTATTGGAAGTGGATGAAGAAGACCCGAGGTAGATGTTCGTGGACTTTTATGTTGAAAACACTTGGAAAAGGCTGCTACAAATTCAAAGACATCCGTTTTAAGATGAGGCCAACAGTAGAATTGCTGAATGAACTTGAGAGTCTTAAGACCACTGGCATGACCCATGAAAGATGAAGAATGAGCCCACGTAAGCAATTTCCTGCAAAATTTTGGTGCTACAAAAGTTCTCCCCGGAGGAGGTAGAGGAAGGGCTAAAACACACGAGCCGGCTTTTGCCGGCCGGGAAAAAGCCGGATGGCTTTTTCCCGTGCCGGCATTGTAATTAACAGTGTGAGGGGTAGGGTCCCTTCACACTGCACGGCCCCGGCCTGGCTGCTGGGTTGCAGCCGGAACTATCCACTGGAAGGTCCGGCTGCCGGACCGTCTTTGCAGTCAGTGAACCGTGTGTGTGTGAAGGGGAGCTTTCACACACAACGCCTTTTTCCCAAGCCGTGTCTAATGCTGCGCATGCGCACAGCATTACACACGGCTCAAAGCCGTCCTGTGTGACAGACTCTGCCGATTTCTCCCAGATGGCAAAAAGCCGGACATAGTTTGTCCGGCTTTTTGCCAGCCGGGAGAAACCGGCCAGTGTGTTACAGCCCGAACAGTACGAGCTGGAGCAAATGAAGCCGGATTCAGAATAAATTGTTTCTCAGAGGAGTTGAGTGAATCATTCATTTGAAAATAACGAGATAGTGCATCTGCTCTTCGATATAAGGTTCCTGGGCGGTTAAAGAGTTTGAAGGAGAACCGAGAGAAGAAGAGAGCCCACCTGGCTAGCCATGGGTTTAAACAACGAGTTTAAACAATGGGTTTAGCTTTCTTATGAGATGATTTTCCAGTTCTGCCCATTCATCAGCATAACATTACGGAGATTAGAGAACAAGGTCAGGAGGCCATAGCAGAAGTATTGAAGAAGTCAAACAGTATGGAGGCTGTAGTCAGCACAGTCTGCCACTAGAGGGAGTCAACAGAGCATGAGTGGAGGCCAGGCAATAATAATAATTAAAGCAGTTCAGGCGACCACTTACTGCCCAGGTAGGGCCGCAGCGGCAGAAGTCCCTGCCGGAAATCACTGAGGCTGAAGGGCACTGATCATGGGCTGTCAGTGTCTGTAGCTCCCAGAGAAGCGGCTGGTTTCAGGAGGGCATGTGGCTATACTTCCAGTTTTCAAGATGGCCACTTCTGGCAGGGAAGCCCAAATCAGAAGAAACTGTCCGGCTATGGCGGGTGAACCAGGTCAGTAATAAGGCAGGAGAGGAGAGGGTACTAGGATGCAGTGGCACAGGGTAGCGTATCTGGATGCATAGGAACCCCACGTGTATGTTCTCTATAATTCAAAGCTCCGCCAGATTCCCCCGTAGCACCATGGGTTAGGAGGAGAGGGGAGATGCCGGGACACTGCTGGAGTGATGACAGGCAATCGCTCCATGTATTCCCCGCTGCCACGACTCAGGGCTTCAACGGCCGGACAGTAGGAGAAGGCAGGCTGCGGGCAGGTGAGCTGACTAAACTGACGCGTCCCTGCTGAGGCCACCAATCCCTGTAGTATGCACCGCATCAGATGCCGGGAGAGCAGCTCCGCTCCGTGTCTCCCACCGCGGTCACCGCTGATCCCCAGTCAGCCTCTCCAAACGGCTTCAACAGCACGGCTAGGCACAAGAGCCACACAGCCCTCGGTGAGTAGCAGCGCTACCTCGCTGAGGTCCGGTCTGCGGTGGGATCACTGCATAACTTCAGTCCGCGGCTTCGGATCCGGGGGTAGGCTGCAACCTGCAAAAGCCAAATGAATGGCTCCCCGCCTCCGCAACCTACAAAACACACAGAGGGGCAAGAAAGGGCCCAAAAGAGCCCGTAGAACAGCTGTAAAAAGCAGAAAGGACCTATATAAGCAGGAGTACTTTATCCTGCTTCCTGCTGCCTTTCCAGTCAGGCCACACAACCAGTGACATCATTTATTGATGTTGAAAACAAAAGTAATGTAGATTTTCGCACCAATCTAAGACCTGCAAATCTACTTTGGGAGCCATCTCCCTTTTTGTTTTGTTTTTTAAACAGTCCCCAGCTGGACGAGGATAATTGGAATTCCATTTCCTGGAATACTAATTTCCTACTGGGCGTAACCCAAAATTTCCATCAGCTGTTTTGGGATGTTTAAACACAGTTGCCTTAGTTTTTTAACACAGGCTCTGCTGCCTCTTCTGAGGATAGAATGGCTTACATAGCACTAATTAGCTCAGATATGTCCACTGAGCTGAGACCTTCTGAAGTGCAATGAGTCCTCATCCTCCAACGAATCCTCCTCTAAAACATGTATAAGTGACTGTGAAGATGTTGTATCATGTCTATGTGATTTACTTACCACCAGCCTTTCAGCCTGCTTTTTTGAGAGGCTGACAATTCCCTAGGTGTATAAACCTCAGAATGAATGTTGCATGTAAGGGTTAATAGTGAAACCTATCACAGGTATAGGAGCTGGTATAAACTGTTCAGCTACATTGAATAATGTCTGTGCAAAGTAGCCCATGAAGGTTTACCAGTTTACCAGAACCTGTGCCTGCCTCACTGTACACATGGGAAAGCGTTGTCGCGACCCGGCGGGGAGTTGTTGGAGCGACTCTAAGGTGAGTATAAGATGTTTTTTAGAAAGATCACTCATATAAAAATAAAATTACAAAACTTATGGCTGCTAAATATCAGCCCTCTGACCATGGTCCGGCTCCTGCCGCACCAAACAAAAAGCCGATTTGCCTGAGCCAGGAGGCGGGGATATATGGACAGGCCCGTTGCATGCTGGGAGGCTGAAAGCTTTGACAGTTTGTTGCAAATCCGCTGTCACGTCATCATATCCCAATGTTATCCTATGGATAACCTGTGGTCCCTGCCGGAGAAAGATATATATATCTAAGAGGATAGAATTTGATCGGTGTTGTTACACTGTTTTGTTGGCAGGTTACTTGATACTTTTCTCCTCATTGGTTACTATTGGTCACGTGGACGAGGTTCTCTCCGTGTCCCCGGACGTAGCGTGCGTCAGATGACGTCACTTTGATGTGCTGGAGCGCGCAACGGATGGCGACATGGACGGTTCCACCGGGTATATTAGGTGAGTGGTTGTATGTCTCTTGTGTTCTGCACCCTAACGAAAATGCCGCGAATAGAGCATTGAAACGTTGGTACACTAAACTGCCTGGTCTATTTATTCTGAGTGCCTCCTTGTATGGATTCCACATTACGTTATACCAACTGATGCAGCCTGGTTTGGAGGGCACCGGCTATTGATTCTTTAATATCAACTTCAGGTCTTCTTGAGGAGTGCCGCTTTACCATAATATATATAAGTACAACGACATGGGACGTGCACATGTGTGTAGATGGTGACACTAAAACTACTGGATGATCATTGTGAATGTCTGAGGTATTGATACAATGCAAATTTGTTGAGATATTGTTTCTTTTTCAGATGGGACCATAGGTCATGCACGTGATACGACTGGCATAAGGGAGCCATTGGTTTTGTCAGAGACCGGCATTTGTTTGTTGGTGATCCC
The DNA here is from genome assembly GCF_028390025.1 of Pseudophryne corroboree. Lineage (NCBI taxonomy): Eukaryota > Metazoa > Chordata > Amphibia > Anura > Myobatrachidae > Pseudophryne > Pseudophryne corroboree. The sequence continues at coordinate 1,304,823 of NW_026967500.1, forward strand.
TTGTAGACAGTGAGTAGTATCCATCTACAGTGGAAGAAGCATGGACACCAAGAATCTCAGCTGTGGAACAGTGGGCAAAAGTAGATCATGACAAATCAGGACCACAGGCATTTAGGGCGTCTAGCAACCACCAATCGTTCCAAACGCATCAGGAACTGCACCAACAGTACAATGCCGTACCCAACCAAACAGTCCCACAGTCCCAGATCTGGTGAATTGGAGGGCCACGTGAGATATGGTGGCACGTCAGCTGATGATCTGAAAACCAATCCGAGCCTTTCGGCAAATGTTCCGATGCTGAGAGCAAACCTAAAGTTTTACACTAATGTGATAGTTGTTTTTATGGTAATTATTTTGAGCAATAGAGTAGGACCTGCAGTATAGCGGGGTCCCTTGTCGGGAGCTGCAGGCTTAAATGCACTGAGCAATACATGAACTAAAACTCCACTGTTTATTATTGTTAGTTAAAATAGTAATGACACATTTATGTATGTAGTAAGGCTACTGGGAGACCTTAGATTGAGCAATATTTGATCTGACCATTACATTCCCTAAAGTCATAACCTCAGAACTGCACAGAGCAGGAACTATTATTCACAAGTAATTAGGAATGTGTTCATCATGAACAAGTCCACAATTACCGTCTGAAGGTTACACAATTATTTCAAGTCTGCACAATTGATATTTGAGGATAAAGCCTTTAACAGAAAACACCCCTGAAGAAGTCACTATTGACGAAACACGTTGGGAGACACGCAATTTGGATTTAGAGTGAATTGGAGTGGATAAGAACAAGCCCGCCCATGCAAGGGTGACAACAAGTGCAAAACGCTTGCCTTATGATTATACAAATATGTACTTGTGATAAGCTTTTAATCTGTTTTACTTGAAGTTCTAGATTCAAATTTCATTTTATTTCTAAATCTTATACGAATTGTATTTGGTGAGGTTATGTCTACTGTATAGCAGGATATATTTCATACCTGCATCATCTAACAAAATGCATGTAAATTAGGCACTCCACAAAAAACAATACTAATTATATTATATACATACGTATATACACATTTATATATAATCACTAATAAACTTCTGCTTGTTACTTTTAATAACATTATAGTGCTGTGTGTAATAACTCTCTACATGTGATAGTTGTCATGGATAGCCTTGTTAGAAACACCCAACTGAGAACAGGGTTGATGGCGGAGGAGGGTGTAGGATAAGAGATTGCTGTAGTGACAGCAATGAGAATATTTGACTTCTGTAATAAGTGTTTATTACTCACCTGTGCTGATATCTGTAGGGATCTCCTCCTCCTTACACTGCTGATTACCCCTCACATACGTGTCTTCTTCTCCCTCTGTATCTTCTTCCTTCATATCAGTCACATATGTCTCTTCTTCTCCCTCTATATCTTCTGCCTTTATATCGGTCACATTTGTCTCTTCTTCTCCCTCTATATCTTCTGTCTTTATATCAGTCACATACGTCTCCTCTTCTCCCTCTATATCTTCTGCCTTTATATCAGTCACATATGTCTCCTCTTCTCCGTCTATATCTTCTTCTTTTATAACAGTCACATACGTCTCTTCTTCTCCCTCTGTATCTTCTGTTTTTTTTTTTTTTTTTAATATTTTATTGGACAGCTGTACAACATTTGCATACATTATCTCAAAAACAGAGCAAAATGATACAACAGCATAACTATACATTTGAGACAGTATTTTTGTATATAAACAATCAACATAGATCAGTTCAGGTCTAACTAGAAATACCATGTGAAAGGCCTTTTTAGAAGGGCGTATGTCCTAAGTCCAAAATTTCTAAGTTATACCATGTGGTGTGAAGTATGGCTTGACGTAGAGAGGATTTGACAGGATTATCTAGTGTTTGCACATAGGGGAGCCATATGTCAAAGAATTTTGCTATTTTATTCTCTTTATCTAATAACATTTCCAACCATTCCATGTGGAAGAGGTAAGATATTCTTGGTAGAAATATGGCCAAAGATAGGGAGTCAGTGGCTATCCATTGGGACAAAATTGTTTTTTTCCCTGCTGCTGCTATTTTGGTTAGTAGTTGACGATTACCCATCGGTAGCTTGGAAGTAGGGTGGTATGGGTGTAAATCCCATATAACCCATTCCGGGGAAACATCTAGGTGGATATGTAGTTTGTCTCTAACATACGTTTGGATTAGGTTCCAGAATTTACCCACTTCAGGGCAGTTCCATAAACAGTGATAAATATCAGCATCTATCCTGCCACACTTAAAGCACTTGGAGTCAGAGGCTGCTCCCATTTGGAGCCGTAGTTTAGGTGTAATGTATGATCGGTGTAGGATTTGGTAGTTCATTTCTGCATAGGATGCTGATATAAGGGTTTTGTTGATCTTAGTAAAGGCCGTAAGCATGGCGGAAACATCAATGGATGGGAAGTCTGTTAGCCACTTTACTAGTCCCGTCTGGGTGGTCTCCCAATCAATGGATTTTTTTATGTATGTGTATAACACTGCAGTGGAGGTGTGTAGGTTCGGTGTCAGTTGTAGAGTTATGTCAAATGCGTTATTCCTATCTTTATCAGACATCAAGGCTATGGATTTTTTAATGTAGCTTCGTATCTGAAAGTATACGAACAGTGGGATTTTGATTTGTGGGAATCTGTCGCTAAGCTGTGAGTATGTGTAGATTTGGCGGGTGTTTTGATCAATCAAGTGATGTAACAACCTGATTCCTCCATTTGATAAGGTAATTAGTGTGGTACGTGTCACCGTCCCTCTAAATTCTGGATTATGAACTATAGGAAGAAACATCGTGTTGTAGCTGGATATACCCATCCTCGAGCGAGCCTGTCTCCAAGCCGCACAAGTCGAGGTCAGTAATATGTTATTTTTGACCGAGGTTGGAAGGGCCGATGGGCGCATATGTAACAGGCTGACAAGAGGGAGTCCAGGGCAAAAGGCCTGTTCTAGGTCTGTGTTAGCAAAGGACTCAGTTTTATGTATCCAATCGATGGCATATCTATAGTTCGCTGCCAGCATATAGCTTCTGATACAAGGTAAGTTAACCCCTCCCAGTTTTTGTGTTTGGTTTAATTTAAATAGGGAAATTCTGGTTTTTTTTTGTGCCCAAATAAATTCACTAAAGGCTTTATTTAGAGTTTTTATGTCTGCTTCAGTTATTAGTAGGGGCAGCATCTGGATGGGGTATAGTAGTCTTGGGAAGGAGATCATTTTAATTAATTGGCATCTTCCCAAATATGACAGGGGTAGATGTTTCCATGCCTGGAAGTCCGTTAACGTGCGTGTTATAATTCGTGGGAAGTTATATCTATATAAATCGGTCGGGTTTACGGGTATCTGGAGTCCGAGATATATGATTGATCGGCTCGCCCATCGGAAGGGAAACTGAGAATTCCAACCATGTGTGGCTTTTGGATGTAAGGCCAAGGCTTCTGTCTTGGATTTATTAATTTTAAATCCGGATATCGATTCAAATGTCGCCAACAATGATATCAGGCTAGGGACTGCGAGCTGTGGATTTGAAAAGTATAATAACAGGTCATCTGCATATGCTGTGACCTTAAGTTTATGCTTATCTATTTCTATCCCCTGCCAGTCAGAGTTCAAATAGCAGTGTCTGATGAGTGGGTCTAGTGCCAGGTCAAAAAGGAGTGGGGATAAGGGGCACCCCTGTCTCGTGCCTCTATGAAGTGTAAACGAGTCTGTGTTCAACCCATTCACTGTAATGAACGCAGAGGGTGTGTCATAGATAGTGCGAAAGAATTTGACGAAATCGGCTCCGAATCTCTGCCAGTGAAGCACCCTTAACAAGTGAGACCATGACACGCGGTCAAACGCTTTATCAGCGTCACAGCTCACTATCAAGGAAGACCCATCCGGCGTCTGGGCCGATATGGTCAATGCGGCAACTAGTTGCCTAATATTATGCACTGATGTTCTCCCTTTTACAAAGCCGGTCTGTGATGGGTGTAGTAAGGTGGGCAACACCGTTTGCAGCCTATGTGCCATTATTGTTGTCAAAATTTTAAAGTCTTGGTTTAAAAGTGAAATGGGGCGGTATGATTGCACCATGGTAGGGTCTTTCCCTGGTTTCGGTAATACTATCATGCGCGCTTGGTTAAAGGAGGGCGGGGCGGCATTGCCAGCCATAATGGAGTTAAGTAGGGTCAGGAGGTAAGGTGTAATATGGGATTGCAGCAATTTATAGTACTCTGCGTTTAGGCCGTCAGGGCCTGGGGATTTTCCATTAGCCAGTTGTTTAATTACTGTCGTTAGTTCTAATTCGGTGATAGGGGCCATAAGGGAGTCTTGGTCCTCTGTTGTTAGTGTGGGGGACCCTGCTGATCTTAAAAAATTCATGCCGCTAATAGCGTCATCTGGCGGAGCTGTGTATAATTCTTTATAATAAGATAAGAAAGAGTCAGCTATTACTGCTGGGTCAGAAGATATTTGTGTATGTGTTTGAATGTTGAGAATGTGTGAAGTGGGGCGTTGGCTGCGAACTACATTCGCCAGGAGTTTGCCAGCTTTGTTTCCCCATTTAAAGTATTTATGTTTTTGAAAATCTAATGCATATTGGGCTCTCTCTGTGCAGAGGGTATCATACAGGTGTTTAGTCTCTATATAGATTCTGCGCGTGTCTTCTGTAGGGGAAGCTAACATCGAGGCATAAGAGTTTGTTAATGTCAGGCCGAGGTCACGAAACCTTTGGTTAAGGCGCTTACGTTTGGCGGCCACATATGCTATGATATAACCTCGTACTACTGGTTTGGAAGCAGACCAAAAGAGGCCAATGTCCTCTGTGTGTTGTGCGTTGTCTCTAGTGTAGTTAAGGAAGTTGGTCTCTAAGTACGACTTAAATTCGGGAGAGTTGTATAAGTGAGAGGGAAACCGCCAATTATATGATGTCTGTTTGGGCGACTTCAATTCGAGTGTGAACCATGTAGGTGCGTGGTCAGAGATAGCTATATTTTCCACTCTGGAGTCATCCAGCCTGGAAAGCAGTTCTGCCGGGCACAACCAATAATCTATTCTGGTTGATGTGGCATGTGGGTGCGAGTAGAACGTATATTCTCGACTAATAGGGTGTTGGTGTCGCCATGGGTCTACTAGGTGGAGTGAAGATGATAGGAATTGCAGTGATGCTGGGATGGAATAATTATGCCCACTAGGTGTGCCAGACCTGTCCAGAGCTGGCTGTAAGGTTGAGTTAAAATCGCCTCCGATGATTAAATGACCCTCTGCCCATTCTTGAAGTCGGACGTAAATGTCTGTAAAGAAGGCATTATGGTCCGAGTTTGGCGCATATATTGTCACTAGAGTGTATAACTCTCCCTCTAGTTGTACTTTTATGAATAGGTATCGGCCATCCTCATCCTCCCGTGTGTCCACTATACTGTATCTAAGGGATTTACGGAATATAATCATCACCCCTCGCTTCTTGGAGGTATATGATGCTGTGTTAAAGCCCTGAATCCAATTATCTCTAAGTACATTGGGATCTCCCAGCTTCCAGTGGGTTTCTTGCAACATCGCCACATCCGGTCGCAGACGTTTGAGATGCTGCAGTACCTTTCTTCTTTTAATCGGGGTGTTAATACCCTCTACATTCCAAGTAAGAAACTTTAGGCTCGTCTTAATCTCTGTAGTGGCTGCCATTTCAGTGTCTGACCTAACCTATACCCGTCCTTTCGGATACATAAAGCAGTGACCTCCTAATTCGTGGGGTTCCCCATATCCCAGCGAGTAGGGAAACCCGGGCTGAGGCAGTGGTAGTTAGCCTGCGTCTTAACATTAATAACAATAGTGTTTGTGAACTTTGTATTACAGCATATCCATTTTTTTCATTTTTGTGAACCCATAACAGTGGTCCTAAGGACTCACTATAAACCATTAGTATAACTCTGATCAGCTTAATGGGATGGGGGTGAAAGAAGGAGGGGGGAGGTAAGGGAGAGAGGAACATGGAGGCGGGGGAGAGAGAGAAGGGCTGAGGAGCTCTATACTCTTTAAATTCTAAAACAGTTGGATTTGTTCGAACCAGCATATAGTAAGCAATAATGATCAGCCATACTTTACCAATCACGACCTCCATAAGGGAGATGATACAGATGTTGAACTTATGAGGACGTTTTTGTGATCAGTCTCTGTCATTAGAGGCAGACGAAGAATGGCTTCGCACTGATTCTGCAAATGTTTTTGCTTCCGAGGGCGAGTCGAACAGGAACGTTTTGCCATTATGTTGAGCACGTAGCTTCGCAGGGTAGAGTAGAGCAAACCGTATGCCCTCATCAAACAGGATCTTGCAGGTGGGGGAAAATTCTCTCCTTTTCATGGCTACGCCATATGAGAAGTCCTGGAACAGGAGTAGCTTGTCTCCATGATAGATAAGTTCCTGAGCTTTACGGTATGCATCCATCACCTTGACTTTGTCTGTGTAGTTGAGGAATTTGAATATGACCGGTCTAGGTCTGCGGCGGTCCGTTTGGAAATCAGGCCCAATTCTGTGCGCCCGTTCTATTGCCAGCTTTTCATCATTTTTCAAGCAGCCCAACTCAAGTGGCAACCAGGAGGAGACCAGCGCCATCAATTCTCTAGGTTTGACAGATTCTGGCAAGCCGATCATGCGAAGATTATTTCGACGATTGCGATTTTCTAAATCTTCTAGCTTCTCCTGTATTGCGGTGATGGAAGACGCTTGTGATTCGATTACCGAGCGAGCAGTGGTTAAGTCATCTTCTAGGTTCGAGACCCGTTGTTCCACTTCATCTATTCGTGTGCTATGTTCCTTTAGCTGTGTCATGGTGGAATCGATAGCTTCCTTCAACCCTGCGAGTTTCTTGTCTAATAACGGTGACAGTATATCAGAGATTTCTTGTGCTCTGGCCACGGCGTCCATGGTGTATCTTGCCGGGTCTGTTACGCCATCTAGGACACTGGCATTAGGTGATGATGGTGGTGAATTAGTAGAGACTGAAGCAGATGCTCTGGTGTCTTTAGTTTTTGCTGGTGCGGAACCTCTTCCTCCCCTCTGCGGTTTGGCCACAAATTTATCCATATCCGCGCAGTAGTAGAGTGATTCAGCGAAGAAAACTGTATATAGTAGAGTGTCCTGCCCAGCAGGGAGTATATGCAGATATACAGTCACTGAGTGGAGGGTAGTGATGTCTGAGGTTGCGCGGGTTGTGTATAGTGTCCGCTAGCTTGTGTGCCAGAGGTCTCCTTTTGTAGGGTCTAGAATGACACTGCTCAGCTCCTGTTAGGAAGGATGGGTCCAGGTGACTGTTGGTCTGAGGGGGGTGCCGCGTGATATGTGCAGGCCTGTCTTCTAGTCAGTGACGGTGGGTGGGGTGTGAGATGAGTGTAAAGCCCAGCGTGACGCACTCACCCCTCCACTGGTCTCCTCCAGTTATTCTACCTTCTTAGGTGTTTATCTCCCCCGTCTGTGTCCGTCTGTGTCTCTCTCCGCCTGCGGTGGCCGTGTAAGGCTCAGCGGTTCGTGCGGGGTAAGGGTCAGGGCGCCTTTTGTCTGTGGTGATAGTGGGGTGGGGGGAGGGGGGGTCAAAGAAGCCCAGCGCTGTGTCTCTGTCCCTCCAGGCTGTATTTTTTTTTTTTTTCCTTCTTCTCCAGCCACTTGCCTGTGGTGCCCTCCGGCTGTACTCCCCGCCGTTCAGATCTTCCCAGGCCGCGTTTTTCCCTCCGCCGCGTGTGTGCGGCGTCCTCCGGCCGTGCTCCCCGCCGTCTTCAGTGGTGATGCAGAGCTCGGTGTGGTGCCCGCCGAGCGAGGCTACCAGCCGCGGTCACCTCTGCTAGCGAGCCGGGCTTCGGGGAGAGGTTGCGGGTGTCCGGCCACAACCAAGATGGCGGCCGCATGCAGCATGCGCCACAGCTGGCGCTCAGACTCCGGGGAAGGTGGCGGTGGGGAGCCGGGGAGATGGTCTCCTCTTGCCCACCAGTATCTCCGCTGGCCCCTGGTTTGTTTTCGGGGCGCAGGTCCCGGTATATAACTCCCAGGATCAGCTGCAGGGTGTCAGGAACGGAGAGCTCTCCTAAAAAGCGGCCAGCAGGGGGTCCGCCCACCGGAAGTCTTGTATCTTCTGTTTTAATATTAGACAGATGTTCTACCTAAAAAAATAGGATTTTGGTTACCTACCGGTAAATCCTTTTCTCGTAGTCCATAGAGGATGCTGGGGTCCATATTAGTACCAAGGGGTATAGACGGGTCCACCAGGAGCCATTGGCACTTTACGAGTTTAAGAGTGTGGGCTGGCTCCTCCCTCTATGCCCCTCCTACCAGACTCACTCTAGAAACTGTGCCCGAGGAGACAACATACTTAGAGAGAAGGCATTACACAGATAGTGGTGAGATTTATACCAGCTCACACAAACAGGATAATCCGGACAACATGCCGGAACAACTTCAGCAACAGCTGAAATAATAAACAACGCAGAATTTACCTAGGAACCAGGTAACACTGAACCATAAAACCAATGCCCAGCATCTTCTACGGACTACGAGAAAAGGATTTACCGGTAGGTAACCAAAATCCTATTTTCTCTTACGTCCTAGAGGATGCTGGGGTCCATAATAGTAGCATGGGGATGTACCAAAGCTCCCAGTACGGGAGGGAGAGCGGAGGCTCTTGCAACACTGCTTGACCAAACTTGAGGTCATCAGAGGCCAAAGTATCGGACTTGTAAAACTTGGCAAAACGTGTTCGACCCAGACCAAGTAGCTGCTTGGCAGAGTTGTACCGCCGAGACACCCCGGGCAGCCGCCCAGGAAGAGCCCACTTTACGAGTAGAGTAGGCCTGTACAGATCTCGGACACGGCAATCCTGCCGTGGAATAAGCATACTGGACAGTGAACCTGATCCAGCAGGAAATCAAATTTTTTTGGGATCATAGAGGACAAACAGAGAGTTACTTTTCCTATGACGAGCCGTCCTCTTCACGTAAATCTTCAAAGTCCTCCCTACATCCAAGGCCTTTGAAGTAATTGAGTCAGTAGCAACTGGCACCACAATAGGTTGGTTGATGTGGAAAGCCGACACAACCTTTGGTGGAACTGTGCATGAGTCCTAAGTTCCGCCCTGTCTTCATGGAAGATCAGATAGGGGCTTTTACAAGATAAAGCCCCCAATTCCGACACGAGTTGTGCAGAAGCCAAGGCCAACAAGGTGACCGCCTTCCATGTGAGAAACTTGAGGTCAGCCTCCTGTAGAGGCTTAAACCAAGCAGATTGCAGGAACTGCCACACCACATCAAGATCCCATGGAGCCGTAGGGGCCACAAAGGGATGCTGGATGTGCAGAACCCCTTTCAAAAAGGTCTGAACCTCAGGAAGAACAGCCAATTGTTTTTGGAAGAAGATGGACAAAGCAGAGATCTGGACCTTGATGGAGCCCAGGCTCAGTCCCATATCCACCCCTGCTTGCAGGAAAAGGAGAAAACGTCCAAGTTAAAACTCCACCGCCGGAAACTTCTTGGCCTCACACCAAGAAATATATTTCTTCCAAATGCGATGGTAATGTTTAGACGTTACCCCCTTCCTGGCCTGTATCAGGGTAGGAATGACCTCACTCGGGATACCTTTCCGAGCTAAGATCTGGCGTTCAACTGCCATGCAGTCAAACGTAGCCGCGGTAAGTCTTGATAAGCGAACGGCCCCTGCAGAAGCAGATCCTCCCGAAGAGGTAAAGGCCAGCAGAAGATCCAGCAGATCCGCATACCAAGCCCTCCTTGGCCAGTCCAGAGCAATGAGGATAGCCTCAACCTTTGTTCTTCTCACGAAACTGAAGAACCTTTGGTATCAGAGGAAGTGGAGGGAAAACATACACTGACTTAAACACCCACGGTATTACCAGTGCGTCCACCACCACTGCCTGTCGGTCTCTTGACCTGGAACAGTACCTCCGAAGCTTCTTGTTGAGGCGTGAGGCCATCATGTATATGTGGGGAACCCCCCACCAACCGGTTACCTCCTCTAACACCTTCGGATGGAGGCCCCACTCCCCTGGATGGAGATCGTGTCTGCTGAGGAAGTCTGCTTCCCAGTTGTCTACGCCCGGAATGAAGATTGCCGATATCGCCACCGCGTGCCTTTTTGCCCAGATGAGGATTTTTTACACCTCTGACATGGCAGCGCTGCTCTTCATTCCACCTTGTCGGTTTATGTAGGCCACTGTGGTCACATTGTCCGACTGCACCTGAACAGCCCGATCCCGTAAAAGGTGTGCTGCTTGCAGAAGGGCGTTGTAAACGGCCCTGAGTTCCAGGATGTTTATTGGGAGAAGTGACTCTTGATCCGACCATCGTCCCTGAAAGGTTTCCCCCAGAGCGACTGCTCCCCAACCTCTTAGACTTGCATCTGTGGTTAAAAGGATCCAGTCTTGAATTCCGAACCTTCTCCCTTCCAGAAGGTGCGGAAGTTGCAGCCACCAGGGGAGTGAAATCCTGGCTTTCGGAGACAGGCGTATCCTCTTGTGCATGTGTAGGTGAGAGCCCGACCACTGGTCCAATAGGTCCAGCTGAAAGAGTCGAGCATGAAACCTGCCGTACTGCAGAGCCTCGTAGGCAGCAACCATCTTCCCCAGAAGGTGTATGCATTGATGAACAGATACCCGGGTAGGCTTTAGGACCTCCCAGATCATTGCTTGAATCACCAACGCTTAATCCACCGGCAGAAATACCCTCTGCACTTCCGTGTCAAGGATCATTCCCAGGAAAGACAGCCTCTTTGTCGGCTCCAGATGAGACTTTGGAAGGTTTAGGATTCAACCGTGCCTCCTGAGCGCGATGTAACGCAACAACCTCACCCTGGACAACGCCTTGATCAGGAGATCGTCCAGATATGGAATTATGTTCACCCCCTGTTTGCGGAGGAGAACCATCATCTCCGCTATCACCTTGATGAAGATCCTCAGTGCTGTGGAGAGGCCAAACGGTAGCGCCTGGAACTGATAATGATCGTCCATCAGCGCAAACCTGAGATATGCTTGATGCGGCGTACAAATGGGAATGTGGAGGTAAGCATCCTTGATGTCCAGGGACACCAGGAACTCCCCCTCCGACAGTCCTGAGATGACAGCTCTCAGATGCCATCTTGAATTTGAACTCCCTGAGATAAGGGTTCAAAGATTTTAAGTTTAGAATAGGCTGTACCGAACCATCCGGTTTCGGTACCACAAAAAGGTTCAAATAATAACCCTTGTTCCACTGCTGAAGTGGGACAGGAACAAGGACCTCTGACACCACCAATTTTCTGATGGCCTCCAAAAGAATTGTCCTGCCTGCCAGCAGGGCTGGCAAACCCAACCTGAAGAAAAGGTGAGGCGGGGGATCTTGAAACTCCAGTCTGTACCCCCTGGACACTATATCCAGGACCCTGGGGTCCAGGCCAGATGATACCCAGACGTGGCTGAACTGCCAGAGTCTAGCCCCCACCTGACCTTCCTCCAGGCCTAGCTGTCCACCGTAATGCGGGGGACCTAGGGATATCAGAAGCGGGCTTCTGGGTCTGGGAACCTGCGGGAGCAGGTTTTATTTCCTTTGGCACGACCACCTCTGAAGAAGGTGTTCGGAGGCTTATTCTTCTAGGCCTCGCAGGCCAAAAGGACTGTGACGTGGTAGATGAAAAAATAGGATTTTGATACCTACCGGTAAATCCTTTTCTCTTAGTCCGTAGACGATGCTGAGGTCGTCAAAAGAACCATGGGGTATAGACGGGATCCGCAGGAGACATGGGCACTTTAAGACTTTTAAGCGGCGTGACCTGGCTCCTCCCTCTATATCCCTCCTCCAGACTCAGTATAGGAACTGTGCCCAAAGAGACGGAGATTTCCAGGAAAAGAATTATTAAACCATGGTGAGCATCATACCAGCTCACGCCTTAAGCATGCCGTACAACATGACATTCAACTGAACAGGTCAACGGACATGAACAAAATTCAGCAACATGCTAAACAGAAGTGAAACACAACTAGTGTGTAACCACAACGAATACCGCAGATACAGTACGCACTGGGACAGGTGACCAAGTAGCAGCTCGGCAAAGTTGCAATGCCGAGACTCCCTGAGCAGCCGCCCAGGACGAACCCACCTTCCTAGTAGAGTGGGCCTTCACCGATTTTGGTAACAGCAATCCTGCCGTGGAATGAGCCTGCTGAATCGTATTATAGATCCAGTGTGCAATAGCCTGCTTGGAAGTAGGACACCCAATATTGTTGGGAGCATACAGGACAAACAGAGCCTCTGTTTTCCTAATCGGAGCAGTTCTGGCGACATAAATTTTCAAAGCTCTGACCACATCCAGAGACTTTGATTCAACCAAAGAGTCAGTAGCCACTGGCACCACAATCGGTTGGTTCATGTGGAAAGATGAAACCACTTTCGGCAGAAAATGTTGACGAGTTTTCAACTCTGCTCTATCTTCATGAAAGATCAAATAAGGGCTCTTTTGAGACAAGGCCGCTAACTCAGACACCCGCCTTGTGGATGCCAAGGCCAACAGGATGACCACTTTCCAAGTGAGGAATTTCAATTCCACCTTCCCTAAGGGTTCAAACCAACGTGATTGAAGGAACTGCAACACCACATTAAGGTCCCATGGTGCCACAAATGGAGGTTGGATGTGTAACACACCCTTCACGAAAGTCTGAACTTCCGGAAGGGAGGCCAATTGTTTTTGAAAGAAAACCGATCAGGCTGAAATCTGAACCTTAATCGAGCCCAATTTTAGGCCCGCATCCACACCTGCTTGCAGAAAATGGAAAAAACGCCCCTGCTGAAATTCCTCCGTAGGAGCCTTCTTGGATTCACACCAAGAAACATATTTTCTCCAAATACGGTGGTAATGCTTCAACGTAACTCCTTTTCTGCCTGAATAAGAGTGGGAATAACCTCGCTGGGAATACCCTTGCGAGCTAGGATCAGGCGTTCAACCGCCATGCCGTCAAACGTAGCCGCTGTAAGTCATGATACACGCACGGCCCTTGCTGCAACAGGTCCTCGCGGAGAGGAAGAGGCTAGGGATCTTCTACGATTAATGCCCGAAGATCCGGGTACCAAATCCTCCTTGGCCAGTCTGGGACCACGAGGACTGCTCAAACTTTTGTTCTTTAGAACTTTTGGAATGAGAGGAAGTGGAGGGAATACATACACCAACTGAAACACCCACGGTGTCACCAGTGCATCCACTGCTGTTGCTTGAGGGTCCCTGGACCAATACCTCTGAAGCTTCTAGTTGAGACGAGACGCCATCATGTCTATATGGGGAACCCCCCAAAGACTTGTCACTTCTGTGAAGACCTTTTGATGGAGGCCCCACTCTCCTGGATGGAGATAGTGTCTGCTGAGGAAGTCTGCTTCCCAGCTGTCCACTCCTGGAATGAATATCGCTGATAGAGCGCTTGTATGCTTTTCTGCCCAGCGGAGAATCTTTGTGGCTTCTGCCATCGCTGCTCTGCTTTTTGTTCTGCCCTGGCGGTTTATGTATGCTACTGCTGTGACATTGTCCGATTTGATCAGTACGGGCAGAGTGCGAAGAAGACGTTCCGCTTGTAGAAGGCCGTTGTAAATGGCTCTTAATTCCAGAACGTTGATGTGGAGTCAAGTTTCCTGACTTGACCATTTTCCTTGGAAGTTTTCCCCTTATGTGACTGCCCCCCAACCTTGGAGACTTGCATCCGTGGTCACTAGGATCCAGTCCTGGATCCCGAACCTGCGCCCCTCTAGGAGGTGAGAGCTGTGCAGCCACCACAGGAGTGAGATTCTGGTCTTGGAAGACAGGATTATCCTCCGGTGCATGTGGAGGTGGGATCCGGACCACTTGTCCAACAGGTCCCACTGAAAAACTCTGGCATGGAACCTATCAAATCGAATGGCCTCGTAGGCCGCAACCATCTTCCCCAGCAACCAAATGCATTGATGGATGGAGACTGTTGCTGGTTTCAGTATGAGTTTGACCAGACCCTGAATCTCCAGAGCCTTTTCCACTAGAAGAAAAACTCTGCAGGTCTGTGTCCAGTATCATTCCCAAAAACGCCAACCAAGTTGTCGGAAATTAACTGTGCTTCAACCATGTTGTTGAAGCACTGTCAGGGATAGTGCAATGTTCTGTACCAACTGATCCCTTAATCTCGCTTTTATCAGGAGATCGTCCAAGTACGGGATAATTGTGACTCCTTGCTTGCGGAGGAGAAACATAATTTCCGCCATCACCTTGGTGAAAATCCTCGGAGCCGTGGACAGACCAAACGGCAACGGCTGGAATTGGTAATGACAATCCTGAATTGCAAACCTCAGGTAAGCCTGATGTGGAGGATAAATGGGAACATGCAAGTAGGCATCCTTTATGTCCAACGACACCATAAAATCCCCTTCCTCCAGACTGGAGATCACCACTCGGAGAGACTCCATCTTGAATTTCTTCAGGTAGAAATTGAGAGATTTTAGGTTTAGGATCGGTCTGACCGAACCGTCCGGCTTCAGGACCACGAATAGGCGTGAATAAAAGCCTTCTCCCTGTTGTGACAGGGGAACCGGGATCACAACCTGGTTTTGATACAACTTTTGTATCGCGCCGCAGACCACCTCCCTGTCTAGAAGAGAAGCTGGTAAGGCCAATTTGAAGAAAAAAAAAACGGCGAGGGGGAAGTCTTGAAACTCTAGTTTGAACCCTTGGGACACTATTTGTAAAACCCACAAGTCCAGGCCTGAGCGAAACCAGAACTGACTGAAGAGCTTTAGACGTGCCCCCACCGGTGCGGGCTCCCTTATGGGAGTCCCAGCATCATGCGGTGGATTTGGCAGAAGCCAGGGAGGACTTCTGCTCCTGGGAACTCGATGAGGCGGGTGCTCGTTTACCTCTTCCCCTACCTCTAGTAGCAAGGAAGGAGGAACCTCGGCCTCTCCTGTATTTATTGGGCCGAAAGGACTGCATTTAATAGTGGTGTGTTTTTTTTTGTTGCGCAGGAACATTAGGTAAAAAGGACGACTTACCCGCGGTAGCCGTAGAGTCTAAATCAGTGAGGCCGTCACCAAACACACCACCCTTATACGGAAGAGATTCTGCTTCTCTCCCCTAGGTCCCACGAAGCAGGGAGCCTGTTGCCAGCAGTCCTCCCTGAACATAAAAACCTAACATAAGTCTTTTCAGAGAAACTCAGTAGAGCTCCCCTGGAGTGCATCCAGTCTCACTGGGCACAATTCTAAACTGAGTCTGGAGAGGGATACAGAGGGAGGAGCCAGGTCACGCCCCTTAAAAGTCTTAAAGTGCCCATGTCTCCTGCGGATCCCGTCTACACCCCATGGTTCTTTTGGTGACCCCAGCATCCTCTAGGACAGGCATTCCCAACCACGGTCCTCGAGGCACACCAACAGTGCAGGTTTTAGTGATATCCAGGCTTCAGCACAAGTGACTTAATTAGTAGCTCAGTTATTTTGATTTAACCATCTGTGCTGCAGCCTGGATATCACTAAAACCTGCACTGTTGGTGTGCCTTGAGGACCGTGGTTGGGAATGCCTGCTCTAGGACATACGAGAAAGGTTTCTTCGTAGCCGGTGCAACTGAGGGGAGAAAAGGAGACTTACCCGCGGTAGCCGTGGTAATCCACGCATCCAGCGCCTCCCCTAAGAGAGCCTGACCTTTGTATGGCAGGCTCTCCACACACTTCCTGGATTCCGCGTCCGCAGACCAGTTGCGCAGCCAGAGACCCCTGCGAGCCGAGACGGACATGGAGGAGATCCACGCAGCCATGGAACCCAGGTCTTTCATGGAATCCACCAGGAACCCTACAGAATCCTGAATATTACGTAAAAATAAATCAACGTCACCTTTGTCCAGCGTAGATGACTCCTCCTGTAGAGTGATTGACCACCTGGCAATAGCTTTAGCAATCCAAGCACAGGCCATAGTAGGCCGCAATATGGCCCCTGAAGCCGTGTAAATGGATTTCCGTGTAGCATCCACCTTTGCGATCTGACGGGTCCTTTAACGCGGTAGATCCCGGGACCGGTAATACCACCTGTTTGGACAGCCTGGAGACAGAGGCGTCGACCATCGGTGGGGACTCCCATCTCTTTCTATCTTCCTCTGGGAAGGGAAAAGCCACCAAGACCCTCTTGGGAATCTGGAATTTCTTTTCTGGAGTTTTCCATGCCTTTTCAAAGATAGCATTCAATTCCTTGGATGCCGGGAAGGTGAGGGGGGGCTTCTTATTATCTGTGAAGAAGGCCTCCTCCACCTGTTCCGGAACTGTGTCTGAAATGTGTACAACAAGCTTGGCAAGTGATGCCGTCCCCCTCAACACATCCCCGTCACCGTCTGCAGCGTCAGAGTCGGTGTCCGTGTCATCCTGTATAATTGCCAGCGCACGTTAGTGAGAATGAACCGCAGGGGACCCCGAGGAGGCAGAATCAGACCACACAACCATAGAGGACTGGAGGACCTGAGTGGCATGCTCAGTCCTAGCAACCCTATCAGAAATCTGGGAAATAGTCCTCCTCAGAGAGGCTAACCATTCTGGCTCTCTAGCTGGGATCTGTGCTAAAACAGTGCAATCCTGATTACATGGCATGGGATCTTCCTGGGAAGACAAATCCTCTGCAGCATATGAAACAGTGTCCCTGGACATGTTGTCACACACCCTCAAACACCCCACATACACACAGGGTACTGGAAGACAGAGTTTCCCCCCAAGAATGGCAGAGAGACACAGAGATTGGAGCCCACCCACACACAGCGCTATTACAGGTATAAGGAGACCCCAAACCAGCGCTGACTGTGCCCCTTAATAGGAGAGACAGCCTATAATACAGCCTCCCCTCCCTTCTACAACCCCCTGGTACCGTACAGATAGCTGGAGTCATTCAGGAGAGACCTGGCATCCACTGGCAGGAAAATGGCGCTGAACGCTGCTGGGTCCGCTCTGAGGAGAAGCTCCGCCCCCTCAATGGCGCTGTCTTCCCGCTCAATGAAGATTATACTGGCCGGAGGGACTTATGCTGGCCTGGATCCACAGACCCCCGACAGGCTGCTTGTGGTCAGATTAGGGTCCGAAGCTGGCCCAGGGCTTCACCGCAGTACCGCTGAGCCTTCCAGGAGCGCAGTTGAGACCGCGCTCCTACCCTCTAGCCGCCCTCTTCACACTGACCCCCCGCTTGCAAGGGGGGACAGTGACTCACTCGTCATCTTCAGTTCCCTGAGGGTGTGGCAGCTGGCTACCAGGGTGAGCGCTCCCCTGCAGCGGGACGTGAACAGACCCCGCTGGAGCTCAACGTCCAGTCAGCAGGGGCAGAACCATGCAGGGCGGACACTACTCCTCCCCTCTCAGTCCCTCGCCTGCAAGGAGGCCGTCACCAGCAGCCTCCCTGTAAAAAAATAAACTCTGAAATAAAGAAAATACACTTTTCCTAAGAGAACCCAGGAGAGCTCCCTCCCCTAGCTGTGACCGGCTCCTCCGGGCACATTTTCTAAACTGAGTCTGGTAGGTGGGGCATAGAGGGAGGAGCCAGCCCACACTCTCAAACTCTTAAAGTGCCAATGGCTCCTGGTGGACCCTTCTATACCCCATGGTACTAATATGGACCCAAGCATCCTCTAGGACACAAGAGAAAAAAAAAAAAAAACACAGACTATAATGACATTTGCATACAGTCAGATTAAACCGAGGTGAAACAGTATAATATCAGTGTATAAGACACACACAGCTCCTCTACACATCATATAGTGACAGTCACTTTGGTATATTGGGGAGACCCTAAATCCCACCTACCTGATCCTCCTGTGGGATCCTGTGATTCTCCTCTGTACAATCCTGGGAATACAGAGGACGGGGACATCTCTCTGGGGTATCTCTGTTACTGGGCCCATCTGTAGGAGACACACAGTGACTGAGTACAGTGTATATATGTGATTATCAGATGATGTGTGTATATAGGGGCCCCCATACCTGCTCTCCCCTGTACAATACATGACAGTCTCCTCTTACCCAGTGATGTGAGGGGCCGGTGATTCTCCATCATCACGTCCTTGTACAGACCCCTGTGTTCCTCTATATACTCCCCCTCCTGCATGGAGACATAGACAGTGACATCCTGATACCCTATAGGAACCTGACACACACAATGATACAGTCATCACCCAGACACATCCCCCGGTGTTACTGTATAATGTCCCATTCCCAGCAGTCACCTCTCCAGTCATCACCCAGACACATCCCCCGGTGTTACTGTATAATGCCCCATTCCCAGCAGTCACCTCTCCAGTCATCACCCAGACACATCCCCCGGTGTTACTGTATAATGCCCCATTCCCAGCAGTCACCTCTCCAGTCATCACCCAGACACGTCCCCTGGTGTTACTGTATAATGTCCCATTCCCAGCAGTCACCTCTCCAGTCATCACCCAGACACATCCCCTGGTGCTACTGTATAATGCCCCATTCCCAGCAGTCACCTCTCCAGTCATCACCCAGACACATCCCCTGGTGTTACTGTATAATGCCCCATTCCCAGCAGTCACCTCTCCAGTCATCACCCAGACACATCCCCCGGTGTTACTGTATAATGCCCCATTCCCAGCAGTCACCTCTCCAGTCATCACCCAGACACATCCCCTGGTGTTACTGTATAATGCCCCATTCCCAGCAGTCACCTCTCCAGTCATCACCCAGACACATCCCCCGGTGTTACTGTATAATGCCCCATTCCCAGCAGTCACCTCTCCAGTCATCACCCAGACACGTCCCCTGGTGTTACTGTATAATGTCCCATTCCCAGCAGTCACCTCTCCAGTCATCACCCAGACACGTCCCCTGGTGTTACTGTATAATGTCCCATTCCCAGCAGTCACCTCTCCAGTCATCACCCAGACACATCCCCTGGTGTTACTGTATAATGTCCCATTCCCAGCAGTCACCTCTCCAGTCATCACCCAGACACGTCCCCTGGTCATACTTGCCTACCCTCCCGGAATGGCCGGGAGGCTCCCGAAAATCGGGTGACCCTCCCGGCCCCCCGGAAAGGTGGGCAAGCCTCCCGCTCTCCCCCTCAGCCGCCCGCAACAGAGAACGTGCGGGCGGCCCGAGGGGGTCCGATGACGCGATTCGCGCTGAATCGCGTCATCGTAGCTCCGCCCCCCGCTATGCAGCGCCTCGTTTATCGGCACAGCACAGCGGGGGGCGGAGTCACGATGACGCGTGCGCGAAGCCACGCCCCCGGACCGCCCATTCAACTGCCGGTCACGCCCCGATCAGGCTCTCCTGCTGCCGGCCTCGCCCCCCATACACCTACGACGCTGCCTCCTCCCGGAGGAGGAGGCAGCAAAGTAGGTAAGTATGCCCCTGGTGTTACTGTACAATGCCCCATTCCCAGCAGTCACCCCTCCAGTCATCACCCAGACACATCCCCTGGTGTTACTGTATAATGTCCCATTCCCAGCAGTCACCTCTCCAGTCATCACCCAGACTCGTCCCCTGGTGTTACTGTATAATGTCCCATTCCCAGCAGTCACCTCTCCAGTCATCACCCAGACACGTCCCCTGGTGTTACTGTATAATGTCCCATTTCCAGCAGTCACCTCTCCAGTCATCACCCAGACACGTCCCCTGGTGTTACTGTATAATGTCCCCTTCCCAGCAGTCACCTCTCCAGTCATCACCCAGACACGTCCCCTGGTGTTACTGTATAATGTCCCATTCCCAGCAGTCACCTCTCCAGTCATCACCCAGACACATCCCCTGGTGTTACTGTATAATGTCCCATTCCCAGCAGTCACCTCTCCAGTCATCACCCAGACACATCCCCTGGTGTTACTGTATAATGTCCCATTCCCAGCAGTCACCTCTCCAGTCATCACCCAGACACGTCCCCTGGTGTTACTGTATAATGTCCCCTTCCCAGCAGTCACCTCTCCAGTCATCACCCAGACACATCCGCTGGTGTTACTGTATAATGTCCCATTCCCAGCAGTCACCTCTCCAGTCATCACCCAGACACGTCCCCTGGTGTTACTGTATAATGTCCCCTTCCCAGCAGTCACCTCTCCAGTCATCACCCAGACACATCCCCTGGTGTTACTGTATAATGTCCCATTCCCAGCAGTCACCTCTCCAGTCATCACCCAGACACGTCCCCTGGTGTTACTGTATAATGTCCCCTTCCCAGCAGTCACCTCTCCAGTCATCACCCAGACACGTCCCCTGGTGTTACTGTATAATGTCCCATTCCCAGCAGTCACCTCTCCAGTCATCACCCAGACACATCCCCTGGTGTTACTGTATAATGTCCCATTCCCAGCAGTCACCTCTCCAGTCATCACCCAGACACGTCCCCTGGTGTTACTGTATAATGCCCCATTCCCAGCAGTCACCTCTCCAGTCATCACCCAGACACATCCCCTGGTGTTACTGTATAATGCCCCATTCCCAGCAGTCACCTCTCCAGTCATCACCCAGACACGTCCCCTGGTCATACTTGCCTACCCTCCCGGAATGGCCGGGAGGCTCCCGAAAATCGGGTGACCCTCCCGGCCCCCCGGAAAGGTGGGCAAGCCTCCCGCTCTCCCCCTCAGCCGCCCGCAACAGAGAACGTGCGGGCGGCCCGAGGGGGTCCGATGACGCGATTCGCGCTGAATCGCGTCATCGTAGCTCCGCCCCCCGCTATGCAGCGCCTCGTTTATCGGCACAGCACAGCGGGGGGCGGAGTCACGATGACGCGTGTGCGAAGCCACGCCCCCGGACCGCCCATTCAACTGCCGGTCACGCCCCGAACAGGCTCTCCTGCTGCCGGCCTCGCCCCCCATACACCTACGACGCTGCCTCCTCCCGGAGGAGGAGGCAGCAAAGTAGGTAAGTATGCCCCTGGTGTTACTGTACAATGCCCCATTCCCAGCAGTCACCCCTCCAGTCATCACCCAGACACATCCCCTGGTGTTACTGTATAATGTCCCATTCCCAGCAGTCACCTCTCCAGTCATTACCCAGACACGTCCCCTGGTGTTACTGTATAATGTCCCATTCCCAGCAGTCACCTCTCCAGTCATCACCCAGACACGTCCCCTGGTGTTACTGTATAATGTCCCATTCCCAGCAGTCACCTCTCCAGTCATCACCCAGACACATCCCCTGGTGTTACTGTATAATGCCCCATTCCCAGCAGTCACCTCTCCAGTCATCACCCAGACACGTCCCCTGGTGTTACTGTATAATGTCCCATTCCCAGCAGTCACCTCTCCAGTCATTACCCAGACACATCCCCTGGTGTTACTGTATAATGTCCCATTCCCAGCAGTCACCTCTCCAGTCATCACCCAGACACGTCCCCTGGTGTTACTGTATAATGTCCCCTTCCCAGCAGTCACCTCTCCAGTCATGACCCAGACACGTCCCCTGGTGTTACTGTATAATGTCCCCTTCCCAGCAGTCACCTCTCCAGTCATGACCCAGACACCCCCCCTGGTGTTACTGTATAATGTCCCATTCCCAGCAGTCACCTCTCCAGTCATAACCCAGACACGTCCCCTGGTGTTACTGTATAATGCCCCATTCCCAGCAGTCACCTCTCCAGTCATCACCCAGACACATCCCCTGGTGTTACTGTATAATGCCCCATTCCCAGCAGTCACCTCTCCAGTCATCACCCAGACACGTCCCCTGGTCATACTTGCCTACCCTCCCGGAATGGCCGGGAGGCTCCCGAAAATCGGGTGACCCTCCCGGCCCCCCGGAAAGGTGGGCAAGCCTCCCGCTCTCCCCCTCAGCCGCCCGCAACAGAGAACGTGCGGGCGGCCCGAGGGGGTCCGATGACGCGATTCGCGCTGAATCGCGTCATCGTAGCTCTGCCCCCCGCTATGCAGCGCCTCGTTTATCGGCACAGCACAGCGGGGGGCGGAGTCACGATGACGCGTGCGCGAAGCCACGCCCCCGGACCGCCCATTCAACTGCCGGTCACGCCCCGAACAGGCTCTCCTGCAGCCGGCCTCGCCCCCCATACACCTACGACGCTGCCTCCTCCCGGAGGAGGAGGCAGCAAAGTAGGTAAGTATGCCCCTGGTGTTACTGTACAATGCCCCATTCCCAGCAGTCACCCCTCCAGTCATCACCCAGACACATCCCCTGGTGTTACTGTATAATGTCCCATTCCCAGCAGTCACCTCTCCAGTCATTACCCAGACACGTCCCCTGGTGTTACTGTATAATGTCCCATTCCCAGCAGTCACCTCTCCAGTCATCACCCAGACACGTCCCCTGGTGTTACTGTATAATGCCCCATTCCCAGCAGTCACCTCTCCAGTCATCACCCAGACACATCCCCTGGTGTTACTGTATAATGCCCCATTCCCAGCAGTCACCTCTCCAGTCATCACCCAGACACGTCCCCTGGTGTTACTGTATAATGTTCCATTCACAGCAGTCACCTCTCCAGTCATCACCCAGACACATCCCCTGGTGTTACTGTATAATGCCCCATTCCCAGCAGTCACCTCTCCAGTCATCACCCAGACACGTCCCCTGGTGTTACTGTATAATGTCCCATTCCCAGCAGTCACCTCTCCAGTCATCACCCAGACACATCCCCTGGTGTTACTGTATAATGCCCCATTCCCAGCAGTCACCTCTCCAGTCATCACCCAGACACGTCCCCTGGTCATACTTGCCTACCCTCCTGGAATGGCCGGGAGGCTCCCGAAAATCGGGTGACCCTCCCGGCCCCCCGGAAAGATGGGCAAGCCTCCCGCTCTCCCCCTCAGCCGCCCGCAACAGAGAACGTGCGGGCGGCCCGAGGGGGTCCGATGACGCGATTCGCGCTGAATCGCGTCATCGTAGCTCCGCCCCCGCTATGCAGCGCCTCGTTTATCAGCACAGCGGGGGGCGGAGTCACGATGACGCGTGCGCGAAGCCACGCCCCCGGACCGCCCATTCAACTGCCGGTCACGCCCCGAACAGGCTCTCCTGCTGCCGGCCTCGCCCCCCCATACACCTACGACGCTGCCTCCTCCCGGAGGAGGAGGCAGCAAAGTAGGTAAGTATGCCCCTGGTGTTACTGTACAATGCCCCATTCCCAGCAGTCACCCCTCCAGTCATCACCCAGACACATCCCCTGGTGTTACTGTATAATGTCCCATTCCCAGCAGTCACCTCTCCAGTCATCACACAGACACATCCCCTGGTGTTACTGTATAATGTCCCATTCCCAGCAGTCACCTCTCCAGTCATCACCCAGACACGTCCCCTGGTGTTACTGTATAATGTTCCATTCACAGCAGTCACCTCTCCAGTCATCACCCAGACACATCCCCTGTTGTTACTGTATAATGCCCCATTCCCAGCAGTCACCTCTCCAGTCATCACCCAGACACGTCCCCTGGTGTTACTGTATAATGTGCCATTCCCAGCAGTCACCTCTCCAGTCATCACCCAGACACATCCCCTGGTGTTACTGTATAATGCCCCATTCCCAGCAGTCACCTCTCCAGTCATCACCCAGACACGTCCCCTGGTGTTACTGTATAATGTCCCATTCCCAGCAGTCACCTCTCCAGTCATCACCCAGACACACACCCTGGTGTTACTGTATAATGCCCCATTCCCAGCAGTCACCTCTCCAGTCATCACCCAGACACATCCCCTGGTGTTACTGTATAATGTCCCATTCCCAGCAGTCACCTCTCCAGTCATCACCCAGACACATCCCCTGGTGTTACTGTATAATGCCCCATTCCCAGCAGTCACCTCTCCAGTCATCACCCAGACACATCCCCTGGTGTTACTGTATAATGTCCCATTCCCAGCAGTCACCTCTCCAGTCATCACCCAGACACGTCCCCTGGTGTTACTGTACAATGCCCCATTCCCAGCAGTCACCCCTCCAGTCATCACCCAGACACATCCCCTGGTGTTACTGTATAATGCCCCATTCCCAGCAGTCACCTCTCCAGTCATCACCCAGACACATCCCCTGGTGTTACTGTATAATGCCCCATTCCCAGCAGTCACCTCTCCAGTCATCACCCAGACACGTCCCCTGGTGTTACTGTATAATGTCCCATTCCCAGCAGTCACCTCTCCAGTCAGCAGCTGAATGATCTTGTTGGTGAGTTCCAGGATCTTCTGGTCATTGTCTCCCTCATGTATCAGTGAGTGAGGTGGAGGCACCGGGATGGGGCTCTGGGTCCTCCTATGTCCTCCTGACACGTGGGGATAGCTGGGCGTCTTCTTCACTACTGTGTATTCCTGTGAAATGCGGGAGACACCAAATATCATTGCATACACTCCTAGATCTCCTTACCTTCCCAGCCATGTCCCTGTATTATTACTATAGATATAAGTGATGTCACTGTGACGCTCCCAGATCCCCTCACCTCTCAATTCATGTCCCTGTATTATTACTATAGATAAAAGTGATGTCACTGTGACACTCCCAGATCTCCTCACCTCCCCATTCATGTCCCTGTATTATTACTATAGATATAAGTGATGTCACTGTGACACTCCCAGATCTCCTTACCTCCCCAGTCATGTCCCTGTATTATTACTATAGATATAAGTGATGTCACTGTGACACTCCCAGATCTCCTCACCGCCCCAGTCATGTCCCTGTATTATTACTATAGATATAAGTGATGTTACTGTGACGCTCCCAGATCTCCTCACCTCCCCAGTCATGTCCCTGTATTATTACTATAGATATAAGTGATGTTACTGTGACGCTCCCAGATCCCCTCACCTCAAGAAGGAGGGCAGCAGGAGACAGGCTGTCGGAAGGTGAGGGGGCAGCAGGGGCAGACGGGATGGCAGGTGTAGGGTCAGTGGGAAACAGACTGGTGATAGCAGGAAAGGGTGGTTGTAGAAGACAGGTGGCAGCAGGTGAGGTGGTAGGATGGGGGGATCCGGTAGGTGAGGAGGGGTTGCATTAGAGACGGGGTAATGACAGGCAGGGGGCTGCATGTGTGTGTGGGGGGGGAGAAGACAATGGTCAGCAGGTGAGGAAAGGAGCAGGTGAGGGGGTCAACAGTAGACAGGTGGGGAGCGGCTGGAGACTGGGAAGGGACAGGTAGGGGGCAGCAGAAAGTGGTGGCAGGGGGCCACAGGTAAGGGGGGTTGCAGGGTGAGATGGGATACAGCAGCCATCACCTGGAGGATGAGAGCGGCAGGAAATGGAGGAGGGTGACGGCAGGAGAGACAGGTGGGGAAGGGAAGCGGCAGCCATTATCTAGAGGATGAGAGCGGCAGTAGAGACAGGTGGGGATGCTGTTCGCGTCTGCCAGTCTTTTAAATGTCCCTCCAAAAATAGTTGCCATCTCCTCTAGCTACCGTCAGAAGTGTCTCCTCTGAGGCGGTGGCCATTTTGGGTGGGACACTTTCAACATTATTCCATGCGGAAACCAGACATGGAATACTGTCTCAAAGTGACCGCAGCCGCATTCGCCCCGTGCGATTGCACAAATCGCCTAGCCCTAGAAATGGCTTTGGTGGCAGAAGACTGGGGTGTGGCAGGAGATAGGTGAAGGGGCAACAGGAGAATGACAGGGAGCGGCAGGTCAGAAAGGCAGCAGGGACAGATATGGGGCAGCAGGTGAGGGGACATTAGGAGAATGTCAGAGGAAGCATGGGGGGGGGAGTATTAAAAGAATGTCAGGGGCACCAGGTGATAGACAGGGCAAGCAGGCGAGATGGCATTAGGAGAATGTCAGGGGCAGCAGATGACAGACGGACAGCAGGTGAGGGGGCATAAGGAGAATGCAGAGGGCAGCAGGTGAGGGGGCATTAGGAGAATGCCAGGGGCACCAGGTGAGGGGGCATTTGGAGAATGCCAGGGGCACCAGGTGAGGGGGCATTAGGAGAATGCCAGGGGCACCAGGTGAGGGGGCATTAGGAGAATGCCAGGGGCACCAGGAGAGGGGGCATTAGGAGAATGCCAGGGGCACCAGGTGACAGACAGGGGGTGGCAAATGAGGGAGCATCAGGAGAATGTCAGGGGCAGCAGGTGAGGGGGCATTAGGAGAATGTCAGAGGCAGCAGGAGAGGGGGCATTAGTAGAAAGTGGAGGAGCAGCAGGTGAGGGGGCATTAGGAGAATGTCAGAGGCAGCAGGTGAGGGGGCGTTAGGAGAATGTCAGGGGCAGCAGGTGAGGTGACATTAGGAGAATTCTAAGGGGCAGCATATAAGGGGGCATCATGAGAGGATAGGAGCAGGAGAGGGGGTATTAGGAGAGTGTCAGGGGCAGCATATAAGGGGGCATCATGAGAGGATAGGAGCAGGAGAGGTTGGGGGCAGGAGAGGAGGTATTAGGAGAATGTAGGGGCATGAGAGGGGGTATTAGGAAAGGTTGGGAGCAGAAGGGGGGGTATTAGGAGAATGTAGGGGCAGGAGATTGGGTATTAGGAGAGGTTGGGAGCAGGAGATTGGGTATTAGGAGAGCTTGGGGGCAGGAGAGGGGATATTAGGAGAGGTTGGGGGCAGGAGAGGGGATATTAGGAGAGGATGGGGGCAGGAGAGGGGGTATTAGGAAAAGTTGGGGGAAGGAGAGGGGGTATTAGGAGAAGTTGGTGGCAGGACAGGGGGTATTAGGAGAGGTTGGAGGCAGGCGAGGGGGTATTAGGTGAGGTTGGGGGCAGGAGAGGGGGTATTAGGAGAATGTAGGGGCAGGAGATTGGGTATTAGGAGAGGTTGGGGACAGTAGAGGGGGTATTAAGAGAGGATAGGGGCAGGAGAGGGGGTATTAGGAGAGGATAAGGGCAGGAGATGGGGTATTAGGAGAGGATAGGGGCAGGAGAGGATGGGGGCAGGAGAGAGGGTATTAGGAGAGGATAGGGGCATGAGATGGTGTATTAGGAGAGGTTGGGTGCAGGACACGGGGTATTAGGAGAGGTTGGGGCAGTAGAGGGGGTATTAGGTGAGGTTGGGGCAGTAGAGGGGGTATTAGGTGAGGTTGGGGTAGTAGAGGGGGTATTAGGTGAAGTTGGGGCAGGAGAGGGGGTATTAGGAGAGGATGGGGCAGGAGAGGAGGTATTAGGAGAGGCTTGGGGCAGGAGAGGGGGGATTGGGAGAGATTGGGGGCAGGAGAGGTTGGGGGCAGGAGAGCGGGTATTAGGAGAGGTTGGGGACAGGAGAGGGGGTATTAGGAGAATGTAGGGGCAGGAGATTGGGTATTAGGAGCGGTTGGGGACTGGAGAGGGGTACTAGGAGAGGAGAGGGGGTATTAGGAGAGGATGGGGGCAGGAGAGGGAGTATTAGGAGAATGTAGGGGCAGGAGATTGGGTATTAGGAGAGGTTGGGTGCAGGAGATTGGGTATTAAAGAAAGGTTGGGTGCAGGAGAAGGGGTATTAGGAGAGGTTGGGGCAGGAGAGGGGGTATTAGGAGAGGCTTGGGGCCGGAGAGGGGGTATTAGGAGAGGATGGGGCAGGAGAGGGGGTATTAGGAGAGGTTGGGGCAGGAGAAGGGGTATTAGGAGAGGCTTGGGGCAGGAGAGGGGCGATTGGGAGAGATTGGGGGCAGGAGAGGGGGTATTAGGAGAGGTTGGGGGCAGGAGAGGGGGTATTAGGAGAGGTTGGGACAGGGTACAGGGGGGATTAGTGGACATTACCTGGAGGATGAGGGGGCAGGAGGTCACACCCTGGATGGAGGAATATGTACCGGAAGTGGGCGGGGCGGTATTTCCGAGCCATCGTCAGCATAGCGCATGGGATTATGGGTAGTGACTACCACGGCAACTCATCAACCAGGAGCTGCCCCGCCCACTTGCTGCCCATAGGCCGCAGCTCCAGTCACTGTTAGACCCAGCTCCGCCCTCTCTCCCTCTCTAGTGATGGGTAGTTCATGAATGATTAGTTCAAAATTAACTAATCTTCAAAGTGAACTAGTTCGTTCAGTTCACAGCTTTGGCAAAGATTAGTTGATCAGGAAGGAGGAGTCAGACACAGACAGAATAGAGCCAGCAGCTGCATTAGGCTTCTCACTGTCTCATTCACTCACTGGATTTTCACTTCCTGAATCTGATGCTGTGAAATGAAAGGTAAAAGTACAACACATCTGGTAAAGTAAAATAATGACCGCGCTTATGTTTGTGATAGCAGCTCCATCCAATAAACGACAAAAAAACACTAAAAAAGGAGCGCTTGATTTAATTATGCATATTGTGTGGAACGCACAAAAAAGACATATAACATCAAAGAAAGAATCACATGTGACTCAGAAGGAGTAGTTTACCTCCTTGACTGTCCATGTGGATTTCAATACATTGGTCAAACCAAGAGAAAACTGCGAATAAGAATTTCTGAGCATATATATAATATAAAGAAAGGACTGGAAACACATAGTGTCTCGAAACACTATAAAGACTGTCACAACAGTGATCCATCAAGTTTAAAGTTCATAGGAATACAAAAAATATTCAAAAACTGGAGAGGGGGAGACATAAGTCTCGAACTAAGAAAGAGAGAAACAAAATGGATATACTACTTGAGGACCTTACAACCAGAAGGACTTAATGTAGAAATAGATGTAAATGCTTTCCTACTAGATAACTAATTTCATTCATTAAATCATTAAAATTATTATTTTCATTGAACATCATACTCAATAGTTATTTACATAATTGATTAACTTCATTGAACGCCATACCAATATTTTATGCAAAAAAATAAATTTTATTCTATAGATAACATAGGGGCACATGGTTGCCGCTTTTTATTGACAACTTCCTTTGGAACATTTCCTGTTTTAAGTAAATCTTAATAAAGTTTTTTTAGTATAAATAGGAAGTTAATAGACAGAAACAATATCCTAGTAAAAGGGTTTTAAACTAGAGATGAGCGGGTTCGGTTTCTCTGAATCCGAACCCGCCCGAACTTCATGTTTTTTTCCACGGGTCCGAGCGACTCGGATCTTCCCGCCTTGCTCGGTTAACCCGAGCGCGCCCGAACGTCATCATGACGCTGTCGGATTCTCGCGAGACTTGGATTCTATATAAGGAGCCACGCGTCGCCGCCATTTTCACACGTGCATTGAGATTGATAGGGAGAGGACGTGGCTGGCGTCCTCTCCATTTAGATTTTGAGAGAGAGAGAGAGATTGACCTGATTTACTGGAGCTTAGGAGTACTGTAGAACTGTAGAGACTGTGCAGAGTTTACTAGTGACTGTCGACCACAGTGACTGACCACCAGACAGTGCAGTTTTATTTAATATATCCGTTCTCTGCCAGAAAAAAACGATACACAGTGACTCAGTCACATACCATATCGGTGTGCACTGCTCAGCCCAGTGTGCTGCATCATCTATGTATATCTGACTGTGCTCAGCTCACACAGCTTATAATTGTGGGGGAGACTGGGGAGCACTGCAGTGCCAGTTATAGGTTATAGCAGGAGCCAGGAGTACATATTATTATTAAAATTAAACAGTGCACACTTTTGCTGCAGGAGTGACACTGCCAGTGTGACTGACCAGTGACCTGACTACACTGACCACCAGTATAGTTAGTAGTATACTATATTGTGATTGCCTGAAAAAGTTAAACACTCGTCGTGTGACTTGTGTGGTGTTTTTTTTTTTTATTCTATAAAAAACTCATTCTGCTGACAGACAGTGTCCAGCAGGTCCGTCATTATATAATATATACCTGTCCGGCTGCAGTAGTGATATATATATATTTTTTATATCATTATTTATCATCCAGTCGCAGCAGACACAGTACGGTAGTTCACGGCTGTAGCTACCTCTGTGTCGGCACTCGGCAGTCCGTCCATAATTGTATACCACCTACCCGTGGTTTTTTTTTCTTTCTTCTTTATACATACATAGTACTACTACATCTCTTTATCAACCAGTCTATATTAGCAGCAGACACAGTACAGTACGGTAGTCCACGGCTGTAGCTACCTCTGTGTCGGCACTCGGCAGTCCGTCCATAATTGTATACCACCTACCCGTGGTTTTTTTTTTTCTTTCTTCTTTATACATACATAGTACTACTACATCTCTTTATCAACCAGTCTATTTTAGCAGCAGACACAGTCCAGTACGGTAGTCCATGGCTGTAGCTACCTCTGTGTCGGCACTCGGCAGTCCGTCCATAATTGTATACCACCTACCCGTGGTTTTTTTTTCTTTCTTCTTTATACATACATAGTACTACTACATCTCTTTATCAACCAGTCTATATTAGCAGCAGACACAGTACAGTACGGTAGTCCACGGCTGTAGCTACCTCTGTGTCGGCACTCGGCAGTCCGTCCATAATTGTATACCACCTACCCGTGTTTTTTTTTCTTTCTTCTTTATACATACATAGTACTACTACATCTCTTTATCAACCAGTCTATATTAGCAGCAGACACAGTACAGTACGGTAGTCCACGGCTGTAGCTACCTCTGTGTCGGCACTCGGCAGTCCGTCCATAATTGTATACCACCTACCCGTGGTTTTTTTTTCTTTCTTCTTTATACATACATAGTACTACTACATCTCTTTATCAACCAGTCTATATTAGCAGCAGACACAGTCCAGTACGGTAGTCCACGGCTGTAGCTACCTCTGTGTCGGCACTCGGCAGTCCGTCCATAATTGTATACCACCTACCCGTGGTTTTTTTTTCTTTCTTCTTTATACATACATAGTACTACTACATCTCTTTATCAACCAGTCTATATTAGCAGCAGACACAGTCCAGTACGGTAGTCCACGGCTGTAGCTACCTCTGTGTCGGCACTCGGCAGTCCGTCCATAATTGTATACCACCTACCCGTGGTTTTTTTTCTTTTTTCTTTATACATACATAGTACTACTACATCTCTTTATCAACCAGTCTATATTAGCAGCAGACACAGTCCAGTACGGTAGTCCACGGCTGTAGCTACCTCTGTGTCGGCACTCGGCAGTCCGTCCATAATTGTATACCACCTACCCGTGGTTTTTTTTTCTTTCTTCTTTATACATACATAGTACTACTACATCTCTTTATCAACCAGTCTATATTAGCAGCAGACACAGTACAGTACGGTAGTCCACGGCTGTAGCTACCTCTGTGTCGGCACTCGGCAGTCCGTCCATAATTGTATACTAGTATCCATCCATCTCCATTGTTTACCTGAGGTGCCTTTTAGTTGTGCCTATTAAAATATGGAGAACAAAAATGTTGAGGTTCCAAAATTTGGGAAAGATCAAGATCCACTTCCACCTCGTGCTGAAGCTGCTGCCACTAGTCATGGCCGAGACGATGAAATGCCAGCAACGTCGTCTGCCAAGGCCGATGCCCAATGTCATAGTACAGAGCATGTCAAATCCAAAACACCAAATATCAGTAAAAAAAGGACTCCAAAACCTAAAATAAAATTGTCGGAGGAGAAGCGTAAACTTGCCAATATGCCATTTACCACACGGAGTGGCAAGGAACGGCTGAGGCCCTGGCCTATGTTCATGGCTAGTGGTTCAGCTTCACATGAGGATGGAGGCACTCAGCCTCTCGCTAGAAAAATGAAAATACTCAAGCTGGCAAAAGCAGTAGCACAGCAAAGAACTGTGCGTTCTTCGAAATCCCAAATCCACAAGGAGAGTCCAATTGTGTCGGTTGCGATGCCTGACCTTCCCAACACTGGACGTGAAGAGCATGCGCCTTCCACCATTTGCACGCCCCCTGCAAGTGCTGGAAGGTGTTGAAGTACACCAGGATGAGGAGGATATGGGTGTTGCTGGCGCTGGGGAGGAAATTGACCAGGAGGATTCTGATGGTGAGGTGGTTTGTTTAAGTCAGGCACCCGGGGAGACACCTGTTGTCCGTGGGAGGAATATGGCCGTTGACATGCCTGGTGAAAATACCAAAAAAATCAGCTCTTCGGTGTGGAAGTATTTCACCAGAAATGCGGACAACAGGTGTCAAGCCGTGTGTTCCCTTTGTCAAGCTGTAATAAGTAGGGGTAAGGACGTTAACCACCTCGGAACATCCTCCCTTATACGTCACCTGCAGCGCATTCATAATAAGTCAGTGACAAGTTCAAAAACTTGGGCCGACAGCGGAAGCAGTCCACTGACCAGTAAATCCCTTCCTCTTGTAACCAAGCTCACGCAAACCACCCCACCAACTCCCTCAGTGTCAATTTCCTCCTTCCCCAGGAATGCCAATAGTCCTGCAGGCCATGTCACTGGCAATTCTGATGAGTCCTCTCCTGCCTGGGATTCCTCCGATGCATCCTTGCGTGTAACGCCTACTGCTGCTGGCGCTGCTGCTGGGAGTCGATGGTCATCCCAGAGGGGAAGTCGTAAGCCCACTTGTACTACTTCCAGTAAGCAATTGACTGTTCAACAGTCCTTTGCGAGGAAGATGAAATATCACAGCAGCCATCCTGCTGCAAAGCGGATAACTGAGGCCTTGACAACTATGTTGGTGTTAGACGTGCGTCCGGTATCCGCCGTTAGTTCAAAGGGAACTAGACAATTTATTGAGGCAGTGTGCCCCCGTTACCAAATACCATCTAGGTTCCACTTCTGTAGGCAGGCGATACCGAGAATGTACACAGACCTCAGAAAAAGACTCACCAGTGTCCTAAAAAATGCAGCTGTACCCAATGTCCACTTAACCACGGACATGTGGACAAGTGGAGCAGGGCAGGGTCAGGACTATATGACTGTGACAGCCCACTGGGTAGATGTATGGACTCCCGCCGCAAGAACAGCAGCGGCGGCACCAGTAGCAGCATCTCGCAAACGCCAACTCTTTCCTAGGCAGGCTACGCTTTGTATCACCGGTTTCCAGAATACGCACACAGCTGAAAACCTCTTACGGCAACTGAGGAAGATCATCGCGGAATGGCTTACCCCAATTGGACTCTCCTGTGGATTTGTGGCATCGGACAACGCCAGCAATATTGTGTGTGCATTAAATATGGGCAAATTCCAGCACGTCCCATGTTTTGCACATACCTTGAATTTGGTGGTGCAGAATTTTTTAAAAAACGACAGGGGCGTGCAAGAGATGCTGTCGGTGGCCAGAAGAATTGCGGGACACTTTCGGCGTACAGGCACCACGTACAGAAGACTGGAGCACCACCAAAAACTACTGAACCTGCCCTGCCATCATCTGAAGCAAGAAGTGGTAACGAGGTGGAATTCAACCCTCTATATGCTTCAGAGGTTGGAGGAGCAGCAAAAGGCCATTCAAGCCTATACAATTGAGCACGATATAGGAGGTGGAATGCACCTGTCTCAAGCGCAGTGGAGAATGATTTCAACGTTGTGCAAGGTTCTGATGCCCTTTGAACTTGCCACACGTGAAGTCAGTTCAGACACTGCCAGCCTGAGTCAGGTCATTCCCCTCATCAGGCTTTTGCAGAAGAAGCTGGAGACATTGAAGGAGGAGCTAACACGGAGCGATTCCGCTAGGCATGTGGGACTTGCGGATGGAGCCCTTAATTCGCTTAACAAGGATTCACGGGTGGTCAATCTGTTGAAATCAGAGCACTACATTTTGGCCACCGTGCTCGATCCTAGATTTAAAGCCTACCTTGGATCTCTCTTTCCGGCAGACACAAGTCTGCTGGGGTTGAAAGACCTGCTGGTGAGAAAATTGTCAAGTCAAGCGGAACGCGACCTGTCAACAACATCTCCTCCTTCACATTCTCCCGCAACTGGGGGTGCGAGGAAAAGGCTCAGAATTCCGAGCCCACCCGCTGGCGGTGATGCAGGGCAGTCTGGAGCGACTGCTGATGCTGACATCTGGTCCGGACTGAAGGACCTGACAACGATTACGGACATGTCGTCTACTGTCACTGCATATGATTCTCTCACCATTGAAAGAATGGTGGAGGATTATATGAGTGACCGCATCCAAGTAGGCACGTCACACAGTCCGTACTTATACTGGCAGGAAAAAGAGGCAATTTGGAGGCCCTTGCACAAACTGGCTTTATTCTACCTAAGTTGCCCTCCCACAAGTGTGTACTCCGAAAGAGTGTTTAGTGCCGCCGCTCACCTTGTCAGCAATCGGCGTACGAGGTTACATCCAGAAAATGTGGAGAAGATGATGTTCATTAAAATGAATTATAATCAATTCCTCCGTGGAGACATTGACCAGCAGCAATTGCCTCCACAAAGTACACAGGGAGCTGACATGGTGGATTCCAGTGGGGACGAATTGATAATCTGTGAGGAGGGGGATGTACACGGTGATATATCGGAGGATGATGATGAGGTGGACATCTTGCCTCTGTAGAGCCAGTTTGTGCAAGGAGAGATTAATTGCTTCTTTTTTGGGGGGGGTCCAAACCAACCCGTCATATCAGTCACAGTCGTGTGGCAGACCCTGTCACTGAAATGATGGGTTGGTTAAAGTGTGCATGTCCTGTTTATACAACATAAGGGTGGGTGGGAGGGCCCAAGGACAATTCCATCTTGCACCTCTTTTTTCTTTTCTTTTTCTTTGCGTCATGTGCTGTTTGGGGAGGGTTTTTTGGAAGGGCCATCCTGCGTGACACTGCAGTGCCACTCCTAGATGGGCCCGGTGTTTGTGTCGGCCACTAGGGTCGCTTATCTTACTCACACAGTCAGCTACTTCATTGCGCCTCTTTTTTTCTTTGCGTCATGTGCTGTTTGGGGAGGGTTTTTTGGAAGGGCCATCCTGCGTGACACTGCAGTGCCACTCCTAGATGGGCCCGGTGTTTGTGTCGGCCACTAGGGTCGCTTATCTTACTCACACAGTCAGCTACCTCATTGCGCCTCTTTTTTTCTTTGCGTCATGTGCTGTTTGGGGAGGGTTTTTTGGAAGGGCCATCCTGCGTGACACTGCAGTGCCACTCCTAGATGGGCCCGGTGTTTGTGTCGGCCACTAGGGTCGCTTATCTTACTCACACAGCGACCTCGGTGCAAATTTTAGGACTAAAAATAATATTGTGAGGTCTGAGGTATTCAGAATAGACTGAAAATGAGTGTAAATTATGGTTTTTGAGGTTAATAATACTTTGGGATCAAAATGACCCCCAAATTCTATGATTTAAGCTGTTTTTTAGGGTTTTTTGAAAAAAACACCCGAATCCAAAACACACCCGAATCCGACAAAAAAAATTCGGTGAGGTTTTGCCAAAACGCGGTCGAACCCAAAACACGGCCGCGGAACCGAACCCAAAACCAAAACACAAAACCCGTAAAATTTCCGGCGCTCATCTCTATTTTAAACCCGAAACGCGTTGGAGACACTTGGTGCAGAGACGGAGAACACTGTAAGTGTATGCAAACACTGACAGTTGAGACGCTGACACGCGTCCAAGCAATTACGCCGCACGAGAGACACGGAGCCGGACCAGCCGTAAACAACGGGGAAGACGGATTATACAACACCCGAGGCACATGCCGCTAATACCATCAACAGCAAGCCACAAGAGGTACTAATAGGGACAGCAGGGATAGTTCGGCAAAAAGACTGTCCGGTATAATTCACAACTATTAATAATAACTGTCTCCGTTCCACCACCATTTCACAAAAGAGCTTAAACATTTTACTAACGAAAAATAATTTTTTTACAGGTATGTGCGTTCCACACAATATGCATAATTAAATCAAGCGCTCCTTTTTTAAAAGTACAACACAGCCCAGCAATACAGATCTAATAAAAAGATGGGATCTGGACTGAAAGTCGACAGTAACTAGGTCGACAATGTCTAGGTCGACCACTATTGGTCGACAGTGACTAGGTCGACAGGGTCTTTAGGTCGACATGAGGTTTTCACAATTTTTTTCTTTTTTTGTTAACCTTTTCATACTTAACGATCCATGTGGACTACGATTGGAACGGTAATCTGTGCCGAGCGAACAAAACGACACCAAAATAACATTCAAAACTCATGTCGACCTTTTGATCTGCAGACCTAGAACATGTCGACCCAAAGACCCTGTCGACCTAGTTACTGTCGACCAATAGTGGTCGACCTAGACACTGTCGACTTTCAATACCACACCCTAAACAAATAGCATCTGCACTGCATAGCCAAAGTCTATGTATGTCTGTGAGTGAGCATGTGTGTCATGCTGCTCACCTTTCTGTGATATACTCACTGTCCTATTAGTCCAGATGTCCAAACACTTGCTGCTACTTCTGGTACTACTGGCTCCTGAGCATACTGCTGTGCTAAACCTTCTGCTGGGTGTTGTGTAGGTGCAGCTGCAGCAGCACTGTTGTTATTCAGCTCTCACTCAGCAATACTCATGAGTCAGTACATCTCTGCTGCCACAGGGGGCACTGCTGTGATCAGACATGGAGTGGACTCACTCTGTGGAGCTGATTGAGTTACATTGTCCTGACGACTCATGAGTCACTCTCCTTGCAAGTAGTTCAGTAGTTCATTACAGATCACTGATCAGATCTCTGACTCATACAGCTATACCAGTCAGTGCAGTACCTCTAAGCTACCATGTGTGGCACTGCTGTGCACAGGCATATGCATTGTATGGAGCTGATGCTGAGCTGTATATAGCCCTGATTCATTCCCCCAGTATATTAGGTGACAGGCTACACTCCCAATCAGCTACAGACACAGCGCTGAGTCCCTGTAGGGTCAGATTACTCCACACAAGACACAGGGGGATATGTACTATGAACCTTCAAGTAACATAAAGTGGAGCAGTTGCCCCTAGCAACCAATCAGCTTCTGTCACTTTATATACTGTTGAAGATAAATGACAGAAGCTGATTGGTTACTTTACAACATCTCCACTTTCTCTCTCTCTAAGGTCTGTTACATTGGGGCAAAGGGACTTTTTTCTTTTAATTATTGTATTTCAAAAGCGGAAAAAGTGACTTATGAGGTTACTCTGACTTTGGGTCACTTGCCTATTATGAAGTAAAAAGGAGTACCACCAATGAGAGTAATATGGCAGAGATACGTATGTCACTATAAGGTTGCTATATAACTTATTGCTTTTCTTACATATAAAACAATCTGACATATTACACACATCTGATCATTTACTCCTACAATGAGCTAGTGTTAGAAATACCTCCTCTATGTGTAATAGTCTAGACTAGTTCTACATCCAATCAACTCCTCTCAGTCTCAGAGTCAGTGAGTGACAGGATGAACTACAGGAACTACATGAACTAATCTCCTGAGTGAACTAGATTTCCCATCACTACCCTCACCCTCCCATACGCCGCAGCCCCGCCCCCTCTTCCTCCCATACGTCACAGCCCCGCCCCCTCTTCCTCCCATACGCCGGAGCACTGTCCCCGCCCCCCTATCCCTACTATTGGTAGCAGCCCAGTCCCCGCCCACAGCTGCCTCCTGCACAGCGCATGGGATCAGCCACCAGCCCAGCCCACTCTCTCATAGGCTGCAGCATCCCGCCACTCAGCCAGCACCGCCCCTGTCTCTAGCTATTGGTCGCAGGGTCCAGTAACTCAGTCACCTTTCTCCCGCTCATTGCTCGTAGTCCAGCCCCCTCTCCCTCCCAACACGTCATGATGAGTGACGGGACGCTCAAATCAATGGCGGGTAGAATGGGAGGGGCTGGATGATGAGTATCTGCGGCCTGTGTCGGGAGACTGGGCGGGGCTGCTCCTGGTAGCTTAGTGACTGCGGCTGTCCCTACCCATAATCCCATGCGCTATGCAGATGGTGACCCGGAAACAGCCCCTTCCAATACACAGAGCTCCGCCCCCGGTCTCCTCCAGGTAATGGCCGCCGCCCCCTCTCCTGCCGGGCAGGGTGTATGTGCTGCAGTGTGTGGTGCATGGAGTGTATATTACCCGTGTCACACACACACAGCACTGCACACACTGATGTCACTGGTGATACAAGGTTGTTACACATAGGGGGCGGTATACAGACATAGGGGGCGGTATACACACATAGGGGCAGTTCACACACATAGGGGGCGGTATACACACATAGGGGGCGGTATACACACATAGGGGGAGGTATACACACATAGGGGGCGGTATACACACATAGGGGGCGGTATATACACATAGGGGGAGGTATACACACATAGGGGGCGGTATACACACATAGTGGTGCGGTATACACACATAGGAGGGCGGTATACACACATAGGAGGGTGGTATACACACATATGGGGGCGGTATACACACATAGGGGGGCGGTATACACACATAGGGGGGCAGTATACACACATAGGGGGGCGATGTATCTGTGGGGGTTGGTGCCGACTTCCCGCTTATTTAGTGTGCTATAATGTGAATTTCACCTTGTACTGTGTGCTATAATGTGAAAGAGGCACCAGTACTAGATAGTATAAGGGGTTCTACTACACTAAACATGCCCCCTTTTAAGTGACCACGCCCCCTTTTCTGGAGCGCACGCGCATGATTGAGTCCTTGACTTTTGCATACCCCCACTTCAAAATTTCCACTTTGACCACTGATGCTACCCCTGTATATTATGACAACACAGGCCGCTCCTCCTGTATACTATGACAGCGCAGGATGCTACCCCTGTATATTATGCCAACACAGGCCGCTTCTCCTGTATACTATAACAGCACAGGATGCTACCCCTGTACACTATAACAACACAGGCCACTCCCCCTGTATATTATGACAATACAGGTCACTCCCCCTGTATATTATGACAATACAGGCCAATCCCCCTGTATATTATGACACTACAGGTCGCTCCCCCTGTATACTATGACAGCACAGGATGTTACCCCTGTATATTATGACAACACAGGCCGCTCCTCCTGTATACTATAACAGCACAGTATGCTACCCCCTGTATTTTATGACAACACAGACCGCTCCTCCTGTATATTATGACAACACAGGCTGCTCCCCTGTATACTAAGACAACACAGGCCACTCCCCCTGTATATTATGACAACACAGGCAGCTCCCCCTGTATACTATGACAACATAGGATGTTACCCCTGTATATTATGACAACACAGGCCGCTCCTACTGTATACTATGACAGCACAGGATGTTACCCCTCTATATTATGACAACACAGGCTGCTCCCCCTGTATACTATGACAGCACAGGATGCTACCCCCTGTATACTATAACAGCACAGGCTGCTCCCCTGTAAACTATGACAGTATAATCTGCTACCCCTGTATATTATAACAACACAGGCCACTCTCCCTCAATACAATGACAACACAGGCCGCTACCACTGTATATAACAACACAGGCCGCTACCCCTGTATACTATGACAGCACAGGATGCTACCCCTGTATATTATGACAACACAGGCCACTCTCCCTCTATACAATGACAACACAGGATGCTAACCCTGTATATAACAACACAGGCCGCTACCCCTGTATACTATGACAGCACAGGATGCTCCCCCTGTATATTATGACAACACAGGACACTCCCCCTGTATATTATGACAACACAGGATGCTACCCCTGTATATTATGACAGCACAGGATGCTACCATTGTATACTATAACTGCACAGGATGCTACCCCCTGTATTTTATGACAACACAGGCCGCTCCTCCTGTATACTATGACAGCACAGGATGCTACCCCTGTATATTATGACAACACTGGCCGCTCCTCCTGTATACAATGACAGCACAGGATGCTACCCCTCTATATTATGACAACACAGGCTGCTCCCCCTGTATACTATGACAGCACAGGATGCTACCCCCTGTATACTATAACAGCACAGGCTGCTCCCCTGTATACTATGACAGTATAATCTGCTACCCCTGTATATTATGACAACAGAGGCCACTCTCCCTCAATACGATGACAACACAGGCCGCTACCACTGTATATAACAACACAGGCCGCTACCCCTGTATACTATGACAGCACAGGATGCTACCCCTGTATATTATGACAACACAGGACACTCCCCCTCTATACAATGACAACACAGGATGCTAACCCTGTATATAACAACACAGGCCGCTACCCCTGTATACTATGACAGCACAGGATGCTTCCCCTGTATATTATGACAACACAGGACACTCCCCCTGTATATTATGACAACACAGGATGCTACCCCTGTATATTATGACAGCACAGGATGCTACCATTGTATACTATAACAGCACAGGATCCTACCCCCTGTATTTTATGACAACACAGGCCACTCCTCCTGTATACTATGACAGCACAGGATACTACCCCCTGTATTTTATGACAACACAGGCCACTCCTCCTGTATACTATGACAGCACAGGGTGCTACCCCTGTATATTATGACAACACTGGCCGCTCCTCCTGTATACAATGACAGCACAGGATGCTACCAATGTATACTATAACAGCACAGGATGCTACCCCCTGTATTTTATGACAACACTGGCCGCTCCTCCTGTATACAATGACAGCACAGGATGCTACCCCTCTATATTATGACAACACAGGCTGCTCCCCCTGTATACTATGACAGCACAGGATGCTACCCCCTGTATACTATAACAGCACAGGCTGCTCCCCTGTAAACTATGACAGTATAATCTGCTACCCCTGTATATTATAACAACACAGGCCACTCTCCCTCAATACAATGACAACACAGGCCGCTACCACTGTATATAACAACACAGGCCGCTACCCCTGTATACTATGACAGCACAGGATGCTACCCCTGTATATTATGACAACACAGGCCACTCTCCCTCTATACAATGACAACACAGGATGCTAACCCTGTATATAACAACACAGGCCGCTACCCCTGTATACTATGACAGCACAGGATGCTCCCCCTGTATATTATGACAACACAGGACACTCCCCCTGTATATTATGACAACACAGGATGCTACCCCTGTATATTATGACAGCACAGGATGCTACCATTGTATACTATAACTGCACAGGATGCTACCCCCTGTATTTTATGACAACACAGGCCGCTCCTCCTGTATACTATGACAGCACAGGATGCTACCCCTGTATATTATGACAACACTGGCCGCTCCTCCTGTATACAATGACAGCACAGGATGCTACCCCTCTATATTATGACAACACAGGCTGCTCCCCCTGTATACTATGACAGCACAGGATGCTACCCCCTGTATACTATAACAGCACAGGCTGCTCCCCTGTATACTATGACAGTATAATCTGCTACCCCTGTATATTATGACAACACAGGCCACTCTCCCTCAATACGATGACAACACAGGCCGCTACCACTGTATATAACAACACAGGCCGCTACCCCTGTATACTATGACAGCACAGGATGCTACCCCTGTATATTATGACAACACAGGACACTCTCCCTCTATACAATGACAACACAGGATGCTAACCCTGTATATAACAACACAGGCCGCTACCCCTGTATACTATGACAGCACAGGATGCTTCCCCTGTATATTATGACAACACAGGATGCTACCCCTGTATATTATGACAGCACAGGATGCTACCATTGTATACTATAACAGCACAGGATACTACCCCCTGTATTTTATGACAACACAGGCCACTCCTCCTGTATACTATGACAGCACAGGGTGCTACCCCTGTATATTATGACAACACTGGCCGCTCCTCCTGTATACAATGACAGCACAGGATGCTACCAATGTATACTATAACAGCACAGGATGCTACCCCCTGTATTTTATGACAACACTGGCCGCTCCTCCTGTATACAATGACAGCACAGGATGCTACCCCTCTATATTATGACAACACAGGCTGCTCCCCCTGTATACTATGACAGCACAGGATGCTACCCCCTGTATACTATAACAGCACAGGCTGCTCCCCTGTATACTATGACAGTATAATCTGCTACCCCTGTATATTATGACAACACAGGCCACTCTCCCTCAATACGATGACAACACAGGCCGCTACCACTGTATATAACAACACAGGCCGCTACCCCTGTATACTATGACAGCACAGGATGCTACCCCTGTATATTATGACAACACAGGCCACTCTCCCTCTATACAATGACAACACAGGATGCAAACCCTGTATATAACAACACAGGCCGCTACCCCTGTATACTATGACAGCACAGGATGCTTCCCCTGTATATTATGACAACACAGGCCACTCTCCCTCTATACAATGACAACACAGGATGCTAACCCTGTATATAACAACACAGGCAGCTACCCCTGTATACTATGACAGCACAGGATGCTCCCCCTGTATACTATGACAGCACAGGCCGCTACCACTGTATATAACAACACAGGCCGCTACCCCTGTATACTATGACAGCACAGGATGCTCCCCCTGTATATTATGACAACACAGGCCACTCTCCCTCT
Organism: Pseudophryne corroboree; assembly: GCF_028390025.1. NCBI lineage: Eukaryota > Metazoa > Chordata > Amphibia > Anura > Myobatrachidae > Pseudophryne > Pseudophryne corroboree. The sequence continues at coordinate 1,347,074 of NW_026967500.1, forward strand.
ATACAATGACAACACAGGATGCTAACCCTGTATATAACAACACAGGCAGCTACCCCTGTATACTATGACAGCACAGGATGCTCCCCCTGTATAATATGACAACACAGGACACTCCCCCTGTATATTATGACAACACAGGATGCTACCCCTGTATATTATGACAGCACAGGATGCTACCATTGTATACTATAACTGCACAGGATGCTACCCCCTGTATTTTATGACAACACAGGCCGCTCCTCCTGTATACTATGACAGCACAGGATGCTACCCCTGTATATTATGACAACACTGGCCGCTCCTCCTGTATACAATGACAGCACAGGATGCTACCCCTCTATATTATGACAACACAGGCTGCTCCCCCTGTATACTATGACAGCACAGGATGCTACCCCCTGTATACTATAACAGCACAGGCTGCTCCCCTGTATACTATGACAGTATAATCTGCTACCCCTGTATATTATGACAACACAGGCCACTCTCCCTCAATACGATGACAACACAGGCCGCTACCACTGTATATAACAACACAGGCCGCTACCCCTGTATACTATGACAGCACAGGATGCTACCCCTGTATATTATGACAACACAGGACACTCTCCCTCTATACAATGACAACACAGGATGCTAACCCTGTATATAACAACACAGGCCGCTACCCCTGTATACTATGACAGCACAGGATGCTTCCCCTGTATATTATGACAACACAGGACACTCCCCCTGTATATTATGACAACACAGGATGCTACCCCTGTATATTATGACAGCACAGGATGCTACCATTGTATACTATAACAGCACAGGATCCTACCCCCTGTATTTTATGACAACACAGGCCACTCCTCCTGTATACTATGACAGCACAGGATACTACCCCCTGTATTTTATGACAACACAGGCCACTCCTCCTGTATACTATGACAGCACAGGGTGCTACCCCTGTATATTATGACAACACTGGCCGCTCCTCCTGTATACAATGACAGCACAGGATGCTACCAATGTATACTATAACAGCACAGGATGCTACCCCCTGTATTTTATGACAACACTGGCCGCTCCTCCTGTATACAATGACAGCACAGGATGCTACCCCTCTATATTATGACAACACAGGCTGCTCCCCCTGTATACTATGACAGCACAGGATGCTACCCCCTGTATACTATAACAGCACAGGCTGCTCCCCTGTATACTATGACAGTATAATCTGCTACCCCTGTATATTATGACAACACAGGCCACTCTCCCTCAATACGATGACAACACAGGCCGCTACCACTGTATATAACAACACAGGCCGCTACCCCTGTATACTATGACAGCACAGGATGCTACCCCTGTATATTATGACAACACAGGACACTCTCCCTCTATACAATGACAACACAGGATGCTAACCCTGTATATAACAACACAGGCCGCTACCCCTGTATACTATGACAGCACAGGATGCTCCCCCTGTATATTATGACAACACAGGACACTCCCCCTGTATATTATGACAACACAGGATGCTACCCCTGTATATTATGACAGCACAGGATGCTACCATTGTATACTATAACTGCACAGGATGCTACCCCCTGTATTTTATGACAACACAGGCCGCTCCTCCTGTATACTATGACAGCACAGGATGCTACCCCTGTATATTATGACAACACTGGCCGCTCCTCCTGTATACAATGACAGCACAGGATGCTACCCCTCTATATTATGACAACACAGGCTGCTCCCCCTGTATACTATGACAGCACAGGATGCTACCCCCTGTATACTATAACAGCACAGGCTGCTCCCCTGTATACTATGACAGTATAATCTGCTACCCCTGTATATTATGACAACACAGGCCACTCTCCCTCAATACGATGACAACACAGGCCGCTACCACTGTATATAACAACACAGGCCGCTACCCCTGTATACTATGACAGCACAGGATGCTACCCCTGTATATTATGACAACACAGGACACTCTCCCTCTATACAATGACAACACAGGATGCTAACCCTGTATATAACAACACAGGCCGCTACCCCTGTATACTATGACAGCACAGGATGCTTCCCCTGTATATTATGACAACACAGGACACTCCCCCTGTATATTATGACAACACAGGATGCTACCCCTGTATATTATGACAGCACAGGATGCTACCATTGTATACTATAACAGCACAGGATACTACCCCCTGTATTTTATGACAACACAGGCCACTCCTCCTGTATACTATGACAGCACAGGGTGCTACCCCTGTATATTATGACAACACTGGCCGCTCCTCCTGTATACAATGACAGCACAGGATGCTACCAATGTATACTATAACAGCACAGGATGCTACCCCCTGTATTTTATGACAACACTGGCCGCTCCTCCTGTATACAATGACAGCACAGGATGCTACCCCTCTATATTATGACAACACAGGCTGCTCCCCCTGTATACTATGACAGCACAGGATGCTACCCCCTGTATACTATAACAGCACAGGCTGCTCCCCTGTATACTATGACAGTATAATCTGCTACCCCTGTATATTATGACAACACAGGCCACTCTCCCTCAATACGATGACAACACAGGCCGCTACCACTGTATATAACAACACAGGCCGCTACCCCTGTATACTATGACAGCACAGGATGCTACCCCTGTATATTATGACAACACAGGCCACTCTCCCTCTATACAATGACAACACAGGATGCAAACCCTGTATATAACAACACAGGCCGCTACCCCTGTATACTATGACAGCACAGGATGCTTCCCCTGTATATTATGACAACACAGGCCACTCTCACTCTATACAATGACAACACAGGATGCTAACCCTGTATATAACAACACAGGCAGCTACCCCTGTATACTATGACAGCACAGGATGTTCCCCCTGTATACTATGACAGCACAGGCCGCTACCACTGTATATAACAACACAGGCCGCTACCCCTGTATACTATGACAGCACAGGATGCTCCCCCTGTATATTATGACAACACAGGCCACTCTCCCTCTATACAATGACAACACAGGATGCTAACCCTGTATATAACAACACAGGCAGCTACCCCTGTATACTATGACAGCACAGGATGCTCCCCCTGTATAATATGACAACACAGGACACTCCCCCTGTATATTATGACAACACAGGATGCTACCCCTGTATATTATGACAGCACAGGATGCTACCATTGTATACTATAACTGCACAGGATGCTACCCCCTGTATTTTATGACAACACAGGCCGCTCCTCCTGTATACTATGACAGCACAGGATGCTACCCCTGTATATTATGACAACACTGGCCGCTCCTCCTGTATACAATGACAGCACAGGATGCTACCCCTCTATATTATGACAACACAGGCTGCTCCCCCTGTATACTATGACAGCACAGGATGCTACCCCCTGTATACTATAACAGCACAGGCTGCTCCCCTGTATACTATGACAGTATAATCTGCTACCCCTGTATATTATGACAACACAGGCCACTCTCCCTCAATACGATGACAACACAGGCCGCTACCACTGTATATAACAACACAGGCCGCTACCCCTGTATACTATGACAGCACAGGATGCTACCCCTGTATATTATGACAACACAGGACACTCTCCCTCTATACAATGACAACACAGGATGCTAACCCTGTATATAACAACACAGGCCGCTACCCCTGTATACTATGACAGCACAGGATGCTTCCCCTGTATATTATGACAACACAGGACACTCCCCCTGTATATTATGACAACACAGGATGCTACCCCTGTATATTATGACAGCACAGGATGCTACCATTGTATACTATAACAGCACAGGATACTACCCCCTGTATTTTATGACAACACAGGCCACTCCTCCTGTATACTATGACAGCACAGGGTGCTACCCCTGTATATTATGACAACACTGGCCGCTCCTCCTGTATACAATGACAGCACAGGATGCTACCAATGTATACTATAACAGCACAGGATGCTACCCCCTGTATTTTATGACAACACAGGCCGCTCCTCCTGTATACTATGACAGCATAGGATGCTACCCCTGTATATTATGACAACACGGGCCGCTCCTCCTGTATACTATGACAGCACAGGATGCTACCCCTGTATATTATGACAACATAGGCTGCTCCTCCTGTATACTATGACATCACAGGATGCTAACCCTGTATATTATGGCAACACAGGATGCTACCCCTGTATATTATGACAACACAGGCCACTCCCCCTGTATATTATGACAACACAGGCCACTCCCCCTGTATATTATGACAACACAGGCCACTCCCCCTGTATATTATGACAACACAGGCCGCTCCCCCTGTATATTATGACAGCACAGGATCCTACCCTTGTATATTATGCCAACACAGGCCGCTCCTCCTGTATACTATGACAGCACAGGATGCTACCCCTGTATATTATGCCAACACAGGCCGCTTCTCCTGTATACTATAACAGCACAGGATGCTACCCCTGTATACTATGACAATACAGGCAACTCCCCCTGTATATTATGACAATACAGGCCAATCCCCCTGTCTATTATGACACTACAGGTCGCTCCCCTTGTATACCATGACAGCACAGGATGTTACCCCTGTATATTATGACAACACAGGCCGCTCCTCCTGTATACTATAACAGCACAGTATGCTACCCCCTGTATTTTATGACAACACAGGCCGCTTCTCCTGTATATTATGACAACACAGGCTGCTCCCCTGTATACTAAGACAACACAGGCCACTCCCCCTGTATATTATGACAACACAGGCAGCTCCCCCTGTATACTATGACAACATAGGATGCTAACCCTGTATATTATGACAACACAGGCCGCTCCTCCTGTATACTATGACAGAACAGGATGCTACCCCTCTATATTATGACAACACAGGCTGCTCCCCCTGTATACTATGACAGCACAGGATGCTACCCCCTGTATACTATAACAGCACAGGCTGCTCCCCTGTATACTATGACAGTATAATCTGCTACCCCTGTATATTATGACAACACAGGCCACTCTCCCTCAATACGATGACAACACAGGCCGCTACCACTGTATATAACAACACAGGCCGCTACCCCTGTATACTATGACAGCACAGGATGCTACCCCTGTATATTATGACAACACAGGACACTCCCTCTGTATATTATGACAACACAGGGTGCTACCCCTGTATATTATGACAACACAGGATGCTACCATTGTATACTATAACAGTACAGGATGCTACCCCCTGTATTTTATGACAACACAGGCCGCTCCTCCTGTATAGTATGACAGCACAGGATGCTACCCCTGTATATTATGACAACACGGGCCGCTCCTCCTGTATACTATGACAGCACAGGATGCTACCCCTGTATATTATGACAACACAGGCCGCTCCCCCTGTATACTATGACAGCACAGGCCCCTCCACCTGTATATTATGACAACACAGGCTGCTCCTCCTGTATACTATGACATCACAGGATGCTAACCCTGTATATTATGGCAACACAGGATGCTACCCCTGTATATTATGACAACACAGGATGCTACCCCTGTATATTATGACAACACAGGCCACTCCCCTGTATATTATGACAACACAGGCAACTCCCCCTGTATATTATGACAACACAGGCCACTCTCCCTCTATACAATGACTACACAGGATGCTAACCCTGTATATAACAACACAGGCCGCTACCCCTGTATACTATGACAGCACAGGATGCTCCCCCATGACAACACAGGACACTCCCCCTGTATATTATGACAGCACAGGATGCTACCATTGTATACTATAACAGCACAGGATGCTACCCCCTGTATTTTATGACAACACAGGCCGCTCCTCCTGTATAGTATGACAGCACAGGATGCTACCCATGTATATTATGACAACACAGGCCGCTCCTCCTGTATACTATGACAGCACAGGATGCTACCCCTGTATATTATGACAACATAGGCTGCTCCTCCTGTATTCTATGACATCACAGGATGCTAACCCTGTATATTATGGCAACACAGGATGCTACCCCTGTATATTATGACAACACAGGCCACTCCCCCTGTATATTATGACAACACAGGCCACTCCCCCTGTATATTATGACAACACAGGCCGCTCCCCATGTATATTATGACAGCACAGGATCCTACCCTTGTATATTATGACAACACAGGCCGCTCTACCTGTATACTAAGACAACACAGGCTGCTCCCCCTGTATACTATGGCAACACAGGATGCTACCCCTGTATACTATGACAGCACAGGATGCTACCCCCTGTATACTATAACAGCACAGGCTGCTCCCCTGTATACTATGACAGTATAATCTGCTACCCCTGTATATTATGACAACACAGGCCACTCTCCCTCAATACGATGACAACACAGGCCGCTACCACTGTATATAACAACACAGGCCGCTACCCCTGTATACTATGACAGCACAGGATACTACCCCTGTATATTATGACAACACAGGACACTCCCTCTGTATATTATGACAACACAGGATGCTACCCCTGTATATTATGACAGCACAGGATGCTACCATTGTATACTATGACAGCACAGGATGCTACCAATGTATACTATAACAGCACAGGATGCTACCCCCTGTATTTTATGACAACACAGGCCGCTCCTCCTGTATAGTATGACAGCACAGGATGCTACCCCTGTATATTATGACAACACGGGCCGCTCCTCCTGTATACTATGACAGCACAGGATGCTACCCCTGTATATTATGACAACATAGGCTGCTCCTCCTGTATACTATGACATCACAGGATGCTAACCCTGTATATTATGGCAACACAGGATGCTACCCCTGTATATTATGACAACACAGGATGCTACCCCTGTATATTATGACAACACAGGCCACTCCCCTGTATATTATGACAACACAGGCCACTCCCCCTGTATATTATGACAACACAGGCCACTCTCCCTCTATACAATGACAACACAGGATGCTAACCCTGTATATAACAACACAGGCCGCTACCCCTGTATACTATGACAGCACAGGATGCTCCCCCATGACAACACAGGACACTCCCCCTGTATATTATGACAGCACAGGATGCTACCCCTGTATATTATGACAACACAGGCCGCTCCTCCTGTATATTATGACAACACAGGATGCTACCCCTGTATATTATGACAGCACAGGATGCTACCATTGTATACTATAACAGCACAGGATGCTACCCCCTGTATTTTATGACAACACAGGCCGCTCCTCCTGTATAGTATGACAGCACAGGATGCTACCCATGTATATTATGACAACACAGGCCGCTCCTCCTGTATACTATGACAGCACAGGATGCTACCCCTGTATATTATGACAACATAGGCTGCTCCTCCTGTATTCTATGACATCACAGGATGCTAACCCTGTATATTATGGCAACACAGGATGCTACCCCTGTATATTATGACAACACAGGCCACTCCCCCTGTATATTATGACAACACAGGCCACTCCCCCTGTATATTATGACAACACAGGCCGCTCCCCCTGTATATTATGACAGCACAGGATCCTACCCTTGTATATTATGACAACACAGGCCGCTCTACCTGTATACTAAGACAACACAGGCTGCTCCCCCTGTATACTATGGCAACACAGGATGCTACCCCTGTATATTATGATAACACAGGCCACTCCCCCTGTATATTATGACAACACAGGCCACTCCCCCTGTATATTATGACAACACAGGCCGCTCCCCCTGTATATTATGACAGCACAGGATCCTACCCTTGTATATTATGACAACACAGGCCGCTCTACCTGTATACTAAGACAACACAGGCTGCTCCCCCTGTATACTATGGCAACACAGGATGCTACCCCTGTATATTATGACAACACAGGCCACTCCCCCTGTATATTATGACAGCACAGGATCCTACCCTTGTATATTATGACAACACAGGCCGCTCTACCTGTATACTAAGACAACACAGGCTGCTTCCCCTGTATACTATGACAACATAGGCTGCTCCCGCTGTATACTATGACAGCTCACGATGCTACCCCTGTATATTATGACAACACATGCCACTCCTTCTGTATAGAAAGACATTACATGCCGCTCACCCTATATAATAATAGTAACAAGACACCACAGGCACTTACCCCTGTATAAAAGGGCAACACAGGCTGCTCCCCGTGTAGTAGGATGTCATAATCCACTACCCCTGTATCGGAGGATGCCACAGGTCGTTCCCCCCGTAGAGTAGTACAACACATAGCGCTCCACTGTATAGTACAATGCCATTATATGTATAGAATAACGGTAGCGGCAGGGTCTGCACCACCTGTATTACAGTAACGGCGGGGTCTGCACCACCTGTATTACGGTAACGGCGGGGTCTGATACACCTGTATTACGGTAACGGCGGGGTCTGCCCCACCTGTATTACAGTAACGGCGGGGTCTGCTCCACCTGTATTACAGTAACGGCGGGGTCTGCGCCACCTGTATTACGGTAACGGCGGGATCTGCGCCACCTGTATTACGGTAACGGCGGGGTCTGCGCCACCTGTATTACGGTAACGGCGGGGTCTGCGCCCCCTGTATTACGGAAACGGCGGGGTCTGCGCCACCTGTATTGCGGTAACGGCGGGGTCTGCACCACCTGTATTACGGTAACGGCAGGGTCTGCTCCACCTGTATTACGGTAACGGCGGAGTCTGCGCCACCTGTATTACGGTAACGGCGGAGTCTGCGCCACCTGTATTACGGTAACGGCGGGGTCTGCGCCACCTGTATTGCGGTAACGGCGGGGTCTGCGCCACCTGTATTACGGTAACGGCAGGGTCTGCTCCACCTGTATTACGGTAATGGCGGGGTCTGCGCCACCTGTATTACGGTAACGGTGGGGTCTGCGCCACCTGTATTACGGTAACGGCGGGGTCTGCTCCACCTGTATTACGGTAACGGCGGGGTCTGCGCCACCTGTATTACAGTAATAGGCCACTAGAGTGTCAGCCACCTGTACAGGGATAATGCAGCACCAGAGGCTGCTCCAGCTGCACTATAACAAGGCACCAGAGGCTGCTCCCCCTGTAGTACAGAACCTGACACCAGAGCTGCTCAGCCTATAGAATAATAATAATATTATCATTACCTGCTGCCAGACACAGCAATGGCTGCTCTCTGCTCCTGCTGCCTTGTGGGAATGATAGGAGGAAGGCGGAGCTCAGACCAGGGGAAAATGGCCGCCGCTCCTGACGTCACTACAGGGCCAGGGAACCTATTGTTGCTGGGAAGGGACTAGTTCCCCTTCCGTAGATGTGAGTCGGTGACGTCACAGACCATGTGACCAGACCATGTGACCAGACCATGTGACTCGTCTCACAGTCACACACTGCAGCGTTTCTTGGCGCGCACTTCAAATTGAGTTAGCTGCTGGTGACTCGTCTCACAGTCACACACTGCAGCGTTTCTTGGCGCGCACTTCAAATTGAGTTAGCTGCTGTGACAGGTAACAAATTCTCTTCTATAGAGCTGTGGAACAGAGCAAATTAGGCACATGGAGGGAGCAGGCTGCAGCGGGAAAGGACACGGAGCACCTGGGTGGCAGAGGAGGGAGACACGAAGCACTTGGGGAGCAGCGGTGGAGGGCACGGACCACCTGTGGAGCAGGGGAGGGGAGCACTAGGGGCCAGGCTGCAGGGGGGAAGGAGCACCTGGGGTGCAGCACTAGGGGCCAGGCTGCAGGGGGGAAGGAGCACCTGGGGTGCAGCAGTGGGAGGCACGGAGCACTTAGGGAACAGGCTGCAGGGGGGCATGGATAACTTGGGGAGGAGGCTGCAGGGGGGCACGGAGCACTTGGGGAGCACTAGGGGCCAGGCTGCATGGGGGGAAGGAGCACCTGGGGTGCAGCAGTGGGAGGCACGGCGCACTTGGGGAACAGGCTGCAGGGGGGCACGGAGCACTTGGGGAGCAGGCTGCAGGGGGGCATGGATAACTTGGGGAACAGGCTGCAGGGGGGCATGGATAACTTGGGGAACAGGCTGCAGGGGGGCACAGAACACTTGGGGAGGGGGGCACGGAGAACCTGCGTCCCACGGCCCAGGGGGAGGCCCGTCGCGTGCGGCGGTGGCGTCCCCCGGTGGTCAGAGGTGGCTCGGACCGCACCGCTCGGGGGGGGGGGACAGCGGAGTGCGACCCGCCTTGGCCCAGTGGGCGGGCAGGCGGCGCTCGCTGCCGCTGGGGGGAGAGGGGGCCTGGGCTCCGCCGGACGCCCGGCGCTGCCCCATCTCGGCCTCGGAAGGGGGAGTCTGAACGGGAGGCTGGAAGTCCCGGAGAGAGAGACCTCCGCTGTTCCGCATTCGACCACCGGGGGGTGCCGCGCGCCCCTCCGCACGGGCCCATCGAGGTGGCTCCCGGCAGGGCTGTCCCAAACCCTCTCCCAGGGCCCCGGTCCGGGAGTCCGACTGCGTTCGCTCTCCGCTTCCAGAGAGGAGGCCGTCGGACGTGGAGAACTGGCACCGGGCTCCTGGAGCCCTGCCTGGGCAGCCTAGGGACGGGAGAGGGCCCCGTTCTTGCTGCTGCACTTGGGGAGCAGGCTGCAGGAGAGGGGGGCATGGAGCACTTGGGGAGCAGGGGAGAGGGGCACGGCGCACTTGGGGAGCAGGCTGCAGGGGGGCACGGAGCACTTGGGGAGCAGGCTGCAGGGGGGCACGGAGCACTTAGCGAGCAGGCTGCAGGTGGGCACCAAGCACTTGGGGAGCAGGCTGCAGGGGGGCACGGAGCACTTGGGGAGCAGGGGAGGGGAGCACTAGGGGCCAGGCTGCAGGGGGGGAAGGAGCACCTGGGGTGCAGCAGTGGGAGGCACGGCGCACTTGTGGAACAGGCTGCAGGGGGGCACGGAGCACTTGGGGAGCAGGCTGCAGGGGGGCATGGATAACTTGGGGAACAGGCTGCAGGGGGGCATGGATAACTTGGGGAACAGGCTGCAGGGGGGCACAGAACACTTGGGGAGGGGGGCACGGAGAACCTGTGTCCCACGGCCCAGGGGGAGGCCCGTCGCGTGCGGCGGTGGCGTCCCCCGGTGGTCAGAGGTGGCTCGGACCGCACCGCTCGGGGGGGGGGGGGGGGGGACAGCGGAGTGCGACCCGCCCCCTTGGCCCAGTGGGCGGGCAGGCGGCGCTCGCTGCCGCTGGGGGGAGAGGGGGCCTGGGCTCCGCCGGACGCCCGGCGCTGCCCCATCTCGGCCTCGGAAGGGGGAGTCTGAACGGGAGGCTGGAAGTCCCGGAGAGAGAGACCCCCGCTGTTCCGCATTCGACCACCGGGGGGTGCCGCGCGCCCCTCCGCACGGGCCCATCGAGGTGGCTCCCGGCAGGGCTGTCCCAAACCCTCTCCCAGGGCCCCGGTCCGGGAGTCCGACTGCGTTCGCTCTCCGCTTCCAGAGAGGAGGCCGTCGGACGTGGAGAACTGGCACCGGGCTCCTGGAGCCCTGCCTGGGCAGCCTAGGGACGGGAGAGGGCCCCGTTCTTGCTGCTGCACTTGGGGAGCAGGCTGCAGGAGAGGGGGGCATGGAGCACTTGGGGAGCAGGGGAGAGGGGCACGGCGCACTTGGGGAGCAGGCTGCAGGGGGGCACGGAGCACTTGGGGAGCAGGCTGCAGGGGGGCACGGAGCACTTAGCGAGCAGGCTGCAGGTGGGCACAAAGCACTTGGGGAGCAGGCTGCAGGGGGGCACGGAGCACTTGGGGAGCAGGGGAGGGGAGCACTAGGGGCCAGGCTGCAGGGGGGGGAAGGAGCACCTGGGGTGCAGCAGTGGGAGGCACGGCGCACTTGTGGAACAGGCTGCAGGGGGGCACGGAGCACTTGGGGAGCAGGCTGCAGGGGGGCATGGATAACTTGGGGAACAGGCTGCAGGGGGGCATGGATAACTTGGGGAACAGGCTGCAGGGGGGCACAGAACACTTGGGGAGGGGGGCACGGAGAACCTGTGTCCCACGGCCCAGGGGGAGGCCCGTCGCGTGCGGCGGTGGCGTCCCCCGGTGGTCAAAGGTGGCTCGGACCGCACCGCTCGGGGGGGGGGGACAGCGGAGTGCGACCCGCCCCCTTGGCCCAGTGGGCGGGCAGGCGGCGCTCGCTGCCGCTGGGGGGAGAGGGGGCCTGGGATCCGCCGGACGCCCGGCGCTGCCCCATCTCGGCCTCGGAAGGGGGAGTCTGAACGGGAGGCTGGAAGTCCCGGAGAGAGAGACCTCCGCTGTTCCGCATTCGACCACCGGGGGGTGCCGCGCGCCCCTTCGCACGGGCCCATCCAGGTGGCTCCCGGCAGGGCTCTCCCAAACCCTCTCCCAGGGCCCCGGTCCGGGAGTCCGACTGCGTCCGCTCTCCGCTTCCAGAGAGGAGGCCGTCGGGACGGGGAGAACTGGCACCGGGCTCCTGGAGCCCTGCCTGGGCAGCCTAGGGACGGGAGAGGGCCCCGTTCTTGCTGCTCTCCGATATCCGTGCCTATTCTGCCACGGGTCATTTCGCAGGATCTCCAGGGAAACGGGCTTATTGGCCCCAGGCAGAGTCCCGGCTCTCTCGCTCGCCTCGTTGGTACCTACTGATCCGGCGGAGGTGTGCTCCGGCGGGTAGCGACACGAGCGGCCGAGGGCGCGCTCTACCCAGGCTTCCCACTCTCCTCCCTGAACCCCTGGAAGCGGGTGCCGCGGGCGCCCCGGTCCACAATCATCCGCGACACTTCCACGCGGGAGGCCGACGCTCGCCGGCCGCGTCCCACTGCCCAGGGGGAGGCCCGTCGCGTGCGGCGGTGGCGTCCCCCGGTGGTCAGAGGTGGCTCGGACCGCACCGCTCGGGGGGGAAACAGCGGAGTGCGACCCGCCCCGGCCCCCTTGGCCCGGCGGGCAGGCGGCGCTCGGCGGTCCCCGGATCCCCTCTGCGGCGCCCCCCTGACGCCACTGCTGGGGGTGCAGATTCCGTGTGTCCTCTCGGATAAAAAAATTAACAATTCCCTTCGTGCGAAAGTAAGTGGGACGGAGGGCCCCGGGCCACCAGCTTGCGGGCAGCGGCGCCCCCCGCTGGCCGGTTGAAGAGAAGAATGGAACGAGACAAACCGAAAAAGAAGAAAAATTCCAAAAAGCACTCGCTCCAAACAGAGGAAAGGTCCCCTTGTCCCCGCCGCGGCGCCCCCTCGCTGGCCAGCCGAGGGAATACGCGGTTGAGAGGGGGGGGGGGAATGAAAAATTCCTGCAATGATTTCAATGCAAAGTTCCCGAGCGACCGAGGGTGGCCGCCGTTGGTCGCGTAAAAAAATAATAAAGGAATCCACCGTTGTGAATTTGCGATGTGTCCGGGTCCGCGGGTGGTAGGCTACCCCCCGATCTCCCCTTGTCGGCGCCCCCTGGTGAGGGGAAATAAATGAAAGATTTTTTTTAAATAGTTTTTTTAATTCCCCCCCTTTTTAAAAGACAACCCCGCACACCCCAGATAAATGAAAAGTGCCCGGGCCGCAGAGCGCCTTCGGCCGGGCGTCACCCGGTCCCGCAGCAGACGCCCCCCGCCGGTTGCTCGCTTGAGGATGGGTACAATTTTTTTTTATAAAAACACATTAAAAAGGGGAGGGGGGGGAGGAAATAAATAAGTGCTCACCTTCTATAGGGACGCAGGTTCGGCATTCAAGACTGGGTTATGGTGACCACGGACGTGAGCCTCAGAGGATGGGGAGCAGTCACACGACGCAGAAATTTTCAGGGACTGTGGTCAAGCCAGGAGGCTTGTCTACACATCAACGTACTGGAATTGAGGGCCATATACAACGGCCTACGACAAGCGGAGAATCTTCTTCGCGACCTACCGGGTCTGATTCAATCAGACAACGTCACAGCCGTTGCTCATGTAAACCGCCAAGGCGGGACAAGGAGCAGAGTGGCAATGGCGGAAGCCACCAGGATTCTTTGCTGGGCGGAAAATCCCGTAGGCGCTCTGGCAGCGATCTTCATGCCGGGAGTAGACAACTGGGAAGCATACTTCCTCAGCAGACATGATCTCCATCCAGGAGAGTGGGGACTTCATCAAGAGGTCCTTGCAGAGATAACAAGTGCTACACATCCAGCCTCCTTTTGTGCCCCCAGTGACACCATGGGACCTTAACGTGGTGTTACAGTTCCTAAAATCACACTTGTTTGAACCTCTTGAAATGGTTGAATTAAAATTTCTCACTTGGAAGGTGGTCATGTTGTTGGCCTTGGCATTTGCAAGGCGGGTGTCCGAATTGGCGGCTTTGTCTCACAAGAGCCCCTATTTGATTTTCCATGTGGATAGAGCAGAGTTGAGGACTCGTCCTCAATTTTTGCCTAAGGTGGTTTCTTCATTTCATATGAACCAACCTATTGTGGTGCCTGTGGCTACGGGTGACTTGGAGGATTCCAAGTCCCTGGATGTAGTTAGGGCCTTAAAGATTTATGTAGCCAGGACGGCTAGGGTTAGGAAAACAGAGGCACTGTTTGTCCTGTATGCAGCCAATAAGGTTGGCGCTCCTGCTTCTAAGCAGACTATTGTTCCCTGGATCTGTAACATGATTCAGCAGGCTCATTCTACGTCTGGATTGCCGTTACCAAATTCGGTAAAGGCCCATTCCACTAGGAATGTGTGCTCTTCTTGGGCGGCTGCCCGAGGCGTCTTGGCTTTACAGCTTTGCCGAGCGGCTACTTGGTCGAGTTCAAACATTTTTTCCAAATTCTATAAGTTTGATACCCTGCCTGATGACGACCTCTTGTTTGCACAATCGGTGCTGCAGAGTCATCCGCACTCTCCCGCCCGTTTTGGAGCTTTGGTATAATCCCCATGGTCCTTACGGAGTCCCCAGCATCCTCTAGGACGTAAGAGAAAATAAGATCTTAAACCTACCTTTAAATCATTTTCTCCTAGTCCGTAGAGGATGCTGTTCGCCTGTCCCAGTGCGGACATATTTCTGCATGACTTTTATATAGTTGTTGCTTACATAAGGGTTATGTTACAGTTAAGATCAGTCGTTGGCTGATACTGTTTTGTTCATACTGTTAACTGGTTGCGTAACTGGTTGGTTAACTGTGTCCTTCTGACGACGGATGCCAATCTGAGAGGTTGGGGCGCGATGTTGGAACAACACTCTTTAGGGTCGGTGGACCAAGGAGGAGTCTCTGCTCCCAATCAATATTCTTGAACTGCGGGCAGTGTTAAACGCGTTGACAGTGGCCCAGCATCTAATTTAGAACAGACCTGTTCAAGTACAGTTGGACAACGCCACCACGGTGGTGTACATAAGTCATCAAGGCGGCACTGGAAGGCGCATGGCAATGAGGCAAGTATCAAGGATTCTTCAGTGGGCAGAACACCATCTGCCTCCCATATCGGCAGTGTTCATTCCGGGCGTTCTGAACTGGGAGGCGGACTATCTCAGTCGTCAGGACGTGCACACCGGAGAATGTAGCCTACATTCAGAAGTGGTTAAAATTCTCGTGGACAAGTGGCGCCTCCCAGATGTGGACCTGATTGCGTCTCGACACAATCACAAGGTTCTGGTCTTTGGAGCAAGGACAAGGGATCCTCAAGCTGCGTTCGTGGATGCTCTGTCAATCCCATGGAACTTTCAGCTGCCATACGTGTTCCCTCCAGTGTCACTCCTGCCCAGAGTAATACGGAAGTTCAAGCAAGAAGGAGGAAAACTACTTCTGCTAGCTCCAGCGTGGCCCAGACGGCACGGTTTCTCCGATCTGCAGGGATTCTCGCTAGATTGTCCCCTTCTACTTCCACAATGACCACACCTCCTCGTTCATGGCCCTTTTGTTTACCAGGACTTGGCCCATCTGGCTTTGACGGCATGGCTCTTGAAGCTTCCGTCCTTAGGGCCAATGGTTTTTATGATGCGGTCACTCAAACTATGTTGAAGGCCCGTAAGCCGGCTTCTGCTCGGATTTACCATCAGGTCTGGAATGCTTACTTTACTTGGTGTGTGTCTCACAATCATGACGTTTTCAAGTTTAGCACGGCCAAACTGTTTGCCTTCCTACAACAGTGCCTGTACTTAGGCCTTCCTCGAGGTTCACATTTCTGCCTTGTCAGTTTGGTTTCAGAGAAAGATTGCCACCCTTCCTGATGTCCATACATTCACTCAGGGTGTGTTGCGGATTCAGCCTCCTTATGTGCCACCTGTGGCCCCTTGGTACTTGTCGTTGGTTTTGGAGGCCTTGCAAGTGTCTCGGTTTGAGCCTCTTGCCTCTGCTGACCTTAAGTGGCTTTCCCTTAAGGTCCTTTTCTTGCTGGCTATTCCTTCAGCTTGAAGGCTTTCGGACTTGTCCTGCAAGTCTCCCTATTAGATTTTTCACCGTGACCGGGCTATTCTTAGAACACGGCCAGGTCATTTGTCTTAGGTCGTGTCTTCTTTCCACCTTAACCAGTAGATTGTTGTTTCGGCCTTTAATTCTCCTGATTTGTCTCCCAAAGAGCGGTCTTTGGATGTGGTACGGGCTCTCCGTATATATGTGAAGAGAACTTCCTCTGTAAGGAAATCTAATTCTTTTTTTCTTTTTTTTGTTTGGTTTTCACAAACGTGGCTGGCCTGCTTCCAAGCAGACTCTTGCCAGATGGATTAGAATGGTGATTGCACATGCTTATGTACAGGCTGGTCGTCCGGCTCCTGCTACCATCAAAGCCCATTCTACTCGGTCGGTTGGACCTTCCTGGGTGGCCCAACATGTTGCGACCCTTGAACAATTGTTCAAGGTGGCTACGTGGTCCTGAGGGAACACGTTTATTAGGTTCTATGCCTTCGATACAGCCGCTTCCCAGTATGCTTCCTTTGGACGCCGAGTTCTTGTGCCCGCTACAGTGTGTCCCCTCCTGTGAGGAACTGCTTTTGGACATCCCCAATGTTATTCCCTGTGGAGCCCAGTGTACCCTGCAGCAGAAAACGAGATTTATGGTAAGAACTTACTGTTGTTAAATCTCTTTCTGCGAGGTACACTGGTCTCTACAAGGCGCCCACCCTGACGCACTTAGCTTTTTTGGGTTGGTATTGGCATAGCCGCTGACACCCTCTCCTGCGGTGAGTGTGTGGTGTATTTGGCTACGATCGGTTGTCGTGTCTGGTACCTGCTACTGCATTGGGCTGGCTAACAAAACTGAGCTCCCTGGCCTGGAGGCGGTGTTATAGATGAGGTGGCGCTGTGCATCTTGGGAATAGTCAAAAGCTTTGAGCCTGTTGGTGCCTCGGATCAATATCCTACTCTACACCCCAAATGTAATTCCTTGTGGAGCCCAGTGTACCTCGCAGAAAGAGATTTAACAACGGTAAGTTCTTACCACAAATCTCATTTTTTCTGATCACAATGTTAAAACAGAAGTATTGCAGTGTATTTAATTCCAGGTACTCTTCTAGCACATCCAGCTCAATATCATGTTGGCAGTGTAGTCAGACATCTCATGCTGATACTAATGTGGGAAAGAATACAGAGCCCTCCTGGTTGGTGTCTATAAAAACTATGATGTCTGATATGTCATCTCCGCTCACTGCAAATCCAAATAATACTCAAGTTCTTACCATAACGTATATTTCTCCGGCAGGGTCCACAGGATAGCAATGGTGTTTTCAAAATCAATTTTAGTGGTGGGGACGCTCCTGATTGGACAGGAGAACATTTCGCCCGAATTCATCGTGATGAGAGGCAAAAGTATGTAATATTGTCTAATGAATGTGTTAATGGAAGACCATGTAGCTGCCTTACATATCTGTTCTGCTGAAGCACCATTTTGTGCTGCCCATGAAGGACCTACCTTACGAGTAGAGTGAGCAGATACATTATACGGAACAGGGAGAACAGCTCGAGAATATGCTTCTGAAATCGTCATTCGAAGCCATCTTGCCAGCGTCTGTTTAGTAGCAGGTCATCCTCTCTTGTGAAATACTTAGATAATGAATAGAGAATCTGTTTTTCTGGTGGCACTGGTACGATCCACGTAGATCCTTAATGGCCAGACTGCGTCCAGCGACGCATCTCCCGCAGAAAGTCCCGATAGCTGACAAGCCGGGACTACAATTTCTTAATTGAGGTGGAATTTAGATACCACCTTCGGAATATACCCAGACCTATGGGGTCATTTTGAGTTGATCGCTCGCTAAAAAATTTTATCAGCCGTGCAAACGCTAAGCCGCCGCCCGCTGGGAATGTATTTTAGCTTAGCAGAAGTGCAAAAGGTTGTATCGCAGAGCGGCTACCAAAATTTTTGGTGTAGTTTCACAGTAGCTCAAAACCTACTCAGTGCTTGAGATAACTTCAAACTATTCAGTTCCGGATTTGATGTCACACACCCGCACAGCGTTCGCCCAGCCACGCCTGCGTTTTCCCTGTCACTAATTCGTTTTTCCAAACACTCCCTGAAAACGGTAAGTTGCCACCCAGAAACGACCACTTCATGTCAATCATTCTGCGGCAACCAGTGCGACTGAAATGCATCGCTAGACCCTGTGCAAAACTACATCGTTCGTTGTGCCCGTTTGTCATGCGTGCGTATTGCGCCGCATACTCATGTGCAGAATTGCGGATTTTTTGCATGATCGCTACGCTGCGAACAAATGCAGCTAGCGATCAACTCGGAATGACCCCCCCCCTCCTAGTTCTGAGAACTGCTTTAACTGGATAAAAATTCAGAAAAGGAGAACGACAAGACAGCGCTCTTAAATCTGACACTCTTCTTGCTGATGCCATAGTCAGTAGAAAGAGAACTATAGCTGTCAACCATTTAAGATCAACTTTTATTAAGTGGTTCAAATGGAGCAACTTGAAGGGCTTTCAGGACTAAATTTAAGTCCCAAGGCACTGTAGGAGGAACAATGTGAAGTTGAATGCGCAGCATTCCATTAAAAAAAAGTATGCACATCCTGCAATTTGGTCTTGGAACCATACAGACAATGCTTGTACTTGTACTCTCAAGGAAGCCACCTTCAAACCTTTATCCATTCCCGCCTGAATGAAATCTAAGACCCTAGAAATTTTGAAAGATTTCGGGTCCACAGTTTTCACTGCACCAATGAATATAGGCCTGCCATATTCAGTGATAAATACGAGCTGAGGAGGGTTTTCTTGATCTGAGCAATGTTTGAATTACCTGTTGTGAGAATCCTTTTGAATTCAGAATAGAGGTTTCAGATGGCTGTGGTAACAAGGACCCTGCATTAGTAGATCTGGACGTTGAGGGAGCAGAAGTGGATCATCCATCGACATTCTCTGCAGATCTGTGTACCAATGCCTTCTGGCCCAAGCCGGAGCTATTAGAATCATGGCAACCTTTGCTTCATTTATCCGCCTCACTACCCTGGGTAGTAGGATGATTGGAGGAAACAGATTAGCCAGATGAAAATCCCATTTCACTGACATAGCGTCCACAAATATCGCCACGGTATCCTTTTTTCTTGACCCGTATACGGGCACTCTGTTGTTCAGATGGGGCGCCATTAGATCTATCTTTGGCAAACCCCACTTGTCTACTAGAGTCTGGAAGACTTCCGGATGTAGAGCCCATGCACTTGTTTGAATGGCATGTCGACTGAGAGTCTGCTTCCCACTTCAGGACTCTTGGAGCAAATACTGCGGATGGAGTTCTGACCGTTTTAGTATGTGACTTACCTCCTTCATTGCTGTCTGACTGCGTGTTCCTCCATGATGGTTGAGGTATGCTACCGCTGTAGCATTGTCCAAGTGGATCTGGACTGGTCTTCCTTGAAGAGTGTCTTTTGCCTGAATCAGTGCCATGTATATGGCCCGAAGTTCTAACAGATTTATTGGCAGGCAACTTTCTTCTGTGGTCCATTGTAACTGGAACCATAATCTTCTGGACACTGCTCTCCAGCCCTGGAGACTGGCATTTGTTGTCAGGATCTCCAAATCTGATATCCAAAATGTTATCCCCTTGTCTAGATGGAATGTTTCTAACCACCAGGCTAATTACTTTTTTACCTTGTTTGAGAGTACCATATTTTTTTTTTTATTGTCTGATGTATTCCATTCCATCTGGCCAGAATCAGACGCTGCAGAGGTCTTGAGTGGAATTTAATATTTTATACAGTTCTAATTTTCTAAATAGTCAATATTGATTAGATTTTTATTTGTGATATAAAATGTATATAATTAGAATACTTTTTTTTTTGTTTTTCATACCAGTATTACTTTTTATTCCTTTATATATAACCATTGGTATAGTTTTGATATCTATTCTATTAATAGATATGGATTTTAACTCTGTTGCACCATTATCGGAAGTCTTAACAGTGGACATCAAAGAAATTCAAGATACAAAATCTTCAAAGTCATATGAAACAAAGGTAAACAATAAACTAAATGTAATTTCTTTAATTATTTTATAGTACTTCATATAGATGCTATATTTTCTAGACCATTAAACAAAAACAACTCTTGTCTATAAATGTAAATACTGACTTATTGTTACATTGTGTTTGATTTATCTATCTTTGTACTAATAAGAAATTTTGACCAGGCAAACCAGCTCTCACCAACCGCATTGCTGTGCAGCTACATGTTTTGCAAACATCAAACCACGGCCCCTGCTGAGACCTTAGTTTGCATCTAAATCCTTTGGTAAACCAATATCCTGGCCCACACAACTTACATGGTATACATCAGGGCTGGCCAAACCGGTCCTCGAGATCTACCAACAGTTCACATTTTCCAGACCACCTAGCTGGTGCACAGGTGTAGTCATTACTAATTAAGATGTGCTGCATTCATTCCTAACTGACAATTCTACAGATCTCCAGGAGGCCTAGAAAACATGAACTGTTGGTAGATCTCGAGAACTGGTTTGGCCAGCCCTGGTATACATAGATACATCACCACTGCACACCCATTACCACTCAAACAAAAACACTACCCACCTCTATCCACATCACTTCCAGGGCCTCAAAATACACAATCCCCAGCCCCACATACATTAGAGTATCTACAATGGGTGCAATGTGTGTGGATGCACACGTGCCCCTGAGTCCAAGGAGGTCCCTCACCACACACATTGTAGCCATTTTTAATATTTACCCCTCCGGAGATCCGTGATGAAGGCAGCGCTGCCGGAAACGCTGTAAAAATGGCCACGGCTAAATTTTTGTTGGAGTTCTGCACATACGAAGTAGTGTCTGAGCACTCTAGTGATCAGACATGCTGCGCTGTGCACTAGAGCTGTGCAGATATCACCAAAAAAAAGTCCACGGCTGACTTTTTTTGGAGTTCAGCGCAGTAGTGTTTGAGCGCTCTAGTGCTGAGAATGCTGCGCTAGGGGAGCCGGGAGTTACTCCCGGCAGAGAGGAGGGGGCCCCGACCGGAGGGGGCTGCACACATGCCTCCTCTCTTAAAGCGACCCATGCCCACATGGTATCCGGACTCCAGGTCGACAGCACAAAGGTCGACACACCTTAGGTCGATGCTAACTGTTCGACACATCTTAGGTCGACATGGAAAAAAGGTAGACAGAAAAAAGGTAGAAATGGAAAAAGGTCGACATGAGTTTTTCACAATTTTTTTATTCTTTTTAACCTTTTCATACTTAACGATCCACGTGGACTATGATTGGAACGGTAAAGTGTGCCAAGCGGTAGTAGAGCAAAGGCACCATGCCCGAAGCATGGGGAGCAAAGCGGTGCACTAATTGGGGTTCCCGGTCACTCTACGAAGAAAACGACAACAAAAAACATACAAAACTCATGTCGAACTTTTTCCATGTCGACCTTGTTCCTGTCGACCTTTTGTCCATGTCGACCTAAGGTGTGTTGACCAATTGGTGTCGACCTAAAGTGTGTCGACCTTTGTGCTGTTGAGCCTCAGTCCCAGACCCGCCCACATAGACCCTCTTACCGGAGAGCTCTAAGCAGCCACAGTTTGGAAACAGTAGACAGAGGACAGGACATATAGGAGTAGCCAGTTCAGGGTAGGAGGAACAGGCACAGTAGTCTGCCCAGGCTGGGATGAACACTGAGCACATGTACTACGTTTAATAAAAGGACTGATGCAATACAGGCAAACACACAAATCTCAGTATGGGCTGACTGCGACCTGCTTCCTCCTTCCCTGCACTGCCTGTTAGCAAGGCAGCAAAATATAAGGGCAATGACAACCTGGCCCCTGGGATTTCTCACCCAGGTCTAAATAAATAATAACATTTAGTGTTTGATAAGGCATTATTACTATATTCATCTTAATATATTATACAGTTATTGAAGTACTTGATTTATGAATGAAACTTCAACAATCAACATAGGCATCATCGACTGTTAGTTCAAAGAAATGATCAATACTTCAAAAATAATCATGCTGGTTTTATTAATTGGGTTATCAAGTGACTTAAATATATATTAAAGTATGATATTTATATTTCATTTATATGTATTCATAAATGATAATTATTTCATACTCATCCAAAAAAAAAAATTTTTTTCAGGATGCTGTTCATAAAGCTGTACACAGTGAAAGCTTTCAGACTGAAAGCTTTCTTTCATTAAACATGTTGCAGAAAGCAATATGTGAATTTCAGGAAAATACACAAACAAACTACATCATTCGACAAAAGAGTAAATATTTTGGAAATGAGGGTAATTATTTATCTAAAGAAAGTTTAATGATAATTATAATTTTTTTTTATCTTTCAGCCATCTCATAAATAAGTTTTATTTATGAAAAATATGCCTGAGTGCTATAAATACTGTAAACAATTGTATTTTTAGGGACAATATTTTAATAACAATCATAAACACAGTGTAGCAATGATAAATATGTTTATTAATGCACTGTTAAGAAAATTCTTATTGAACAGATTGTTTTATTTTATAATAATTTATAACAAATGTACAGAATTATTTGGATATAATACAAGTTGATTATTACCTATCCTAAATGCTTGGAACAAGATTTTTGACTAATGAAATATTACGTATTTTGTAATGTTTTTATATTTCAATGAGATATCTCAAGGATGGGACCCAGGAGTGAACACAAAAAGCTTTTATGTTGTATATACATAGAATACACACAAACATATTTTATTTGTGCATGAAACAAAGTTTCAAAACATGAAACAGTTTGTAAAAAGTATTTGCAATGTTTATACAGTTTAGAGACTTTTGTTGCTAATTAGAGTGATGGTGGTACAATCACTATTGGTCCTTAGCTTTGTAGCGACAATGGAGTCTGTCTTATCAGACTTTACATTTAATAGTTTCAGACGCTGGTGTATATGGTGTGTCTACACTAATTATTTCAAATAATAAGATTAATGCTATTAAAAAAGGGTATCGATGGGACTAATTGCAAAAACTTTTTATTCAATGCTTGGAGCAAAACATTATTGCTTTTATATGGTTTATCTTGTCCATCTGCATGAGCATTAACAGTGATTTTTTAAAGTGCATGTTTAACAGTTTTATGTACATTTTTAAGATAAAAAGTTTTAGGTCTATATCACGTAAATTTTATTATGTTTATAAATAGTTAAATTATTGATAACAAATATTTGCACCTACTATTAATCTACCAGACCACATTAGTATATTTAGAAAAACAAAACCCAGATGTAAAATATACATAAATATATATATATATGTACGTACGTACGTACGTACGTACGTACGTACGTACGTACGTGTGTGTGTGTGTGTGTGTGTGTGTGTGTGTGTATATATATATATATATATATATACACACACACACACACACACGTGGATATATATAATATACGTTTGTGTGTATGTATGTATGTGTATATATATATATATATATATATATATATTACAATTTGGATTACATATCCACACATAAATGATTTAAACAAATTCCATTGTTTACATCTTCACGATCAACGCACATATTTCTCTTTTAATAAATGTTTTTAAAATATTTTTTGCTATATTGGAAATAAATAGTAAACAGTTATTATATTTTTTTGGGTCATGAAATTTTAACATATTATTTTTTTTTTATATATGATCAGAAAAAATCCCACAGTATACATCTAGAATTCACTGGGCAAGTCATGATGTGAAGCGTGGTAGACTAATTAATTTTTCAGGCGTTCCTTACGTGGTTGTTGGAAGAAAAACACTTCAGTGTCATATGGGAAAAGACTTAAACCTTTTGAAGAAAAAAATGTATGCTGAACAAAGAGAAAAAAAGCAGGTATTTTTTGTTTCTTACCAAATAAGGGGTCAGATGTATTAATCCTGGAGATTGCATAAGGAATTGAGAAATCATTGATATGTGCAAGGTGATAAACGCAACAGCCAATCAGCTCCTAACTGTTACTTTACATATTGTAACTGATTGGATGGTGCGTTTATCACCCTGCACATATCACTGGTTTATCACTTCCTTATGCCTTCTCCAGGTTAATATATCTGCCCCAATGTGTTTAATCAAATTGACTGCCTCATAATTTCAAGGGATCATTAATGCAAAAGTTATCTTATACCATGTCAATAAGAATGCTTTTTAGTAGTATTTCTGTCACCAATGTTGCAGGGCCCTGTGTTAAATGCTGTTACTAATGCTATTGGATTGCATGTTACCTAAAACATCACCCTGCAACAATGCTTCAATGTATGACACAGCTTACTAGGACACTCTGGGCATGCAACATGCACTCTATCCAACGTGGGTGCTCTGTGCTGCAGAACTGGTTCAGATCTTGTTGCTGACTGTACCACCTCTAAAGGACACTTAATATCTTCACATGTTCAAGTGCATGCATGTAATATTTTCAAACTACTGTATGCAACTGTTTTATCATTATCTCTAAATTGTTTTTGCAGGGAGGTCTATAGACGAGATATTCCTTAAAACTCGTACATAGAGGGTGGCTGGAACAAACTAATTTTGATATCATGTAAAAGTTATGAATAATTATGCTTACCCCCTTCAAAATTGATTTTCAAATACACAAACATTTATTGGATGAGAATAACCCTTAAATTTTATTTTTTTATCTAAAAAATAAATAATAAATTGTGGTCCCCAAACATCTGTATTATGATATATATTTACATCTTTATTAATGCGTAGTGTTTGCTAAATTATAATGTTCATCTTTACTTAAAATTCCTACCGAGTGATAATTCAAGTATCCCTGGCACTTTATCACCTGGTAATTTATTGCATTCAGGGTGATAGCTCCCACACACCACAACAGTGTAAAAGGAGACTGCAAGTGTTCTTCAAAGGGGGGTTGCTGTATTTTCACCCCACATTTCATTTATTTAAAAAAATATTTTTTAGAATACTGTGCTTCATTTCCGTCACACAATCTGCGACCTCAACATGCCACTCTGACAGTATTGGCCATAGCATCAGTGACTTCTGCTGCTTGTGAACAGGAATGGAGCCACATATCCTTAGAACTCTCAGCTGTAAACATAGCCATTATGGTAAGTATGCCCAGCTCCATGCTTGCCTAGAGACAACTCTTGTCTTCGTTTCACTATGCTACAAGGTTAAGATGTTGTGGTAAGTATGCCCAGCTGTGTCCCTGGGCGTTTTGCATCAGAGGGGAAGTTTGCCTAGACTTTAGCACCTGGGGCTTACTATTAGCATCGCTCACTGCCTGACCCTTGGTGTCTCAGTCTCCCTCTCTCTATCTCATACTTATGTACAGTACGCTGGGCAGACATTTAAAACATATTACTGTCTGTCACTGCACAGAGAGGGAGGCTTGTGCGCTGTCTCCCCTGTACTTTTCTCCTGAACCCTGGTTCTTTGTGTAACTCCTGCCTGCTACATGTACAGTTGAGTATTGTTTATACTCTGCAATGTATCCTCATTCCGTGCATGCTTTCTGACTTTGCTTTGCGGGAAGCAGAGGTGGATTTCGATCAGAAGGGGCGCTAATCAAGATACTGGTTAAGGGGCATCATAACTCAAACAATCCACAGCACTATATTTTTATTATTGATTTATGACCATTACCGTATTTTATAATTTTCACTTTTACATTCTATAACTGTATTTTCCTCTGCCACTTTAATGATTGCACCATGTCCCCCTTATCTGTAATTTCCATTATTATACTGCTCAGTAAATAATCAGTGCTCCCCTCACTGAACATACAATGTCCAGATACCACATTATTTAACTCGCACTTGATAACTTCAGTGTATATGAGTGAGCAAAACTTACTGATTGTAACAAGCCCCATCACCTCAAATACTGTAAAATAGTTATATATAAAAAATATCTAAATAATCTAAAAATCTAAATAATGGTTTTGAATTTAATTTTGAACAGTGTCAGACAACAGTTTCGTTCAATCGAAATAATACCATCAATTCATGTGCTGTTATAACAACTTTTAAATAATATGAAAATAGTTTTATAATTTGTAGTTTTCTAAACTGTTAATAACCCGCACTGTGTTAATATTAGTGTTTTACTTTATTTTAAGGTAGAAGATCATGCGTTCATACAACGTAGAAGGATTAAGCAGCCTACCAAAAAAATGGGCTGCCCAGCAGAAATATACATATTGCATGTTGTTAATTACCCTGAGTTTAAGGTAATGCTCAAAAAATAATATATATTGAACAAATGTGTTTGATACAAAATTCTTTATGATTTAAACATTGTTATAGTTTAAAATAAAATTGTATTAATGAAAATGTTTGTATTATAAAAAAAAATGAATGTGGAATCATGGCTATGCTACCAGGAGTGTGTGTGTGTGTGTGTGTGTGTGTGTGTGTGTGTGTGTGTGTGTGTGTGTGTGTGTGTGTGTGTGTGTGTGTGTGTCTTGCTATAGAAGAGAGTAGTACACATAGATAAATAATCAGTATATGTTTTCTGTAGATAAAATGTGATAACCAAAAACAAAGGAGGAGTACATCAAAGAGCATCAAAGAGGCCCTTCAACATGATATAGAAAAAATTTCCGGAATTCATACTTATGTTGCTAGTTTTCCAAAAATGTGTGTTCACAATTTCCATCTATCTGAAGGACAGGTAAGAATATTATGTATATTTTTATTAATATTTATACCTTTGCATACGATTAATATTCTGGATATATTTATTCACACATTAAGTACATCTCCGCTACAAATCGGTTTCTGTGAACATCTGATTGGCAAATGATTTATACCTGGTAGGTGAAAATAATTAATATAAAGATTACTCAAACACATAACATTACTACAACACTGTAACCCATGCATGACAATAATCAACACAAACATAGCTTAATTATTTACTAAATTAAAATAGTTGTACAGCCTAAACAATACATTTTAAAAATATTACACACACACACACACACACTATACTTTGCCAATAACAAAACCAGGTCACCTCCCCGATAATATACATATTCTACTGAATTTGTTTTTTTTTGTGTAACATATCATCCCTCTCCTTGGAAGTTAATGTTGCTTTCATGAGGATTTGTTGTACTTGACACATCCAGCTATAGGGAAGAAGAAAAGGGTTGACTGATCAGGGTAGTGTTATGGGACTCTAAAAGGGTCAACAATAATGGCAACATGTAAGATAATTGGAGGAAAAATCAGGAAGAGGAACAATATTACATTAGCCTAGCCCATGTTTATTCCCACCTGTAGGACTTTGAGTCATACTCATCATCTCTGTTTATTTACTGACAACGCTACAAAGTAGATATGTTATTCGGCCCATGTTCAAAATCAGTAATGTTTTGCTAAATTGTGGATTACTCATTGGCCGATGTTCCACCAAAGAGACTACAGTTCTTAATAAAATATGAACAGATAATGTTGTCTTCATACATAAAAAAATTTAAATGTATTAACTACTAAATTGCATGCTATCCGATACATTAAATAATTACAGTGGACAAAAGGGGTGAGGTTTTGTGTTGTCCCGGACCTCCTCATTCTTAAAAATATAAACTCTTGCTACAGTGTTGGTATTTCTAATGTAGAAAAATAAATTCTGGTGCTGAGTCAAATCATTAATAATTTTACTTAAATAATTATAATAAACATTCTCAATTTTTATTTGTTTTTTTAAACGTTTAAATGGTTTACTTTCCACTTCATGTTGAACCTCATTAGATATTACATAACATCCATAATACTGACACATTAAACACCTTTATCACCAACTTTTAATAATAGCACATTTAAATTTGTGTTCTGCAAAGTAAAGGACCATGCCAATCTAAATAACCTTGGGAAGGTGGAAGGAGTGGTAGTCAAGAATAGTAGTTTTGCCTTGAAATGTACCTTAAATACATATATGCACAGTAAAGTGGTGGGCTGATCTGCAACTCTTACAATTTTGAGGTGCTAAAATGGAGAGATAATTAGAATGCTGAAAAAAAGGACAATAAATGTATATTAAAGAGGAAATGATCATGAGTTGTGCACAAATCATGTGGTCAGGAAATGTTTATTAATCATTGTGTTAAATCATATTTGCTGCTGATCTTATTGAAACAAGTTTAAATCATGCCAAAGAGTTGCATTATAGGTAGATGTATAAATGGTGCCAAAAATTCATATTAACCTTATCTTTGATAATTATATGTTCAGAAATTTAGATATAACAATGGTTTCTGAATAGAAATATTAGTATATTTCTTTAATAATTACTATGAAATATAGTATATTCATCTTATACCTATTCAATTTTATAAATTGAATGCAATGTCATGTTAAAGTGTAAATGTGTTGTTCTGCTCTTAATGCATACAATATTTAATAAAATATATATCCAGATTAATCCTTACCTTTATTTTTTTTTTTATATATTTTTTGTAATAAAATGTATATACTTTTTAAAATTCTTAACAGTTACCCAAATACCGTGAAAAAGTGGACATAAGAGTTCAACAAAAAATTATAAGCTTGCACAGATCTGGTGTTAGAAAAATTAATGAGATGATGCGTCACATTGAAGCTTTTGTTGATCAAGAACTCCTTCCAGCTGATGATCCCATAAAGTTACGTCGAAAATTTAATCCCACAAGAAAAGATATATTGAATATCATTAATAAAGCTAGATCTGAATCTAGAAATTCAAAATTAGACCAGGAAAATCTTTTGCACCTTCTAAACCAGTGGCAGGTAGAAAAACAAGAGCTGAAGATTTTTTGTCGACCAAATACAGTTGCACAGCAAGATATACCCAAGCTAAATTTTCTCTTTTGTTACCAAACTGAATGGCAACAAAAATTGCTCATCAGGTATGGAAATCACCTAACCTTACTAGACGCCACATACAGAACAACAAGATATGCTCTTCCGCTTTTTTTCATTTGTGTCCGGACAAATGTTTGCTATGTGATTGTTGGAGCGTTTGTTGTTCAACAAGAAACAACTGCATGCATACAGGAGGCCTTGCAGATTTTCCAAAAATGGAACTTTAACTGGAAACCAAGATGTTTTTTGGTAGACTTCTGCCAAGAGGAGATGAATGCAATATCAAACTTATTCCAAGGTAATTATATATGATAGATTTATTTTTCAAGTGCTAAACTTAAAAGTTATTAATATGATGGAGTATATATATAGAAAGAGAGAATCATGTGCAATACAGGTCATAGTAGATTATCACCAAAGTCCTAAATGTGTATTCCTGCAGCCATTGCCAATACCCTTTAACCTTTCAAAATAAGTATTACTAAAAGACAAATGAGGGGGTAAAGATAGTGAAATAACATACTTTTTTTTTTTAAACAGCTTAACTTTATTAGATGCATGCACTTTTTACACAAATAAAATCAGCTTATGACAAATACAACTCCACAATATGCTCAATACCAGGTCTAACTGGGTTTTCTGTTATGAATACTCCTGCTGTCCTCTCACGACAGGCCCCGAGTGTAGTTGGCTTGCGGTTTCCCTTTGACTCTGTTACAGAGTTAAGGCTCTCCCAGCATGGGTGGTGAGAAGGGTTGAAAAATCAAATGTCCAAAATGACCGCAATAAGTGTCAAACACAACGTTTTTGGGGGGTGAAAAGCTGATTAGTGACAGTCAGGATTATATTTAAAACCAATTTTACTCAATTATAAATAATAAAACTCTACAATTCTGATCTGCACAGACATATACACATCGATCACACACACTTACACATTGTACACAAACATCACACACACTTCCCTTCAGTGTTGGTGCAACTTTGCTATTACAAAGGAAGCACTCAGAGGACGTGTAGCGCCTAGGCAGGGAAGGAGTTGACAGTTTTCATATACAGGTTGAGTATCCCATATCCAAATATCCGAAATACGGAATATTCCGAAATACGGACTTTTTGGAGCGAGAGTGAGATAGTGAAACTTATGTTTTTTGATGGCTCAATGTACACAAACTTTGTTTAATACACAAAGTTATTAAAAATATTGTATTAAAGGACCTTCAGGTTGTGAGTATAAGGTGTATATGGAACATAAATGATTCGTGTGAATGTAGACACACTTTGTTTAATGCACAAATTTATAAAAAATATTGGCTAAAATTACGTTCAGGCTGTGTGTATAAGGTGTATATGTAACATAAATGTATTCTGTGCTTAGACTTCGGTCCCATTACCATGATATCTCATTATGGTATGAAATTATTCCAAAATACGGAAAAATCCCATATCCAAAATACTTCTGGTCCCAAGCATTTTGGATAAGGGATACTCGACCTGTACTATACAATGGGCCACCTATACTGTAATGATGGAGGCGCTGTGGAAGTGCAAAGCAGCTTGGAGGATTGTAAGTTTAATCTTACACCCACAGTACTTACTAGCAGCAATCACTAGGAGAAATAGAACTACATAACTAACCTAGAAGACTATACTAATCTGCAGTAGGGGGAAGGCAATATGTTCATATACAGTATCCATTATTTTCACAGCCGAAGGCTACAAATGTAGTTTACAGTTGATTCTTCAACAAGGGCAATGACTGACAACTCATCTAAAATATATGTTAATCTCTCTCTCTCTCTCTCTCTCTCTCTCTCTCTCTCTCTCTCTATATATATATATATATATATATATATATACTGTAGCCAATCAATTCGTTTTCTAAATGTTATTCTTTAAATACTGGTAATCTTACTTCAATAGTACTTCAATCATATTGCTAATATTTTTTTAAATGACAATTGATACTCCCCTGGTGACGGCATGGTCCGAAACGGCTGTTGGGAGATGTAGCTGGTTTGGTCTGAGGACCCCAGAGGAGTCGTGAGATACTAACAATTTTATTGCTGGATTGCCAACTATGCTTGAATTGCACATTGTCTTTTAAAGCATTACAATAACTTATCAGTTAAAGGAGTGCTGGTCTTTTTTTTTTTTTTTTAAGACAAAGTTTATAAGTTTTTATTTATTTTTTTGTATTAAATAGCATTTTCTAATATTGCAGAGAGCAAGATATTGCTTTGCGACTTTCATCGCGAAAAGGCATGGAAGGAATGGCTGTCAAAGAAAGATCATGGTGTACATAGGTGGCGCACAATTGTAGTGACTTTGCTACGCAATATTGCTCTTGCTACAACAATGGAAGACTACCAATTGGCTATTGATAACCTCACAAATAGCACAATTTGGAAAACATGTGATGCACTTAAGCAGTGGTTCTCAAACAAGTGGATGCCTGAAATAGAGGTAATAATACTATATATTTTATTTAAAATTTTAAAGCTGTTTTACTTTACATTGGCCCTCATTCTGAGTTGATCGCTCGCAAGCTAGTTTTAGCAGCACTGCACACGCTAGGCTGCCACCTTCTGGGAGTGTATCTTAGCTTAGCAGAATTGCTAACGAAAGGTTAGCAGTTCTGCTAATAAATAATTCCTTGCAGTTTCTGAGTAGCTCCAGACCTACTCCTAGATTGCGATCACTGCAGACTGTTTGGTTCCTGGTTTGACGTCACAAACACGCCCTGCGTTCGGCTAGCCACTCCCCCGTTTTTCCATCCACTTCTGCGTTTTTACCTGGCACGCCTGCGTTTTTTAGTACACTCCCGGAAAGCGCTGTTTCCGCCCAGAGACACCCACTTCCTGTCAATCACACTGCAAACACCCGAGCAATGAAAATACTTCGCTCTGCCTTGTGTAAAACTGCATAGTTGTGTGAAAGTACTTAGCGCGTGCGCGCTGAGTACCATGCGCATGCGTAGAAATGCCGATTTTAGCATGATCGCAATTCTGCTAAAAACGGCAACGAGCGAACAACTCTGAATGACCCCCATTGGACCAAAATTATGATCTTTGGTACTGCCCCATTCTCTTCTGTATATCATTCAGTGACATCATCCTCCACATCTCTGTGCATTTATGGTATGATGAAATAGAAAAATTTACCTGGATGACAGGGGTCATTGTTCAACGACACGCGGTAGCGTGCATTGTTGATCTTCGTTAATTACTTGGATAAGATATGGACCATATGTTGTTCAACTACATCATTATCGTTAATATAGTTTTACAATTTCAGATAATGTGTATGCACCGTAAGCTTTACAATTTGAATGGATATTACACATAAAAAAGTATACTCTTGTTTAAAAAATATTAATGAAAATTAAATCTTCCAAATAGTCTCTTTTCTTAGTTATATACTTAATACATTTTTTAATTGTGTTCATTAATCTGCAATTTATTTTATAATGTATTTTATGTTGTCTCTATACAGAAATGGGCACATGTTCACCGAAGTGGATTGCTTCATATTGCAATTAACACGAATAATGGTCTCGAGCGTCAGAACAAGACCCTAAAGCATACCTACTTAGATGGATATAAAAACTGTACTCTCAGTGAGATGATTAATGTACTCCATCAAAGTTTTTTTCCACACACTTACAAGAAGTAAATTTTTTTTGATTTTAAATGTATTATTATATTTTGTTTGGTTTTTTTTATTATGATTTAAGATTTTCATTACAAAAATAAATAAGATTTTAAACCTACCGGTAAATCTTTTTCTCCTACTCCGTAGAGGATGCTGGGGACTCCGTAAAGACCATGGGGTACAGACGTGCTCCACAAGAGACATGGTCACGCTAAAGACTTTAGATGGGTGTGCACTGGCTCCTCCCTCTATGCCCCTCCTCCAGACCTCGGTTAAAGAACTGTTCCCAGGGGAGACGAACAGTACGAGGAAAGGATTTTTGTTAATCTAAGGGCAAGATACATACCAGCCCACACCGTACAACATGGAATATATGAACCAGTCAACAGTATGAACAAAACAGCATCAGCCAAAGGCTGATCTAAACTGTAACATAACCCTTATGTAAGCAATAACTATATAAAAACATTGCAGAAAATTAGTCCGCACTGGGACGGGCGCCCAGCATCCTCTACGGACTAGGAGAAAAAGATTTACCAGTAGGTTTAAAATCTTATTTTCTCTTACGTCCTAGAGGATGCTGGGGACTCCGTAAGGACCATGGGGATTATACCAAAGCTCCAGACCGGGCAGGAGAGTGCAGATGACTCTGCAGCACCGATTGAGCAAACATGAGGTCCTCATTATTCAGGGTATCAAACTTGTAGAATTTTGCAAAAGTGTTTGAACCCGACCAAGTAGCCGCTTGGTAAAGCCGAGATGCCTCGGGAAGCCGCCCAAGAAGAGCCCACCTTCCTAGTGGAATTGGCCTTTACAGAATTAGGTAACGGCAATCCAGCCGTAGAATGAGCACGCTGAATCGTGTTACAGATCCAGCGAGCAATAGTCTGCTTAGAAGCAGGAGCGCCAACTTTGTTGGCTGCATACAGGACAAACAGTGCCTCTGTTTTCCGAACTCGAGCTGTCCTGGCTACATAAATTTTTAAGGCCCTGACTACATCAAGAGACTTGGAATCCTCCAAGTCCCCCGTAGACACCGGCACCACAATAGGTTGGTTCATATGAAATGACGAAACCACTTTAGGCAGAAATTGAGGACGAGTTCTCAACTCTGCTCTATCCACATGGTAAATCAGATAGGGGCTCTTGTGAGACAAAGCCGCCAATTCGGAAACTCGTCTTGCCAAGGCCAACAACATGACCACTTTCCGAGTTAGAAATTTTAATTCCACCGTTATAGGAGGTTCAAACCAGTGTTATTTAAGGAAATGTAACACCACGTTAAGGTGCCACTGTTAACTGGGTAAGGTTATCACAAGTGATTTGGTGTGGCTGGTATAATTCTTACCCTGGATTCCAAAATCCTTTCCTTGTACTGTCCGCTCTTCTGGGCAGTTTCCGTAACTGAGGTCTGGAGGAGGGGCATAGTGGGAGGAGCCAGAGCACACCAGTAGTCCTAATTCTTTCTTAGATGTGCCCAGTCTCCTGCGGAGACCGTCTATTCCCCATGTTCCATATGGACTCCGCAGCATCCACTACGGACTACGAGAAATAGATTTACCGGTAAGTAAAATCTTATTTTTTTTTTATATAATTGACACATTATTAACTCAGACTAATTAATATAGTAGGTATGCGTGTCTATAGGTCAGAACATTCCAATAATTAGAAAGAAACTATAAATGTATTTTAATAATTATTATTCAATGTATTACATTAGTTATATGGCATGTTTCTTGTTCCTGTAAAAATAGCAATATATATCTTTATACAATTAATCAGGTAATATTAATATGACAATGTTTAAAATGTTTTTAAAGCTAATGAAAATATGTATTTTCTTTTATTAATAATATAGGTATCTCCAACTCAATCTACAGTGTTCTGAATACTACAGAAAATATGATGAAAAGATTCCACATTTTTTGAAGAATAGACCAGGTTATTTTGTAAGCCACATGTTAAAGAGATTTGAGAGCAACCTTGAAGAACAAAATGTGACATGTATAAATAAAGAGGAAGGTATTTTCAAGGTGATTAGTGAGTCTGATGCAGAAAAGTTTTACACTGTTAATCTGGGTGGTGAATACCCTGAATGTACTTGTGTAGATTGGAGAAAATTGCTCTTGCCATGTAAGCACATGTGCTGCATTTTTAAATTTGTTGAGGGGTGGGGATGGGACAAATTAAAACCTTCCTACTCCAAACATAATTTGTTTATGTTAGATATGGATTGTTTTTTTGACGAATCTGAGCTAGATAGTGGTGTTGCAAGCGAAGAACTGTCTGCAGGCTGCGTGAATAATAAGAATTTACTTACCGATAATTCTATTTCTCGGAGTCCGTAGTGGATGCTGGGGTTCCTGAAAGGACCATGGGGAATAGCGGCTCCGCAGGAGACAGGGCACAAAAAAGTAAAGCTTTTACCAGATCAGGTGGTGTGCACTGGCTCCTCCCCCTATGACCCTCCTCCAGACTCCAGTTAGGTACTGTGCCCGGACGAGCGTACACAATAAGGGAGGCAATTTGAATCCCGGGTAAGACTCATACCAGCCACACCAATCACACCGTACAACTTGTGATCTAAACCCAGTTAACAGTATGATAACAGAAAGAGCCTCTTAAAGATGGCTCCTTAACAATATAACCCGAATTTGTTAACAATAACTATGTACAGTATTGCAGATAATCCGCACTTGGGATGGGCGCCCAGCATCCACTACGGACTCCGAGAAATAGAATTATCGGTAAGTAAATTCTTATTTTCTCTATCGTCCTAAGTGGATGCTGGGGTTCCTGAAAGGACCATGGGGATTATACCAAAGCTCCCAAACGGGCGGGAGAGTGCGGATGACTCTGCAGCACCGAATGAGAGAATTCCAAGTCCTCTTTTGCCAGGGTATCAAATTTGTAGAATTTTACAAACGTGTTTTCCCCCGACCACGTAGCTGCTCGGCAGAATTGTAATGCCGAGACCCCTCGGGCAGCCGCCCAAGATGAGCCCACCTTCCTTGTGGAATGGGCCTTAACAGATTTAGGCTGTGGCAGGCCTGCCACAGAATGAGCAAGTTGAATTGTGTTACAAATCCAACGAGCAATCGTCTGCTTAGAAGCAGGGGCACCCAACTTGTTGGGTGCATATAGTATCAACAGCGAGTCAGATTTTCTGACTTCAGCCGTCCTTGAAATGTATATTTTTAAGGCTCTGACAACGTCCAACAACTTGGAGTCCTCCAAGTCGCCAGTGGCCGCAGGCACCACAATAGGTTGGTTCAGGTGAAACGCTGATACCACCTTAGGGAGAAAATGCGGACGAGTCCTCAGTTCTGCCCTATCCGAATGGAAGATTAGATAAGGGCTTTTATAAGATAAAGCCGCCAATTCAGATACTCTCCTGGCGGAAGCCAGGGCCAGTAACATAGTCACTTTCCATGTGAGATATTTAAAATCCACCTTTTTCAATGGTTCAAACCAATGGGATTTGAGGAAATCTAAAACTACATTTAGATCCCACGGTGCCACCGGAGGCACCACAGGAGGCTGTATATGCAGTACTCCTTTAACAAAAGTCTGTACCTCAGGAACTGAGGCCAATTCTTTTTGGAAGAATATTGACAGGGCCGAAATTTGAACCTTAATAGATCTCAATTTGAGACCCCTAGACAATCCTGATTGTAGGAAATGTAGGAAACGACCCAGTTGAAATTCCTCCGTCGGAACACTCCGATCCTCGCACCACGCGACATATTTTCGCCAAATGCGGTGATAATGTTTCGCGGTGACTTCCTTCCTTGCCTTAATCAAGGTAGGAATGACTTCTTCTGGAATGCCTTTCCCTTTTAGGATCTGGCGTTCAACCGCCATGCCGTCAAACGCAGCCGCGGTAAGTCTTGAAAGAGACAGGGACCCTGTTGTAGCAGGTCCCTTCTCAGAAGTAGAGGGCACGGGTCGTCCGTGACCAACTCTTGAAGTTCCGGGTACCAAGTCCTTCTTGGCCAATCCGGAGCCACTAGTATTTCTTACTCCTCCTCACCGTATAATCTTCAATACCTTTGGTATGAGAGGCAGAGGAGGAAACACATATACTGATTTGTACACCCAAGGTGTTACCAGTGCGTCCACAGCTATTGCCTGTGGATCTCTTGACCTGGCGCAATACTTGTCCAGTTTCTTGTTGAGGCGAGACGCCATCATGTCTACCATTGGTCTTTCCCAACAGTTTATTAGCATGTGGAAGACTTCTGGATGAAGACCCCCCTCTCCCGGGTGTATATCGTGTCTGCTGAGGAAGTCTGTTTCCCAGTTGTCCACGCCCGGGAAGAACACTGCTGACAGTGCTATTACGTGATTCTCCGCCCAGCGAAGAATCTTGGCAGCTTCTGCCATTGCACTCCTGCTTCTTGTGCCGCCCTGTCTGTTTACATGGGCGACCGCCGTGATGTTGTCCGACTGAATCAACACCGGTTTTCCTTGCAGGAGTGGTTCCGCCTGGCTTAGAGCATTTTAGATTGCTCTTAGTACCAGAATGTTTATGTGAATAGACTTTTCCAGGTTCGTCCATACCCCCTGGAAGTTTCTTCCTTGTGTGACTGCTCCCCAACCTCTCAGGCTGGCGTCCGTGGTCACCAGGATCAAATCCTGTATGCCGAATCTGCGGCCCTCCAATAGATGAGCCTTTTGCAACCACCACAGAAGATATACCCTTGTCCTTGGCGACAGGGTTATTCGCAGGTGCATCTGAGGATGCGACCCTGACCATTTGTCCAACAGATCCCTTTGGAAAATTCTTGCATGGAATCTGCCGAATGGAATTGCTTCGTAAAAAGCCACCATTTTTCCCAGGACTCTTGTGCATTGATGTACAGACACCTTTCCTGGTTTTAGGAGGTTCCTGACAGGTCGGATAACTCCTTGGCTTTTTCCTCGGGAAGAAAAACCTTTTTCTGAACCGTGTCCAGAATCATCCCTAGGAACAGCAGACGTATCGTCGGAAAACAGCTGCGATTCTTGGAATATTTAGAATCCAGTCGTGCCGTCGAAGAACTACTTTAGATAGTGCTCTTCCGACCTCCAACTGTTCTCTGGAACTTGCCCTTTTTAGGTCGTGCAAGTAAGGGATAATTTAGATGCCTTTTTTCTTTGAAGAAACATCTTTTCGGCCATTACCTTGGTAAAAAGGCCCGGGGTGCCGTGGATAATTCAAACGGCATCGTCTGAAACTGATATTGACAGTTCTGTACCACGAACCAGAGGTACCCTTGATGAGAAGGAAAAATTTTGGACATGGAGGTAATCCTTGATGTCCAGGGACACCATATAGTCCCCTTTTTTCCGGTTCGCTATCACTGCTCTGAGTGACTTTATCTCGATTTGAACCTTTTATGTAAGTGTTCAAAACATTTTAGATTTAGACTATGTGTCACCAAGCCGTCTGGCTTCAGTACCACAATATAGTGTGGAAAAATAATACCCTTTTCCTTGTCGTAGGAGGGGTACTTTGATTATCACCTGCTGGATATACAGCTTGTGAATTGTTTCCAATGCTGCCTCCCTGTCGGAGGGAGCCGTTGGTAAAGCAGACTTCAGGAAGCTGCGAGGAGAAGATGTCTCGACTCTCCAATCTTTACCCCTGGGATAATACTCGTACGATCTAGGGGTCAACTTGCGAGTGATCCCACTGCGCCCTGAGACTCTTGAGACTACCCCCCCACCTTGAGTCCGCTTGCACGGCCCCAGCGTCATGCTGAGGACTTGGCAGACGCGGTGGAGGGCTTCTTTTCCTGGGAAAGTGCTGCCTGCTGCAGTCTACTTCCCTTACCTCTATGTCTGGGCAGATATGACTGGCCTTTTGCCTGCATGCCCTCATGGGAAAGGAAAGATTGAGGCTGAAAAGACGGTGTCTTTTTTAGCTGAGATGTAACTTGGGGTAAAAAAGGTTGGATTTCCCAGCTGTTGCTGTGGTCCCCAGGTCCGATGGACCGACCCCCAAATAACTCCTTCCCTTTATACAGCAATACTTCCATCTGCCGTATGGGATCTGTATCACCTGACCACTGTCGTGTCCCTGACATCTTCTGGGAGATATGGACAACGCACTTATCTTGATGCCAGAGAGCAAATATCCCTCTGTGCATCTCACATACATATATATAGAATGCATCCTATTAAATGCTCTACATGAATAAAATATTTTCAGTCAGGGAATCCGACCAAGCCAACCCAGCACTGCATCTCCAGGCTGATGGCGATCGCTGGTCGCAGTATAACCACCGTATGTGTGTATATACTTTTTAGGATATTTTTCCAGCTTCCTATCAGCTGGCTCCTTGAGGGCGGCCGTATCTGGAGACGGTAACGCCACTTGATAAGCGTGTGAGCGCCTTATCACCCTAAGGGGTGTTTCCCAACGTACCCTAATTTCTGGCGGGAAAGGGTATAACGCCAATATTTGCTATCGGGGTAACCCTACGCATCATCACACACTTCATTTTATTTTATCTGATTCAGGAAAAACTACAGGTAGTTTTTTCACTCCCACATAATACCCTTTCTTGTGGTACTTGTAGTATCAGAAACACGTAACACCTCCTTCATTGCCCTTAACGTGTGGCCCTAATGAGAAATACGTTTGTTTATTCACCGTCGACACTGTATTCAGTGTCCGTGTCTGTGTCTGTGTCGACCGACTGAGGTAAATGGGCGTTTTTTAAAACCCCTGACGGTGTTTCTGAGACGCCTGGACCGGTCCTAATAGATTGTCGGCCGTCTCATGTCGTCAACCGACCTTGCAGCGTGTTGACATTCTCACGTAATTCTCTAAATAAGCCATCCATTCCGGTGTCGACTCCCTAGAGAGTGACATCACCATTACAGGCAATTTCTCCGCCTCCTCACCAACATCGTCCTCATACATGTCGACACACACGTACCGACACACAGCACACACACCGGGAATGCTCTGACAGAGGACAGGACCCACTAGCCCTTTGGGGAGACAGAGGGAGAGTCTGCCAGCACACACCAAAAACGCTATAATTATATAGGGACAACCTTATATAAGTGTTTCTCCCTTATAGCATCTTTTATATATATACAATATCGCCAAAATCAGTGCCCCCCCTCTCTGTTTTAACCCTGTTTCTGTAGTGCAGTGCAGGGGAGAGCCTGGGAGCCTTCTCTCCAGCTTTTCTGTGAGAGAAAATGGCGCTGTGTGCTGAGGAGATAGGCCCCGCCCCTTTTTCGGCGGCCTCGTCTCCCGCTATTTTTGAAGTTAGGCAGGGGTTAAATATCTCCATATAGCCTCTGTGGGCTATATGTGAGGTATTTTTTGCCTCTAATAAGGTTTTTATTTGCCTCTCAGAGCGCCCCCCCCCAGCGCTCTGCACCCTCAGTGACTGTTGTGTGAAGTGTGCTGAGAGGAAAATGGCGCACAGCTGCAGTGCTGTGCGCTACCTTTATGAAGACTCAGGAGTCTTCAGCCGCCGATTTTGGACCTCTTCTCTCTTCAGCGTCTGCAAGGGGGCCGGCGGCGCGGCTCCGGTGACCATCCAGGCTGTACCTGTGATCGTCCCTCTGGAGCTAGTGTCCAGTAGCCAAGCAGCAAATCCACTCTGCACGCAGGTGAGTTCACTACTTCTCCCCTAAGTCCCTCGTTGCAGTGATCCTGTTGCCAGCAGGACTCACTGTAAAGTAAAAAACCTAAGCTAAACTTTCTCTAAGCAGCTCTTTAGGAGAGCCACCTAGATTGCACCCTTCTCGTTCGGGCACAAAATCTAACTGGAGTCTGGAGGAGGGTCATAGGGGGAGGAGCCAGTGCACACCACCTGATCTGGTAAAAGCTTTACTTTTTTGTGCCCTGTCTCCTGCGGAGCCGCTATTCCCCATGGTCCTTTCAGGAACCCCAGCATCCACTTAGGACGATAGAGAAAAATTGATGCCTACGTTTAAACATTCTGAATATTCAGATTTCCCACCAAGAAGAATTTCAAATAGAAAAAGACTAATTAGAAATTGCGTCCAGACCTTCAAACGTGGAATCGATACAGTCTATCTTATAAGAGAAGAAAAATATCTTTCAGTTTGGGAAAAAAAAATTAGTGAGTTAGTTGAAGAAATGCAAAAAGACATACACATAGAAGAAGGACTACCACTGATGGAAGAAATCAAAAAAGAAAATAACAGGGAAAACATAGAGCAGCTACCCAAAAGAAGATATGGGAAACCAAAAAATGCAGCTTCACAAAGGGTGGGTACAAAGGCAGATATGTTGAGAGATGTTGGGCATTCTATAGAAGTACTTGTTGAAAATATTACAATTGATTCAGAAGCAACATGGACCATTATAAATGGTATAAAACTAAACTATGGTGATAAAGAAGCAGTAGCTGGAGAGGAGTGGCTAGATGACAAAATAATAAACATTTGTCAGTTTCTAATTTTAAAAGATTTCACTTGTGGTGGTCTGTTGGATACCCTGTTGTTGGCCAATAACAGGATTCCCAGGACAGACATGGATAATAATATTATTCAGATTCATCATATTGGCAACCACTGGGTTGTTTCTCAATGCTCAAATAAAACAGTGACTATTTATGATTCTTTAGTACCAGCAATGATTGATGAATCTCTTAAAAAACAAATTTTGCTGTTGTATGCTCCACAGTTTAGTGGAGAATATAATGTGCTTCCCATTCATTTGGTGTGCTGCCAGAAACAAACCGGTCTCAGTGATTGTGGTGTATTTGCAATTGCAAATGCTGTTGCCCTAGCAAATGGATTGCAATTAAATCGGGTACGTTTTGTGCAAACTAAAATGAGAGCACACTTAATACAATGTATTGATGAGAAAAAAATGTCCATGTTCCCTCATGTAACATTGAAAAAAGGAAAAACCACTGTACTTAAAAAAATAGAACTGACAACACATTGCCACTGTAATATACATCAGCCAAATGAAGACATGGTAGAGTGTGATAATTGTAATAATTGGTTTCATTTCACATGTGTTGGCCTAACAAAGAGTGACAAATGTGTCAAAACAAAAAAAAAATTCTATTGCACAAAATGTTCAAGTTTTAAAAAATGAGGTTAAATAGGCTTTTAATAGATCAATATGCAGTATGTTGCAATGCAATGTGAACGGTATGTCTTCCGTTTTTGAAGTTCAACATCTGTTGAAGAGCTGTATATTGAATGTCCATGGACTAGGCCATACCAACCAGTTCTATTGCTTGGAAATGGTATCGTATGACCAATTTGTTTGTGTGTGTGTGTTATAGCACATTGAGAGGTATATTCAATTAAAGCCAAAAGCTGCAGTCTGTAGAAAAGATGGCACTTTTCTAGTTTTTAAGGTCGCATCGTGATACGACCTATTCAAAATATACCAAAATTTCTCCTTTATCCACTGGAGTGCAGATACAATGGGGAAATAGTAGGCAGTAACTGGGAGCTGGCACTTTAAATGTATAACCATGTGACTAGCTCCTCCCCTACTATGTTCGCCCTCCAAGCCAGTATTATTTTAGTGCCCAAGGGAGCTGGTAACTCTTGGGACTTCTCTGAAGAATTTTATTATTATTTTTTTCTTTCTTACACTCACAGACTGGCAGCTCTGCCACTGCCAGTCTGCACCGCTGGAGCTGCCGGCGGGGTCCCATCACAACTGCGTGCGGCTCGAGATGGGCCCCGGCTAAAGGAGACACTGAGCTGTCCGGACACCGCTGCGTGCGGTGCGTATCGGGGAAGCTCCGTCGGCAGAAGATTCCGGCAGCACGGCAGCGGTAAATAACAGTGGCCGGAAAACGCTGCGTGCGGTGCGTGTCGGGGTCACTACATCGGAGCGGTAAGTACTCAATCCTTCCTCCGCTCCACTCTGTTGTATGTAATCAGCTTATACTTTTTACAATTCCATTGCTATAGCAGTCAGCCAGAGCACAGCTCCGCATTAGAGTAATTGGTGACAGTGGAGGGTCTGACTCACGTCACTTATTTATTGTTACCCACAGCATGCAGAGTGAGTGCTGCCAGTGGGTTGCTATTACTATGGACACTCCGCTCAGCTCTGCGCCCTGGCTCAATTGCCGGCGGGGGATGCATCCCACCCGCTGAGATACAGAGCGCCTTTACAAATTGAAATTTGGCGCCATAACTGGGGGGCGGAGCCTAATCCCGCTGTGGGATCTCAGCGCTCAGCAGCCCGGGCGGCTTAGCGCGCGCGCGGTGGTCAGCTTAACTAAGCTGCAGGCATTACTGGCGGGGTGGAGTGATTGTGCGGTAAGCAAGGTTACTGTTGCCCCCCTCTGCACAGATCGCCCCATTGCTCACTGTTATTTGCTAGCGCCATTACAGTTTAAAATAGGCGCCATAAGGGGGGCGGAGCCTAATCCCACGGTGGGATCTCAGCGCGCAGTGGATAGTTTAACTAAGCTGTGGGAGGCTTTCCACACAATCGCCAGTGCCAGTTTGACATAGGCACCATCGCGGGGGGGAAAGTAGCTAATCCCCGACTTGGGTTATCGGCGACCCCGATGTTTGACAGACGCTGGCCGCCATTTTTGCATGAATGCATAGTCTATT
The DNA here is from genome assembly GCF_028390025.1 of Pseudophryne corroboree. Classification (NCBI taxonomy): domain Eukaryota; kingdom Metazoa; phylum Chordata; class Amphibia; order Anura; family Myobatrachidae; genus Pseudophryne; species Pseudophryne corroboree. The sequence continues at coordinate 1,390,551 of NW_026967500.1, forward strand.
AAAAGCATACAAGTAGTGCAGCTCTCTGCACTAACAGATACCCAGGTTTAGTAACATATCTCAGGCTTAGCCTAATAGAGAGAGTCTCCGACTTCCAGTCAATCTCCCTGGGTTCAGATCCCAGTCAATCCTCGAATGGTCAGTATACAAATTATTATTACAATGCTCCAGGTTTTCATGGATGCCTTTATTAACTAGCGAGCGGCAAAATATCTGTACAGCCTTCACTGCAGATGATATGGTGTTTCTTTTAAGTAACCACAACTTGCTATAATCAGTCAATGGACTTTCCACTGCTATGATCTGTCCTTCTAACTCCTCTACAGCTTTCAAATAGGGGGGTTGCTTAACTCTGTTTTCTGGGATTGGGTAGTATGTACTCGAACTAAACCGCTCTCTCAGAGACCATTAGACCGTGAAACGTGCCTGTCACTGCACGATGTAGGGCAGGGATTACATGTGGCTATGCTCCTGTACCCCCACCCTCTTTCTGTCTTTACTACCTCAGATTCAGCACAAAAGGTTTTCCCATGTCAGAACTGTTATGAGAAGTTCACTCAGGACACAGAATTCCATGTTACGTAAGGATTGTAAGGCTCAACCGTCCACTCAGCCCTCATGGCAGCTACAGAACGCTCCTGTTTGGACTGCTAAGCTTACGCAGGTAAGGTCGCTGTTAACCAGAGACTCAATCCGTAATTTCTCCCCAAGGTTTCAAGACGAGAGGTTGCTAACCTCACTATTACAGGACTCTGCTGATGAGATGCATTTATTGGAAGAGGCGATGGATGTCCAGGTTACGGATGTCGATCGGGTTTAGGAGGAATATGAACCAGTGTCTCAAGTTCTCGAGGCGCTTATTACAACAGTTCGTCGGTAGCTGTTTGCAAAAGTGTTGGAACTGGACTCGAGTCTATCGAGGTTTGTCACCAGTCAAAGATTGACAGCGACTTTTACAGTTTCGTTTGAGCGGGATGTACTCGTGATGGCGGCCTGGAAACATCCAGACACAAGATTCAGGTATCACACACTGTTTGTCTTCCTATCCTTTCCCTGCAGATAGCAGGAAGCGAGATGGACCTCTCCAGTTATAGACCCCTCGGGGTCTCGCCTGTCCAGGATGCTGCTGGTTTTTGGAGTATCCTCGCTGAAGGAGCCGTATCATATAAATATGCGGCAGCAAGGTTTATACGTTACCTGGTACAGGTAAGTTGTTGGGGAAGGTTCATCCTCGGAGCTCCAGGTTAATTTTGCCAAATCTGTTTTGTATCTTTGGAGGTCCCCAAGGGCATCTGTCTCCTCGGAGCCAGAATTTCCGCTTTGGCTATCTTGGCCCGAAGAACGGGGGCGTTGTCCTTTGAGGCCCTGATCGGGAAGGATCTGCCACTGGGGGTAAGTCCACTTATCTCCCCACTGTGGCTCGAGTTCCTTGACTGGTCTTTCCTTTCCGTCCTTTCGTGCCCCTTCCAGGTTTCAAGGCCATACCAGGGATGATTCCGTTACCCATGGATCTCGAGGTACAGGCCGAGGCGGAGTTTCAGCAACCTCAACTCAGCCTGATGGTATGCCCTCCACCTCTCAGTCCGCATGTTGGGCCTCTCTCACACCTGGGGGATCCCAGGGTAGGGGGCTTGTCTGTGGTGTTTTAGGTAGACCCGGGTACAATCCTGTACAGATACTTGGGTCAGAGATCTCATCTCTTGCGGTTACAGACAACCCGCCTCGGTGGTTTCTTCACCACGGGTTTGCCGGTTTCCGTCGACAGGAAGGTAGACCGGCAGGAGGTGTTCAAGAAGCTTCTGTCCGCAAGTGTGCTGATCCCTGTTCCCTCAAATAATCGGACTCTTTCTCAGGCTTTGTTCTCGTACTTAGGCCGAACGGCTCGGCCAGGCCTATTCTGAACTTGAAGGATCATATTCCATTTTTGTGGGGAGTCCTTTTCTGTCAGTTATTGCCAGTTTGGAGCAAAAAGGGGTTTATGGCGTCCTTAGACAGCAAGGATGCCTACTTACAGGTTCCCATAGGAATGCCTCTTTCGGCTTTTCCCCAGTTTGCTATCCAGGATACGCATTTCAACTTTCAGGCCCTTCCGTTAGGGCTCTCTCTCTCCTGCTTCCAGAGGGTTTACTATGGTCAGGACAGTCAGGATAGCTCTGCTTCAAGGGCAGGAAGTGACGACTGCATCCTCTTTGGACGGTCTTCTACAGGAGACCCGCCCGGTAGACCTTTTTTTTCAAACAGGCCTATTCTGTAATTAGAATCCTTTCAGTCTGTGATTGCTAGTTTGAAGAGAGAAGGTGTTTTAGGCATCCTTCGTCATCAGGGATGCCTGTTTACTGGTTTACATTGGGCTTCCTCATCGGGCTTTTCTCTGATTCGTAGTACAGAATACTCATTTCCACTTTCAGACCTTTCAGTTCGGTTTCTCTTCTGCTCTCACTGTGTTTATGAAGGTCACAGGATGGCCCTACTTCAAAGGCAGGGAGTGAGGTTTGTTCCCTAACTGGACAATCTACTGTGGGAATCCCACTCTGCAGAATAGGTTGCTTCTGAATATCCAGAGAATCCAGGATCCTCTGATCCGACACGGGTCCCATTTATGCTCCTCGTACTGTTTTTCTGTGTTTAGGGATGGTTCTCAACTCTGTCCATCAGATGATTTTTCCTTCCTCGGGACCAGTTCCCTCTCTCTCTCTCTCTCTCTCTCTCTCTCTCTCTCTCTCTCTCTCTCTCTCTCTCTCTCTCTCTCTCTCTCTTCAGCCAGGTTGCGGCACTGAGAGAGGTCGCCTACATTCTCCTCTGAGCAGAGGGCGACCGTCTTCATTCCAGGTCCAGCCGCCAGGTCAGGCACCCGGGTGACATTCCCCGGAGTTTTGTCCGCTGGTCCGCTGTTGGTGGAGAATTCGGATCGACCTCTTGGCGTTCAGACTTACTCTTCAACCCTTTACTACTGTTGGATGTGAGCTCTGGCGGCAGTAGCCGAGGCTGCCCTCACGGCTCCTTGGAGCTTCTCGTTGGTCCTCCCGGTGACTCCAGTTTGATTGCTCATGACTTGAAAATCCACACTGCACCTGTTGTCAGTAGAGGAGTCTTGGCTCCTACCTCTGCGGGAATGTCTACTTCAACAGGGTCTTTTTCTTTGTTCGGTCTTACACAGGTTTTGTTTAACGGAATGGCTGTTCACGAGACCTCAGAAGTAAGGAGTTCCCTAGTTCGGTTATACCTACTGGGCCCCGATTTCGGAAGTCGGTTACCTTGTCTCGCTTTTGCCACTTTTGAAAACTTTGTGGCCTGGTGTGGATGACGAGGGTTTTTCGCTTCGGTTTTTCATTTTAGCCGCCTTCTTTGGTTTATCCAGGTGGTTGGCTCGGCTGCGCTTCAACTAGGTTGACCTGAGTTTCAGGTCTCTGCTATTTCAGTTTTCTTCCAAAGGAAATTAGCCTGGCTGACAGAAGTTCGGGCACTCTTGCAGGGAGTACTCTACCGGCAACCCACCTTTCGAATACGGTTACGGCTGGGGCTCATACTCAGCTATCGTTTCTTCCTGGGGTGATATCCGCTTTTCATATAAATCTGAAACTTGTGTTTTCGGCCTTTTTTGAAGGTTGTCAGGGCTCGCCGACTTTACAGCGGTCCTCGGCTATTTGACAACTTTATTTCTTCTTGTTCTGTACGATGCTCCCGTCCTAAATGACCGGGGTCAGAGCAGACATTGGGCCATTGGGATACGTCTGACCATCAGACAATCTTATCTGGCGGTTGCTCGATAGCCTACGTTTTCCATGGCGGCACGCTCTGGGGGACCTTCGGGGGCGGACGCCCACGGGGTTTCCATGAATGCTTTATGTTGCGATGCCGCTTAGTCGGGACATCATACGTTTTAGTCACGTTTTACGGATTGACATTTTTGCAGCCTCTGCATCACAGTTTGGCCCAGCGGTGTTGCAGGACTCTCAGCGCTCTCACTCCCGTCTTGGGGGCTCTGGGACGTCCCCATTGTATCTGCACTCCAGTGGCCCCTAGTGGATGAAGGAGAAATCAGGATTTTGGTACTTACCGATAAATCACTTTCTCCGATTCCACAGGGGCCACTGGACGCCCAGCCAGCGCTGTTTCCTACTTCTACACTTATCGGGTTGCATGTCACTGTGTGGCTGCGCGTTTTGTTCCTATTACCCTATTACTTTGTTTCCTGGGGATTATCTTGTTTTAGTTAGCTTAGCGAACCTCCTCTACTTTGACGTTGGTCTTTTCCAGCTCTCCTCGGGCACAGTTTTAACTAGACTGGCTTGGAGGGGGAACATAGGGGAGGAGCTAGTCACATGGTTATAAATTTAAAGTGCCAGCTCCCAGTTACTGCCTACTAATTTACCATTGTGTTTGCACTCCAGTGGCCCCTGTGGAATCTGAGAAAGGTATTTATCGGTAAATCCTGATTTTTCAACAAGTCGATGAGTTCGACTTGTCGAAAAGCACGTGGATCGGCAGGGCCAAAACAGACAGGTTTTGGCCCCCTTTTCGACCATCTCAGTCCGACATAAAAAAATGTCAGACTGAGATGAGGGATTAGAGCAGGAGAGGGGGGGGGGGAGCCGCAGGGAGACAAGGGACAGACGCGGGCATATAGAGATCAGCGCTACAGCAGGATGTCACACAGCCGTGCCGCTGACGGCAGCTTCCACCCGGCTCCAGCAAGTGAGGTCAAGCAGGCTGGAGCCAGGTGGACACTGCCGTCAGGTCGGGCGGCTGTGTGACATTCTCATGCAGCGCTACTGTAGCGCTGATCTCCGTCTGCCGGCGGCTGTCCCCACTGGTCTCCCCACCCCCCTCCTCCTCTGGGTCCCTCATCTCAATTCGACTTGAAAAAGTGGAATTGAGATAAGATTTAAATAGGGGTTGTCGGATCCATTCCGACAAATGCATGTCGAAATGGATCCGACGCTAATTGAATGTACCCATATAGATGTTTATTAATAGTCAGTGTTTATAAGGAAACAGTGTTTTTATGTTTTTGATAAAATGTAACATTGTCACAATAAATGTTAAACTACCATGTCATTTTAATTCATATGAAACATTTTCATTGTTAGTAACATTGATAGAAAATAAAATACATTTTCGAGCACTTTTTGTCCTTGTATTTTTATCAATTATAATTACTGAAACAAACAAAAAACACTTCAGGGATATTTCTCAAATACAAGATGAATATTGCCAATCTGTCAGGTCTGTAATTGTGTCTGTTCACGAAGGGGGCACTAGTGGGTCAGTGGGTGCGGTGGAGGAAACAAGGAGGCTGTAGAAGATTCCTGCGCATGTGCGCAATTATATTTATTTAGCACACAGGGATATGAACAGTCAATGAAGCACAATACAATACTGATAGTTTGAGCAAAGATGATGATGGAGATATAACAGTCAGTGCAGTCGAGAGCTGGCATGGGCCCAGGTACTTTTCAAGGGGTGTGGTCGAATCACATGAGGTGTGGTCATGTACCTCTAGAAAAAAAATGGGCCAAGGTAATTTGTACCCCGCCCCCCTCTCTCGGCACCAATGACAACATTCACAGATGATGATATGTAAACCAGTGAAATTAATAAAAGTGATGACCGGCCTGGAAGTCGATGGTAATAGGATCAAATATGCATATGATGATAATGCAGCTGATAAAAGTGAACACAGGCAAAAGTAACTGGAGATTGGTCTGGAAACCAACAGAATTAGATTTACACAGTCTATATATACACACCAGTCCGCAAAGCCAAGAAATGCCAAAGCAGGAGACAGTTTGTAATTGCAAGCTGGTTGTTTTAAGTGCCAGATGGAATAGCACAGTGCCGAACGCAGATATACAACACACAGGTGAGAATGGTAAGTAGCACCTGGAGAGAGTCTCTTACTGCATGCAGAGGTGGAAGCTGACTGTGGAAGGAGTTGTAGCAGAGCAGGATGGCTGGAACCTGTAGTTCCACAGAAACAATTGAGCAAAAAAATCACTGGAGACCGAAGACTGGAGCAAGGAGACGCTGTACACTGGATGTGATGTATTGCTCAAGGCAATGAGACTGAGCCGATGTTCTCGATTTATACCCCATGGCCAGCAGGCATTGGATGCTTGAATCATGTGTGCAGAAAAAGCACAGGATTGGATGTTACAGGTCAGCTGACCGCAAGTGTCATGGTGGCGCACATGCTGCACAGATGGTGGGTACACACTAGATGAACTTCAGGGTACACAATGACAATGGGCAACGCGCACGCGGACAGAGCATTCACACAGCCGCAAACTGGGCTATGACCTCCGGAGGCCTACACACAAGCGCGCCAGTAAGTTAGATGCCACTGAACGCCGATTCCTGACACAATCAGTGGAGTTGGGAGGGGGGTAAAAAGTGGTAAACTATAGTATTTTGTTAACGCAAAGGAATTTTACAAATGTGGCATTTAAATGAAGGGTGTATCTATAATTAATACATTCCAAAAACATGAACTATTTCACTAGTAAGTAAAAATAATCATCTCAACATTAAGTATCTTTATTAGGCTGGGCAATTCTGGCACATTTTTCTGTCCCAGGATTTGGAATTGTGTTACACTTTACCACATTTGAAATAATATTTTTTTTAAATAATTAAAGGGAGGGCAAGGGGGCAGTCAGATATTAAGCAGACTAAAACAAAAGAAATACAGATAGCGCTTGCAGATTTATTATTATAATAAATTTATTGATTAACTATTATCTCAATGATAATTCTCCACTAGTACTATTATAGTACCAAGGATATAGATTAATAAAAAATCTTTCCCTTGCCTTGACAACAAATTTACATATGTAAAAAAAACTAAAACCACATTGACATCAATTAATAACATATAAGAAAATGCTCTGCTCCACAGATTGGTTTAGCTAGCCCTTTTTGTAGAGAAAAAAAAATTCAATAGTTTCAGTGAGTCCCAGTGTTTCACTTAATTGCTATAAAGCTGCAACAGCTGAGTCCATTGTCTGGTTACTTAGTTTCATTTAATTTACTGCTGTTTCCTTTCTTTGATGATTGTAATCTTGAGATAGATGTTATAACGTTAGATAATGTATGATATATAGAATAGGGCTTACTTTCAATCACACATAATACGTATAGTATTTAGCAGCTTTTTTGTCCACTTTGAATGACGCTTATCAGGTTAGCAGCAATTTCATCATGAAGCAGTAGAATTAATGGATATAATCACAGTTTTTATAAGACATGGCCATGTTAAGTTTTAATTACCACTCCGCCTCAGGTTTCCGTCTTTGTAGTCCTCCCGGCTCTGGTGCTAATTAACCGTTCCAGACGAGCCTTATCCGGAGGTGGAAACTGGCAGCAGGCCTGTTATGAGACACTGTGATTTACAAAGTTGACAACCTACTCTACCACTCACGCCGAGCATCAGGAGGACTTTGGACGTATCTCCGGATAAGACTGAAACCTGAGGCGGAGTGGTAATTAAAACTTAGCATGGCCATGTCTTATAAAAACTGTGATTATATCCATTAATTCTACTGCTTCATGATGAAATTGCTGCTAACCTGATAAGCGTCATTCAAAGTGGACAAAAAAGCTGCTAAATACTATACGTATTATGTGTGATTGAAAGTAAGCCCTATTCTATATATCATACATTATCTAACGTTATAACATCTATCTCAAGATTACAATCATCAAAGAAAGGAAACAGCAGTAAATTAAATGAAACTAAGTAACCAGACAATGGACTCAGCTGTTGCAGCTTTATAGCAATTAAGTGAAACACTGGGACTCACTGAAACTATTGTATTTTTTTTCTCTACAAAAAGGGCTAGCTAAACCAATCTGTGGAGCAGAGCATTTTCTTATATGTTATTAATTGGTGTCAATGTGGTTTTAGTTTTTTTACATATGTAAATTTGTTGTCAAGGCAAGGGAAAGATTTTTTATTAATCTATATCCTTGGTACTATAATAGTACTAGTGGAGAATTATCATTGAGATAATAGTTAATCAATAAATTTATTATAATAATAAATCTGCAAGCGCTATCTGTATTTCTTTTGTTTTAGTTTTCTTGTCCATTTGAAGGGGGTTGGGAATTCCCTCTGTGTATGGTGAGCTGCATGCGGATTTGGGACATATACATGTTGGTAACTGAATAAAACTAATTATATTGGCGCCAGGGGGACTACTTGAGTGTAGGTGTTCTTTTTTTGTTAGATATTAAGCAGTGCGTGTGTAAGTATTTATTGTCTTGGCTGCGCAGCACCGCTGAGCACTAGTGCTCGGTACATCTTCAAACGCTGCCTGGCTCGGCCTCAGGCGCTGTACTTTGCCAGCTGTGTGCAGTGTGATCTCAGCCAGATCATGCTGCACACAGCTGAATGAGTAACCCAGGGCAGCATCTGAAGCTGAGGAGATCGCTAGTGCTCAGTGGCGTTGCACAGCCAAAACAAAAAATAAACTTACAAAAAGTATTTTTGATTACTTGAAATTTAAATATTTTTTTTTAAAAATTAAGCTCCTCTTAAGGCTCTGGTTTTATGCATTATTTTTTTTACGCTGCAATTTAGATTTCAGTTTGAACATACCCCACCCAAATTTCTGCACGTTACATCAACCCCACCTGCAGTGCTGCATGATTTTGCCCATTAGTGTACTTTTTTGTTTGAAAAAATATACTGGATCAGGGCCTATATACAAAAATTGGTCATGCTCTGTGGCTGTGAAAAAAAAAACATGGTATGCTCTAGAAATTTTAAAAAATCATACCAAATTGAGTATCAAAAATAACTTGAGAAATAATGTAGGTTAGATTATTTTTAATGTTCTAAAACCTAATTGTATATGTCCACTAGTGGTTCAAGCATCTCAGGAGGAAGACTAGTGCCCAACTCATTACCTGAATGCCATTCGAGTTCTTAGGGTTTATGTTTATCTGGCGTAGATGTAATAAGCAGTGATAAGAGTGGAGAAGTGAGCTAGTCGAGATGTTGCCCATGGCAACCAATCAGCTGCTCTGTATAATTTTATAATATACAAATTATAACTGTTACATCAATACTGATTGGTGCCAGGTGCAATTTTTACACTTGGTCACTTCTCCACTCTTATTAATGCTTAGTACATCAACCCATCTGACTCTTTCCTTGTATATGTTGATCACACAAATGGAGTTGGTGAAATTAAAAAAGAGAAGCTGGCAAGTTAGTTACTGGCAAGTAGCTGTAACATTAACTGAAGTGGAATTATTGTTTTTATAGACAATGAGCTAGATCCACTTCTAATTCCATTCCTGACCTGTAGGCGGCGTATGCTATTTCCCGTGCAGTAGATGTAGCTGTAACATTAACTGAAGTAGAATTATTGTTTTTATAGACAATGAGCTAGATCCACTTCTAATTCCATTCCTGACCTGTAGGCGGCGTATGCTATTTCCCGTGCAGTAGATGTAGCTGTAACATTAACTGAAGTGGAATTATTGTTTTTATAGACAATGAGCTAGATCCACTTCTAATTCCATTCCTGACCTGTAGGCGGCGTATGCTATTTCCCGTGCAGTAGATGTAGCTGTAACATTAACTGAAGTGGAATTATTGTTTTTAGACATAATGAGCTAGATCCACTTCTAATTCCATTCCTGACCTGTAGGCGGCGTATGCTATTTCTCATGCAGTAGATGTAGCTGTAACATTAACTGAAGTGGAATTATTGTTTTTATAGACAATGAGCTAGATCCACTTCTAATTCCATTCCTGACCTGTAGGCGGCGTATGCTATTTCCCGTGCAGTAGATGTAGCTGTAACATTAACTGAAGTGGAATTATTGTTTTTAGACATAATGAGCTAGATCCACTTCTAATTCCATTCCTGACCTGTAGGCGGCGTATGCTATTTCTCATGCAGTAGATGTAGCTGTAACATTAACTGAAGTGGAATTATTGTTTTTATAGACAATGAGCTAGATCCACTTCTAATTCCATTCCTGACCTGTAGGCGGCGTATGCTATTTCCCGTGCAGTAGATGTAGCTGTAACATTAACTGAAGTGGAATTATTGTTTTTAGACACAATGAGCTAGATCCACTTCTAATTCCATTCCTGACCTGTAGGCGGCGTATGCTATTTCCCGTGCAGTAGATGTAGCTGTAACATTAACTGAAGTGGAATTATTGTTTTTAGACATAATGAGCTAGATCCACTTCTAATTCCATTCCTGACCTGTAGGCGGCGTATGCTATTTCTCATGCAGTAGATGTAGCTGTAACATTAACTGAAGTGGAATTATTGTTTTTATAGACAATGAGCTAGATCCACTTCTAATTCCATTCCTGACCTGTAGGCGGCGTATGCTATTTCCCGTGCAGTAGATGTAGCATTAACTGAAGTGGAATTATTGTTTTTATAGACAATGAGCTAGATCCACTTCTAATTCCATTCCTGACCTGTAGGCGGCGTATGCTATTTCCCGTGCAGTAGATGTAGCTGTAACATTAACTGAAGTGGAATTATTGTTTTTAGACATAATGAGCTAGATCCACTTCTAATTCCATTCCTGACCTGTAGGCGGCGTATGCTATTTCTCATGCAGTAGATGTAGCTGTAACATTAACTGAAGTGGAATTATTGTTTTTATAGACAATGAGCTAGATCCACTTCTAATTCCATTCCTGACCTGTAGGCGGCGTATGCTATTTCCCGTGCAGTAGATGTAGCTGTAACATTAACTGAAGTGGAATTATTGTTTTTAGACACAATGAGCTAGATCCACTTCTAATTCCATTCCTGACCTGTAGGCGGCGTATGCTATTTCCCGTGCAGTAGATGTAGCTGTAACATTAACTGAAGTGGAATTATTGTTTTTAGACATAATGAGCTAGATCCACTTCTAATTCCATTCCTGACCTGTAGGCGGCGTATGCTATTTCTCATGCAGTAGATGTAGCTGTAACATTAACTGAAGTGGAATTATTGTTTTTAGACATAATGAGCTAGATCCACTTCTAATTCCATTCCTGACCTGTAGGCGGCGTATGCTATTTCTCATGCAGTAGATGTAGCTGTAACATTAACTGAAGTGGAATTATTGTTTTTATAGACAATGAGCTAGATCCACTTCTAATTCCATTCCTGACCTGTAGGCGGCGTATGCTATTTCCCGTGCAGTAGATGTAGCTGTAACATTAACTGAAGTGGAATTATTGTTTTTAGACACAATGAGCTAGATCCACTTCTAATTCCATTCCTGACCTGTAGGCGGCGTATGCTATTTCCCGTGCAGTAGATGTAGCTGTAACATTAACTGAAGTGGAATTATTGTTTTTAGACACAATGAGCTAGATCCACTTCTAATTCTGCATCTGAACAGCAGGGGGCAAAAACCTACATAAACAGAAGGGGAAATAGAGGGTTTATAATAAATAGTCTAGTTCCTCTTCAGTTACTGAAACAGAAGAGGCTCTAGTCCCTACTTTTATGGTGTCTAGTTCCCCTTCCGTAAAAACGTACATAAACAGAAGGGGAAATATAGGGCTTATAATAAATAGTCTAGTTCCTCTTCAGTTACTGAAACTGAAGAGGATCTAGTCTCTTCCATTGTTGCTGCCGGACAGGTCTACAAGAAAATGGCCGCCGGCCTCCTGCACTGAGGACATAAATGGTAATATTCAGTTCAGAGCGCAGGGTGTAGGAGGGGAGGAACCAGTCACTAGGAATCAGCTTGTGCCAATCACTCTTTACTTCCGCCCTGTGCGTTCCACCTTACTTCCGGACTGTGCGTTCCACATACAGGAAGTGAGTTTTCATCGACTGCTGCAGCCTCGCAGTGTCCGTGGAGATCAGGTAATGGCGTCTTACTATACAGGGGGAGCAGCCTGTGGTGTCCTGTTATTATTATTATTATACAGGGTGAGCAACCTGTGGTGTTCTGTTGTTATTATTATTATACAGGGGGAGCAGCCTGTGGTGTCCTGTTATTATTATTATTATACAGGGTGAGCAACCTGTGGTGTCCTGTTATTATTATTATGTCAGCTGCAGAGCATTACTACACCACTGGCAGTGTGTCAGCTGCAGAGCATTACTACACCACTGGCAGTGTGACAGCTGCAGAGCATTACTACACCACTGGCAGTGTGACTGCTGCAGGCTGAGCCCCTCATTGCCGTCCCCCCAGCAGTCCCGTCACTATAATGGTGCAAAATGTGAAATGCCCGCTAGGAGGCGCCACGTATAACGACGGCCATCTGCTGTAGGGACACAGGGTTGTATTATATAATGCCAGTATTAGAAGAGACTGACTCATGTATGTAACAAGAGTTTCTGCAGCAGCTGTGCCTGGCGTTTACTATTATTCTATAGGCAACCTATTATTTTGTATACGTGCCGGCAGCCGGCCTGTTACTGTGCCCCATGCTGTGTGCAAATGTGGGGAATACCAGGTAGGCGCTCTATCCAAATGATGCAACCAAAGAAGAGACTGATACCTTTATTTATACTCATTATCATTTATACCAGAGATATCATACACCTCAGGGTAACACCCATTAGTATATGTTTTGGTCTATATTACTGTTTATATTGTTTTTATTTTCTTGTGTGTAATAAACAGTGATTTTCATTATTTTTTGGCTGCATCATTTGGATAGAGCGCCTGCCTGGTATTCCCCACATTTGTCTCTGTATGAGGAGGCCGGCTACCCCTCTCCAGGTGGCTGCTAATCCTAAGGTGTATTCCATCACAGACCTGCCCAGCGCCAACAAACCTTGTGTTTTCATGCTGTGTGCGCTGCCAACATCTGCACCCATGCAGCAAGTAGGGGAGGGCAGCATCTAGAAGCAGGCACAGAGAGAGCGGCACTTACTCCTCCAGGGGGCTTCCTCGCTCATCCGCCTCAGGGGGCTTCCAGCAGCTCATCCTTCCTAGGCTGCAGAGGGTGTGGGTAGGAGGCAGGGGGCTGCGGGTCTAGCATGGCAGGAGCCTCTGGTATGGGAGGGCCGGGTTATAGCCTGCAGGCAGCTGGCACTGTACCCCGCTCGTGGCTGCTGCTGGTGACCCCGTCCGAGCCCCATCTCATGTTACTCCATGCGGCTGCTCCCCTGCCTGTCTCCAGCCGCCTTTCCCCTGGCTGTCTCCTGCCGCCTTTCCCCTGTCTGTCTCCTGCCGCCTTTCCCCTGCCTGTCTCCTGCCGCCTTTCCCCTGTCTGTCTCCTGCCGCCTTTCCCCTGTCTGTCTCCTGCCGCCTTTCCCCTGCCTGGCTCCTGCCGCCTTTCCCCTGCCTGGCTCCTGCCGCCTTTCCCCTGCCTGTCTCTGGCCGCCTTTCCCCTGCCTGTCTCTGGCCGCCTTTCCCCTGCCTGTCTCTGGCCGCCTTTCCCCTGCCTGTCTCTGGCCGCCTTTCCCCTGCCTGTCTCTTGCCGCCTTTCCCCTGCCTGTCTCTTGCCGCCTTTCCCCTACCTGTCTCCTGCCGCCTTTCCATGTCGGTCTCCTACCGCCTTTCCCCTGTCTGTCTCCTGCCGCCTTTCCCCTGCCTGTCTCCTGCTGCTTTCCCCTGCCTGTCTCCTGCCGCCTTCCCCCTGCCTGGCTCCTGCCGCATTTCCACTGTCTGTCTCTTGCCGCCTTTCCCCTGCCTGTCTCCTGCTGCCTTTCCCCTGCCGCCTTTCCCCTGCCTGTCTCCTGCCGCCTTTCCTTGTTTGTCTCTTGCCGCCTTTCCCCTGCCTGTCTCCTGCCACCTTCCCCCTGCCTGTCTCCTGCCGCCTTTCCCTGCCTGTCTCCGGCTGCCTTTCCCCTGCCTGTCTCCGGCTACCTTTCCCCTGCCTGTCTCCTGCCACCTTTCCCCTTCCTGTCTCCTGCCACCTTTCCCCTTCCTGTCTCCTGCCACCTTTCCCCAGCCTGTCTCCTGCCGCCTTTCCCCTGCCTGTCTCCTGCAGCCTTTCCCTTGTCTGTCTCTTGCCGCCTTTCCCCTGCCTGTCTCCGGCCGCCTTTCCCCTGCCTGTCTCCTGCCGCCTTTCCCCTGTCTGTCTTCTGCCGCCTTTCCCCTGTCTGTCTTCTGCCGCCTTTCCCCTTTCTGTCTCCTGCCGCCTTTCCCCTGCCTATCTCCTGCCGCCTTTCCCCTGTCTGTCTCTTGCCGCCTTTCCCCTGCCTGTCTCCGACTGCCTTTCCCCTTCCTGTCTCTTGCTGCCTTTCCCCTGTCTGTCTTCTGCCGCCTTTCCTTGTCTGTCTCCTACCGCCTTTCCCCTGTCTGTCTCCTGCCGCCTTTCCCCTGCCTGTCTCCTGCCGCTTTCCCCTGCCTGTCTCCTGCCGCTTTCCCCTGCCTGTCTCCTGCCGCCTTCCCCCTGCCTGGCTCCTGCCGCCTTCCCCCTGCCTGGCTCCTGCCGCATTTCCACTGTCTGTCTCTTGCCGCCTTTCCCGTGCCTGGCTCCTGCCGCCTTCCCCCTGCCTGGCTCCTGCCGCATTTCCACTGTCTGTCTCTTGCCGCCTTTCCCGTGCCTGTCTCCTGCTGCCTTTCCCCTGCCTGTCTCCTGCCGCCTTTCCTTGTTTGTCTCTTGCCGCCTTTCCCCTGCCTGTCTTCTGCCGCCTTCCCCCTGCCTGTCTCCTGCCGCCTTTCCCTGCCTGTCTCCGGCTGCCTTTCCCCTGCCTGTCTCCGGCTGCCTTTCCCCTGCCTGTCTCCTGCCGCCTTTCCCCTTTCTGTCTCCTGCCGCCTTTCCCCTGCCTGTCTCCTGCCGCCTTTCCCCTGTCTGTCTCTTGCCGCCTTTCCCCTGTCTGTCTCTTGCCGCCTTTCCCCTGTCTGTCTCTTGCCGCCTTTCCCCTGTCTGTCTCTTGCCGCCTTTCCCCTGTCTGTCTCTTGCCGCCTTTCCCCTGTCTGTCTCCTACCGCCTTTCCCCTGTCTGTCTCCTGCCGCCTTTCCCCTGCCTGTCTCCTGCCGCTTTGCCTGTCTCCTGCCGCCTTCCCCCTGTCTGGCTCCTGCCACCTTTCCACTGTCTGTCTCTTGCCGCCTTTCCCCTGCCTGTCTCCTGCTGCCTTTCCCCTGCCTGTCTCCTGCCGCCTTTCCTTGTTTGTCTCTTGCCGCCTTTCCCCTGCCTGTCTCCTGCCGCCTTTCCCCTGCCTGTCTCCTGCCGCCTTTCCCTGCCGGTCTCCGGCTGCCTTTCCCCTGCCGGTCTCCGGCTGCCTTTCCCTTGCCTGTCTCTGGCCGCCTTTCCCCTGCCCGTCTCTGGCCGCCTTTCCCCTGCCCGTCTCTGGCCGCCTTTCCCCTGCCTGTCTCTTGCCGCCTTTACCCTGCCTGTCTCCTGCCGCCTTTCCATGTCGGTCTCCGACTGCCTTTCCCCTTCCTGTCTCTTGCTGCCTTTCCCCTGTCTGTCTTCTGCCGCCTTTCCTTGTCTGTCTCCTACCGCCTTTCCCCTGTCTGTCTCCTGCCGCCTTTCCCCTGCCTGTCTCCTGCCGCTTTCCCCTGCCTGTCTCCTGCCGCTTTCCCCTGCCTGTCTCCTGCCGCCTTCCCCCTGCCTGGCTCCTGCCGCCTTCCCCCTGCCTGGCTCCTGCCGCATTTCCACTGTCTGTCTCTTGCCGCCTTTCCCGTGCCTGGCTCCTGCCGCCTTCCCCCTGCCTGGCTCCTGCCGCATTTCCACTGTCTGTCTCTTGCCGCCTTTCCCGTGCCTGTCTCCTGCTGCCTTTCCCCTGCCTGTCTCCTGCCGCCTTTCCTTGTTTGTCTCTTGCCGCCTTTCCCCTGCCTGTCTTCTGCCGCCTTCCCCCTGCCTGTCTCCTGCCGCCTTTCCCTGCCTGTCTCCGGCTGCCTTTCCCCTGCCTGTCTCCGGCTGCCTTTCCCCTGCCTGTCTCCTGCCGCCTTTCCCCTTTCTGTCTCCTGCTGCCTTTCCCCTGCCTGTCTCCTGCCGCCTTTCCCCTGTCTGTCTCTTGCCGCCTTTCCCCTGTCTGTCTCTTGCCGCCTTTCCCCTGTCTGTCTCTTGCCGCCTTTCCCCTGTCTGTCTCTTGCCGCCTTTCCCCTGTCTGTCTCTTGCCGCCTTTCCCCTGTCTGTCTCCTACCGCCTTTCCCCTGTCTGTCTCCTGCCGCCTTTCCCCTGCCTGTCTCCTGCCGCTTTGCCTGTCTCCTGCCGCCTTCCCCCTGTCTGGCTCCTGCCACCTTTCCACTGTCTGTCTCTTGCCGCCTTTCCCCTGCCTGTCTCCTGCTGCCTTTCCCCTGCCTGTCTCCTGCCGCCTTTCCTTGTTTGTCTCTTGCCGCCTTTCCCCTGCCTGTCTCCTGCCGCCTTTCCCCTGCCTGTCTCCTGCCGCCTTTCCCTGCCGGTCTCCGGCTGCCTTTCCCCTGCCGGTCTCCGGCTGCCTTTCCCTTGCCTGTCTCTGGCCGCCTTTCCCCTGCCCGTCTCTGGCCGCCTTTCCCCTGCCCGTCTCTGGCCGCCTTTCCCCTGCCTGTCTCTTGCCGCCTTTCCCCTGCCTGTCTCCTGCCGCCTTTCCATGTCGGTCTCCGACTGCCTTTCCCCTGCCTGTCTCCGGCTGCCTTTCCCCTGCCTGTCTCCGGCTGCCTTTCCCCTGCCCGTCTCCGGCTGCCTTTCCCCTTCCTGTCTCCTGCCGCCTTTCCCCTGCCTGTCTCCTGCCGCCTTTCCCCTGTCTGTCTCTTGCCGCCTTTCCCCTGCCTGTCTCCGGCCGCCTTTCCCCTGCCTGTCTCCGGCCGCCTTTCCCCTGTCTGTCTCCTGCCGCCTTTCCCCTGTCTGTCTCCTGCCGCCTTTCCCCTGTCTGTCTTCTGCCGCCTTTCCCCTTTCTGTCTCCTGCTGCCTTTCCCCTGCCTGTCTCCTGCCGCCTTTCCCCTGTCTGTCTCTTGCCGCCTTTCCCGTCTGTCTCTTGCCGCCTTTCCCCTGTCTGTCTCCTACCGCCTTTCCCCTGTCTGTCTCCTACCGTCTTTCCCCTGTCTGTCTCCTACCGTCTTTCCCCTGTCTGTCTCCGGCTGCCTTTCCCCTGCCCGTCTCTGGCCGCCTTTCCCCTTCCTGTCTCTTGCCGCCTTTCCATTGTCTCTTGCCGCCTTTCCCCTGCCTGTCTCCTGCTGCCTTTCCCCTGCCTGTCTCCTGCCGCCTTTCTCTGTCGGTCTCCGGCTGCCTTTCCCCTGCCTGTCTCCGGCTGCCTTTCCCCTGCCTGTCTCCGGCCGCCTTTCCCCTGCCCGTCTCTGGCCGCCTTTCCCCTGCCTGTCTCCTGCCGCCTTTCCCCTGCCTGTCTCCGGCCGCCTTTCCCCTGCCTGTCTCCGGACGCCTTTCCCCTGTCTGTCTCCTGCCGCCTTTCCCCTGTCTGTCTCCTGCCGCCTTTCCCCTTTCTGTCTCCTGCCGCCTTTCCCCTGCCTGTCTCCTGCCGCCTTTCCCCTGCCTGTCTCCTGCCGCCTTTCCCCTGTCTGTCTTCTGCCGCCTTTCCCCTGCATGTCTCCTGTCGCCTTTCCCCTGCATGTCTCCTGCCGCCACCTACCCTACAGCCTCATGCCAGTTTACTGCCACCCCCACCCTGCCGCCCCCCTGCCTGTCTCCACCTTCCTCCTGCCTGTCTCCAGCCGCCTTCCCCCTGCCTGTCTCCTGCCACCCCTTATACTAACAGAACAAAATGTAAGTTGCTCAAATCAATTAGGAAGTACAATTCAGGTGCATGAAAGGGAAGGGGTAGTCTGGCTAGAAATACATTGGGGATAAACCCCTGGTGTCCCCCAGCACACCGAGCTGTACCTGTACCAAGACATGAAAGACTATATATATACATATAATAGAAATCCAGAGGTCTTAGTTACATACAGTTTGGGTCTGGGGTGCGGTTCCCCCTGGATTGGTTGGGCTGGGCTGCTCTGGGGTAGCACACTGCGAGATCTTATTTAGCACCCCCTTAACACATTTATTAATCCTTCTGGTCTTTTAATTACACTCTCACTAGTATATTAATTTTTGTATATAGATTTTGTTTTCCTTTTATTAACACATACTAACACTTTACCTTCTCGCGTTGTGCTGCCCTGGGGTAGCTGACCTTTGCTGGTTTGTGGGGTCCTGCACCCCGGGCCCAGACCTAGAGTTAGGGACCACCAGCATCAGAGGAGCCTTGTCTGGGCCTGATGGCTTATCATACGTTTGCAAACTGTATGTAACTAAGACCTCTGGATTTCTATTATATGTATATATATATATATAGTCTTTCATGTCTTGGTACAGGTACAGCTCGGTGTGCTGGGGGACACCAGGGGTTTATCCCCAGTGTATTACTTCCACCCCTTGCCTGTCTCCGGCCGCCATTCCCTTGCCTGTCTCCGGCCGCCATTCCCTTGCCTGTCTCCTGCCACCTTTCCCCTGCATTTCTCCTGCAACCTTTCCCCTGCCTGGCTCCTGACGCTTTTCCAGGAGACCCTGTCCCTTCTCAATGTACTGAACATCAGCTCATTGTGACTCCACCCACAATAGCGCTACAATCTAGATCAGGCCCACTATGCAGTCCAGCCTTATGGGGCTGGGTCACAGGAACCTCGGAGACACTGACCAGGACTCTATGGCTGTGGGGAAATAGGAGACTTAATGATCACTCTATTCCATATTTACTATGTTACATGTACAATATGTTTTATGTATTATATTTATTCCAAGGAACTCCAGCTGTGGGGAACGGAGTCTTTATTACACATCACACGTTCTGTATTCTCTCTGATTCACCAAGGATGGACAAAGACAGGAGTCACAGGACTGAGAAGATAATAAATATCACTCTGGAGATCATTTACCTGCTGACTGGGGAGGTGAGTGGATCTGGAAGCTTCACAGTGAACTCATATCTATAGTAAAAATACAGGGACATGACTGGGGAGGTGAGTGGATCTGGGAGCATCACAGTGAACTCATATCTATAGTAATAATACAGGGACATGACTGGGGAGGTGAGAGGATCTGGGAGCGTCACAGTGACACCACTTATATCTATAGTAATAATACAGGGACATGACTGGGGAGGTGAGAGGATCTGGGAGTGTCACAGTGACATTACTTATATCTGTAGTAATAATACAGGGACATGACTGGGGAGGTGAGTGGATCTGGGAGCATCACAATGAACTCATATCTATAGTAATAATACAGGGACATGCCTGGGGAGGTGAGAGGATCTGGGAGTGTCACAGTGACATCACTTATATCTATAGTAATAATACAGGGACATGACTGGGGAGGTGAGAGGATCTGGGAGCGTCGCAGTTACATCACTTATATCTATAGTAATAATACAGGGACATGACTGGGGAGGTGAGAGGATCTGGGAGCATCACTGTGACCTTATATTTCTAGTAATAATACCGGGACATGACTGGGTAGGTGAGAGGATCTGGGAGCATCACTGTGACATCACTTATATCTATATTAATAATACGTAGATGACTGGAGAGGTGAGGGGATCTGGGAGTGTCACAGTGACATCACTAATATCTATAGCAATACAAGGACATGACTGGGGAGGTGAGGGGATCTAGGAGAGGCACAGTGACGTCACTTATATATAGTAATAATACAGGGACATGACTGGGGAGGAGAGGGGATCTGGGAGCATCACAGAGACATCACTTATATCTATAGTAATAATACAGGGACATGACTGGGGAGGTAAGGTGATCTGGGAGCGTCACAGTGACATCACATATCTATCGTACTAATACAGGGACATGACTGGGGAGGTGAAGGGATCTGGGAGTGTCACAGTAACATCACTTATATCTATAATAATAATACAGGGACCTGACTTGGGAGGTGAGGGGATTTGGCAGCCTCACTGTGACATCACTTATATCTATAGTAATAATACAGGTATATTACTGGGGAGGTGAGGGAATCTGGGAGCATCACAGTGACATCACTTATATCTATAGTAATAATACAGGTATATGACTTGGGGAGGATGAGGGGATCTGGAAGTGTCACAGTGACATCACATATATCTCTAGTAAAAATACAGGGACATGATTGGGGAGGTGAGGGGATCTGGGAGCGTCACAGTGACATCACTAATATCTATAGTCATAATAGAGGGATATGACATGGGAGGTGAGGGAATCTGGGAGCGTCACAGTGACCTAACTTATATCTATAGTAATAATACAGGGATGTGACTGAGGAAGTTATGGAATCTGGGAGCGTTACAGTAACCTAACTTATATCTATAATAATAAGGGGACATGACTGGGGAGGTGAGTGGATATGGAAGCGTCACTGTGATGTCACATATATCTAATAATAATTCAGGGACATGACTGGGGAGGTGTGGGGATCTGGGAGCGTCACAGTGACATCACTTATATCTATAGTAATAATACATGGACATGACTGGGGAGGTGAGGGGATCTGGGAGCATCACAGTTACTTCACTTATATCTATAATAACAGGATTTTAATACCTACCGGTAAATCCTTTTCTATAAGTCCGTAGAGGATGTTGGGGACACCAAAAGAAACGTGGGATATAGACGGATCCGCAGGAGACATGGGCACTTTAAGACTTTTAAAGGGGCGTGACCTGGGTCCTCCCTCTATATCCCTCCCCAGACTCAGTTTGGAACTGTGCCCGGAGAAATGGACATTTTGAGGAAATGACTTAACAAACAAGGTGAGCATCATACCAGCTCACGCCATAAACATGCCGAATAACATGGCATTCAAATGAACACATTTCAACGGACATGAACAAAATTCAGCAATAAGCTGAAGAAACCATAACACAGTATGTGTGTAACCAGAACTAAACTGCAGATACAGTATGCACTGGGACGGGCGCCCAACATCCTCTATAGACTTATAGAAAAGGATTTACCGGTAGGTATTAAAATCCCATTTTTTATTACGTCCTTGAGGATGTTGGGGACACCAAAAGAACCATGGGATCATACCAAAGCTCTATAACGGGCGGGAGAGTGCGGACAACTCTGCAGCACTGATTGACCAAACTTTAGGACTTCATCGACCAAGGTATCAAACTTGTAAAACTTAGCAAACATGTTTGACCCCGACCAAGTAGCTGCTCAGCAAAGTTGTAATGCCGAGACACCCCGGGCAGCCGCCCAGGACGAGCCCACCTTTCTAGTGTAATGGGCTTTTACAGATTTAGGTAACGACAAACTTGCCGTGGAATGAGCCTGCTGAATCGTGTGACATATCCAGCGGGCAATAGTCTGCTTGGAAGCAGGATACCCAAGTTTATTGGGAGCATATAGCACAAACAGAGACTCTGTTTTTCTAACTGGAGCTATTCTGGCAACGTAAATTTTCAAAGATCTTACGACATCCAGAGACTTTTCCTCAGCCAAAGTGCCAGTTGGTTAATATGAAAAGAGGAAACCCCTTTGGCAGAAATTGTTGCTGAGTTCTCAATTCTGCCAGTTTCGAAGAAGATGCTTCGCTTGTAGAAGGCCGTTGTAAATGGCCCTCAACTCCAGCACGTTTATGTGAAGAAGAGTTTCCTAACTTGACCATCTTCCTTGGAAGGTCACCCCTTGTGTGACTTCTCCCCAACCTCGGAGACTTGCATCCGTGGTCACTAGGATCCAGTCTTGGATCCCAAATCTGCATCCTTCTAAGAGGTGAGAGCTGTGGAGCCACCACAGGAGTGAGATCCTGGTTGAGGGATAGAACTCTCCTCCGGTGCATATGGAGGTGGGATCCAGACCATTTGTCTAACAGGTCCCACTGAAATACTCTGGCATGGAACCTCCCGAATTGGAGGGCCTCGTATGCCACCACCATTTTTCCTAGCAACCGAATGCATTGATGAATGGAGACTGTTGGTGGTTTCAGAATGAGTTTTACCAAACTCTGAATTTCCAGTGCTTTCTCCGGAGGGAGGAACACTCTCACCTGGACCGTGTCCAAAAACATACCCAAAAATGCCAACCGGGTTGTTGGAACTAATTGTGATTTCGGCAGGTTCAAGAGCCAGCCGTGCTGTTGTAGAAGCGACAGAGACAGTGTAATGTCCTGTACCAGTTTTTCCTTGGCCCTCACCTTTATCAGGAGATCGTCCAAGTACGGGATAATTGTAACTCCTCTTTTTCTGAGGAGAACCATCATTTCTACCATGACTTTTTTGAAAATCCTCGGAGCCGTGGCCAGGCCAAACGGCAACGTCTGAAATTGGTAATGAGTATCCTGGATTGCACACCTGAGATAACTCTGATGAGGGGGATAAATGGGAACATGATGGTAGGCATCCTTTATGTCCAAAGACACCATGAATTCCCCCTCCTCCGGGCTGGAGATCACCGCTCGGAGAGACTCCATCTTGAATTTGAATTTCTTCAGGAATTTTTTTTAGAGATTTTAGGTTGAGGATTGGTCGTACCGAGCCATCCGGCTTTGGCACTACAAAAAGGCTTGAATAAAAACCTTCCCCTTGTTGCTCCCGGGGGACCGGGATCACAACCTGATTTTGACATAATTTTTGTATTGCTCCACAGACTAGAGCTCTGTCTGGAAGCGAAACTGGTAAGGGTGATTTGACAAAACGACGGTTGGGGGGAACGTCTTGAAATTCCAGTTTGTACCCTTGGGTTACAATTTGTAACACCCAAGGGTCCAGGTCCAAGCGAACCCAAACCTGACTGAAAAGCCTTAGACGTGCCCCCACCAGTGCGGTCTCCTGTAGGGGAGACCCGGCGTCATGCGGTAGATTTGGCGGAAGCCGGGGAGGACTTCTGTTCTTGTGAACTCGAGGAAGCGGGAGTTCTCTTGCTCCTTCCTCTACCTCTGGTAGCGAGGAAGAAGTTACCTCGGCCTTTTCTATATTTGTTGGGCCGAAAGGATTGCATTTGATAGTGCGGTTTCTTCTGTTGCCCAGGAGCATTAGGTAAATAAGTAGACTTACCCGCAGTGGCCGCTGATACTAAATCAGTAAGGCCGTCACCAAACAGTTCCCCACCCTTAAAGGGAAGGGACTCCCTATTTTTCTTGGAATCCGCGTCAGCATTCCATTGATGAGTCCATAGTGCACGCCTAGGCGCAATCGACATAGCATTATCCTTAGCACCCAGGAGGCCAGCGTCTCTTGCAGCCTCTTTCAAGTACGCAGCCGCGTCCCTGATATAACCAAGCATCACTAGGATGCTATCTCTATCCAGATTATCCAAATCAGCAGATAAACTTTCAGCCAATTTTTTAATGGCGCAACTAACCCACGCTGACGCAATAAGCGGTCTAAGCTGCGTCCCCGTGGTAGTAAATATAGCTTTTAAAGTAGCCTCCTGCTTACGATCAGCCGGCTCCTTAAGAGTCGTCGACTGAGCCGCAGGGAAGGCTACCTGTTTTGACAAGCGTGCTAGGGCTTTGTCTACTGTGGGTGGTGTTTCCCACTTATCCCTAAATGCTGCGGGAAAGGGGTACGCCACCTTGGTCCTATTAGGAATGAGAAATTTCTTATCTGGTGTATTCCAAATGCCATCAAAAAGGTCATTTAGTTCAAAACAAGGAGGAAAAGAAACCGAGCGTCTCTTTTCTTTGTAAATAAGGACCCTCGTTTCTGGTGTAAAGGGGTCCTCGTCAATACGTAATATGTCTTTGACAGCCACAATCATATATTGAATACTCTTGGCCAATTTAGGATCTAATCTAGAATCGGCATAATCGGCACCGGTATCAGAGTCCGTGTCGGTATCTGTGTCATCTAATTGGTCAACACTACGTTTCAGTGACCCTTGTAATAAAGCGTCATCTACTGATCTCTTCCAAATCTGCAGTTGAGAGTCAGATTCAGTAAACTTTTGATTTAACAGTGTAACATTAGCATTTAAAGCAGTTAACCAATCAGCCATCGGCGGTGCCGACAGGACCCCCAAAACATTTGGTGTCCCCAATAAATTATCCCCCTGAGAGGAAAGTTCTGCCTCAGACATGTTGTCTCCCTACCAGCACCCAAAAGAAAGCCTGTGAGGGAACAAAAGGAAAGGAGCCAGCTCACACCCCAGCGTTAAAGTGCAGGTCTGAAAACACCCTCAAGTGTCACAGAGCTGCAGCGCTATATATCTGTATAGAAATAATCTGCCCCCCCCTCATTTTTATAGCCCCTGGTTCTTGTCTGCTGTGAGGAAGGACCAGCGCTGCTGTTTGGAGGAGGAAATGGCGTCGAGTGAGCCTGGAGGAAGAAGCCCCGCCCCCAACATGGAGCGCTTCTTCCTGCTTATTTTTACATGTTTATCCTGGTGGGGGTTTGCAGGCAGTGCCAGGGCACTGGAGAACGAGAAGATTCCTTGTATTGGGCACACTCGGACTGTAATATTATCTTAAAGTCAAATATCCGTCATGATAGATGACCACAAATTCTAAAATTTAACTTTTATTAGGATGTATAAAAACATGAGCGAAATATGGTGCATGTGAATAAAGTTGTGAAAATATTAAAGTGAATTTAAAAAGCTTAGCCACTGTAATTGCTTTTATGTTTCCTCACTGTCTCCAGTGTCTATACAGTGTTGCAATGTTTGTAGCAATACTAGTTGCCTTATGTCTGATACTGATACTTTTGTATCTATCAAGGATGACTCCTATTTGGATTTCCTTACACCACCAGTATTTTACTTTTATTCCATGTCAGCGGTGTGCGCATCACTAGCTGTTCATACAGCAGTAGTAACTCATCCTTAACGTATCTATTACTGTTTATTAGGGACTCAATATTCTTGGAATAATTATCCGTGTACTGCTGCTCTCCATATATGGGACAGGTGGTATTCAGGGCACTTTATTTCATATGTCTATATACCTTATTTGTTCCACCATGCATCAATATCCATTATACACATATGTGACATATTGGCAGGATGTATCACATTCCATTAGATTTTTCAGTGCACCTATTGTCATGGGAGTGGTTCTTTTATTATCAGAATCACAGTACTTTTATTCGGTGTGATTGAGTTCACATTAATTAATTTATTTGTATGCACCAGTCACTTGCACATGTGTAAGATATAACAGGTTTGGTGACACATTCATATATATCCCATACAGCTTTTATTCCCTTTAAGCTGTGGGGTATGCGTTTTGTGTGGTGAACAAATATATAGCTTTTCCTTACGTAGTATAGTGCCCTGTGTTCATGCTCATCTATAATAACGAAACATCCTTATTCCCATTCATATTCCCAAACGGCTGTCAATCGCTCTGGTATGCACACGTTTTTTACATATTTTTATATGTGTGTGTTAACATCAATATTGCCCCCACACTTCGTGACTGCTAAACGCAGCCCTGTTATATTCGGCTCTCCAGCGCCGCGTGTACCCGCTGGCAGCCGCTGACCGCGGCTCTCATGTGTGAGAGATCCCGCGTGACTCAGTGTAGTCAGAGGGCTGTGTTCAGAGCGACGTACATACAATTAGCTCCGCTATGAGAGCAGCATTATTTCACACATGCAATTAGCAAATCCCTATCAGACCGGCAATGTATCGGTAGCTAAGCTGAGTTAGTGGAAAGGACACATAGTGGTTGTGTCCGATCCCTTCCTAACGATCGTTTCGCATCTGCTTCATCATAGGGCTATGATGAAGCAGATGCGAAACGATCGTTAGGAAGGGATCAGACACAACCACTATGTGTCCTTTCCACTAACTCAGCTTAGCTACCGATACATTGCCGGTCTGATAGGGATTTGCTAATTGCATGTGTGAAATAATGCTGCTCTCATAGCGGAGCTAATTGTATGTACGTCGCTCTGAACACAGCCCTCTGACTACACTGAGTCACGCGGGATCTCTCACACATGAGAGCCGCGGTCAGCGGCTGCCAGCGGGTACACGCGGCGCTGGAGAGCCGAATATAACAGGGCTGCGTTTAGCAGTCACGAAGTGTGGGGGCAATATTGATGTTAACACACACATATAAAAATATGTAAAAAACGTGTGCATACCAGAGCGATTGACAGCCGTTTGGGAATATGAATGGGAATAAGGATGTTTCTTTATTATAGATGAGCATGAACACAGGGCACTATACTACGTAAGGAAAAGCTATATATTTGTTCACCACACAAAACGCATACCCCACAGCTTAAAGGGAATAAAAGCTGTATGGGATATATATGAATGTGTCACCAAACCTGTTATATCTTACACATGTGCAAGTGACTGGTGCATACAAATAAATTAATTAATGTGAACTCAATCACACCGAATAAAAGTACTGTGATTCTGATAATAAAAGAACCACTCCCATGACAATAGGTGCACTGAAAAATCTAATGGAATGTGATACATCCTGCCAATATGTCACATATGTGTATAATGGATATTGATGCATGGTGGAACAATAGAACAAAAGAAGAGAGAGACTCTTTGTTGGGGCACTCTTAGTCAAAAAATATTAGACACTAAAACTTAACATTTAATAGATATAATAAAAATCTAGTGACTCAAAAGTAAAGATAAGAATTGTGAACAAATATATTCATGCATATTATTCATGCATATCACTCAATGCTTCTATTTTAAAAATAGATCTGAAAAATGCCTGGGTGAAAATTATCCGTGTACTGCTGAAAATTATTTGTAGTTAATATTTTCTTTGGGACAAATCTGTCTATATTTTGAGACAGGATATAATTATGGTCCCCCAGGGATACTACCTATGTTCAGTTTTGAAATATTGTGCAATTTCTTAAAGAGAAAGGTTAAAGGAAATATGGTCTTTTAAATGTTGCCTTAATAGGTCCTTAGGCACCTACTGCTCTATGTCTGGGCAGTGGTGTTACCGGAAAGGCTTTTACTTGATTAAACAGTGCATTGTTCGACTCTATGCAATCAATAGAAGTCTGAAAATATGATGTAGGGATAGGGGTAATTATCCCTATCCCTACATCATATGTTCTATTGCTCTAACCTATTGACTCTGGGAGCACCACCGACGAGTGATCAGCACTGACTGTGCATACAATTATTTCAAAGTCGGTCACAGATAAAGACCTTATGTTGGTCAATATCTGTACAAACTACCTGTTGCGGAACTACCCTTCTGTAGATTAAGCATGGTGGAACAAATAAGGTATATAGACATATGAAATAAAGTGCCCTGAACACCACCTGTCCCATATATGGAGAGCAGCAGTACACGGATAATTATTCCAAGAATATTGAGTCCCTAATAAACAGTAATAGATATGTTAAGGATGAGTTACTACTGCAGTATGAACAGCTAGTGATGCGCACACCGCTGACATGGAATAAAAGTAAAATACTGGTGGTGTAAGGAAATCCAAATAGGAGTCATCCTTGATAGATACAAAAGTATCAGTATCAGACATAAGGCAACTAGTATTGCTACAAACATTGCAACACTGTATAGACACTGGATACAGTGAGGAAACATAAAAGCAATTACAGTGGCTAAGCTTTTTAAATTCACTTTAATATTTTCACAACTTTATTCACATGCACCATATTTCGCTCATGTTTTTATACATCCTAATAAAAGTTAAATTTTAGAATTTGTGGTCATCTATCATGACGGATATTTGACTTTAAGATAATATTACAGTCCGAGTGTGCCCAATACAAGGAATCTTCTCGTTCTCTTTTGACCTCCTATAAGTTATCATATTCCTTGGAGCACCTCCCAATATAAAAAGATATATATCCATATCACTGAATAAAAGGGAAAGGACGTAAAAGAATATATGAATATAATTTGATTAAAATAAAGTCTGTGCGACCCTTCATTCTTTCTTGTAAAGTGCCAGGGCACTGTACAGATATGCCAGCCTTATTTTTGAGGTATTTTTTGCTCCCCAGAGTGCCCCCCCCCAGCGCTCTGCACCCAGCGGTGTGTACAGTCCGGGAGCCTGGCGTGCACTGAGCAAATCATGCTGCGCGATACCTCTATATGCCGTCTTTGTTGAAGAGAAGATGTCTTTTCCTCACATACTCACCTGTCTTCTGGCTTGAAGAGGGGGGACGGCAAGCTGTGGGAGGGAGCATCCAGGAGAGCCTGGCGTTCATCTCCCCTCAGTAGCTGAAGGCATCCTGTCAGCAGCAGCAGAGCCCTGAAACTCATTAGAAGTGGGTCTAGACTGCTCTCCCCTCTTTCCCACAAAGCAGGGAGTCTGTAGCCAGCAGATCTCCCCAAAATAAAAAACCTAACATTAAGTCTTTTCAGAGAAACTCTAAGAGCTCCCCCGAGTGCCTCCATCTCGCAGGGCACATTTTCTAAACTGAGTCTGGGGAGGGATATAGGGGGAGGAGCCAGGTCGCGCCCCTTTGAAAGTCTTAAAGTGCCCATGTCTCCTGTGGATCCGTCTATATCCCATGGTTCTTTTGGTGTCCCCAACATCCTCAAGGACGTAATAGAAAATAATAATAATAATACTATAGGGACATGACTGGGGAGGTGAGTGGATCTGGGAGTGTCACACTGACATCACTTATATCTGTAGTAATAATACAGGGACATGAATGGGGAGGTGAGGGAATATGGTAGCGTAACTGTGACATCACTTATTTTTAGTAATAATACAGGGACATGACTGGGGAGTTGAGGGAATCTGGGAATGTCACAATGATGTCACATATAGCTATAGAAATACACAGGGATATAACTGGGGAGTTGAAGTGATCTGGGAGCGTCACAGTGACATCACTTATATCTATAAAAATAATACAGGGACATGACTGGGGAGGTAAGGGGATCTGGGAGTGTCACAGTAACATCATATATCTATAGTAATAATACAGCGACCTGACTGGGGAGGTGAGGGGATCTGGGAGCCTCACTGTGACATCACTTATATGTATAGTAATAATACAGGTATATTACTGGGGAGGTGAGGTAATCTGACAGCATCACAGTGACATCGCTTATATCTATAGTAATAATACAGGGACATGACGGGAGGTGAGGGGATCTGGGAGCTTCACAGTAACAACTTATATCTATAGTAATAATACAGAAACATGACTGGAGAGGTGAGGGGATATGGAAGTGTCACTGTGATGTCACATATATATCTATAGTGATGATACAGGGACATGACTGGGGAGGTGAGGGGATCTGGAAGCGTCACTGTGATGTAACTTATCTCTATAGTAATAATACAGGGACATGACTGGGGAGGTGAGGGGATCTGGGAGCGTCACTTTGACATAGCATATTTATAGTAATAATTCAGGGATGTGACTAGGGAGGTGAGGGGATCTGGGAGCATCACAGTGATGTCACTTTTATCTATAGTAATAATTCATGGACATGACTGGGGAGGTGAGGGTATCCGGGAGTGTCACTGTGACATCACTTATATCTAAAGCAATAATACAGGGACATGACTAGGAAGGTGAGGAGATCTGGGAGCGTCACTGTGACATCACATATCTATCGTACTAATACAGGGACATGACTGGGGAGGTGAAGGGTTCTGGGAGTGTCACAGTGACATCACTAATATCTGTAGTCATAATAGAGGGACGTGACTTGGGAGGTGAGGAAATCTGGGAGCTTCACAGTGACCTAACTTATATCTATAGTAATAATACAGGGACATTAATGGGGAGGTGAGGGAATATGGTAGCGTAACTATAACATCACTTATTTTTAGTAATAATACAGGGACATGACTGGGGAGGGTGAGGGGATTTGGGAGTGTCACAGTGACTCACATCTATAGTAATAATACAGGGACATGACTGGGGAGTTGAGGGTATCTGGGATTGTCACTGTGACATCATTTATATCTATTGTAATAATATGAGAACATGACTGGGGAGGTGAGGGGATCTGGAAGCGTCACTGTGATGTAACTTATATCTATAGTAATAATACAGGGACATGACTGGGGAGGTGAAGGGATCTGGGAGCGTCACTTTGAAATAGCATATTTATAGTAATAATTCAGGGACGTGGCTAGGGAGGTGGGTGGATCTGGGAGCATCACAGTGATGTCACTTTTATCTATAGTAATAATTCAGGGACATGGCTGGGGAAGTGAGGGTATCTGGGAGTGTCACAGTGACATCACTTATATCTAGAGTAATAATACAGGGACATGACTGGGAAGGTGAGATCTGGGAGCGTCACTGTGGCATCACATATCTATCGTACTAATACAGGGACATGACTGGGGAGGTGAGGGGTTCTGGGAGCACTACAGTGACATCACTTTTATCTATGGTAATAATACTGGGACATGACTGGGGAGGTGAGGGGATCTGGGAGCGTCACAGAGACATCACTAATATCTGTAGTCATAATAGAGGGACGTGACTTGGGAGGTGAGGGAATCTGGGAGTGTCACAGTGACCTAACTTATATCTATAGTAATAATACAGGGACATGACTGGGGAGGGTGAGGGGATCTGGGAGTGTCATAGTGACTCACATCTATAGTAATAATACAGGGACATGACTGGGGAGTTGAGGGGATCTGGGATTGTCACTGTAACATCACTTATATCTATTGTAATAATACGAGAACATGACTGGGGAGGTGAGAGGATCTGGGAGCGTCACTATGAAGTCACATATCTATAGTAATAATACAGGGACATGACTGGGGAGATGAGGGGATCTGGGAGAGGCGCAATGAAGTCACATATCTATAGTAATAATACAAGGACATGACTGGGGAGGTAAGGTGACCTGGGAGTGGCACAGTGATATCACTTATATCTATTGTAATAATACAGAGATGTGACTGGGGAGGTGAGGGGATCTGGGAGCATCACAGTGACGTCACTCATATCTATAGTAATAATACAGGGACATGACTGGGGAGGTGAGATCTTGGAGCGTCACAATGACCTCACTTATATCTGTAGCAATAATACAGAGATGTGACTGGGAGGGGTGAGGGGATCTGTGAGTGTCACAGTAATGTCACTTTTATCTATAGTTATAATACAGGGATATGACGGGAGGTGAGGGAATTTGTGAGTGTCACAGTGACATCACTTATATCAATAGCAATAATACAGGGACATGACTGCGGAGGTTAGCAGATCTGGGAGCTATACAGTGACATGACTTTTATCTATATTAGTAATACAGGGACATGACTGAGAAGGGGATCCGAGAGCATTACAGTGACGTCACTAATATCCATAGTCATAATACAGGGACATGACTGGGGAGGTGAAGGGATTTTGGAGCTTCATAGTGACGTCACTCATATCTATAGAAATAATACAGGGACATGACTAGGGAGGTGAGATGATTTAGAAGCGCCACTGTGAAGTCACTTATATCTATAGTAATAATACAGTGACATTAATGGGGAGGTGAGGGAGTATAGTAGCATAACTAACATCACTTATTTTTAGTAATACAGGGACATGACTGGGGAGGTGAGGGGATCTGGGAGAGTCACTGTGACATCACTTATATCTATAGTAATAATACAGGGACATGACTGGGGAGGTGAGGGGGATCTGGGAGCATCACTGTGACTCACATCTATAGTAATAATACAGGGACATGACTGGGGAGTTGAGGGGATCTGGGATTGTCAATGTGACATCAATTATATCTATTGTAATAATACGAGAACATAACTGGGGAGGTGAGGGGATCTGGGAGCGTCACTGTGATGTCACATATCTTTAGTAATAATACAGGGACATGACTGGGGAGGTGAGGGGATCTGGGAGAGGCGCAATGATGTCACATATCTATAATACAGGGAGATGACGGGAGGTGAGGGAATCTGGGAGTTTCACAGTGACGTCACTTATATCTATAGTAATAATACAGAGATGTGACTGGGGAGGTGAGGGGATCTGGGATCGTCACAGTGATGTCACTCATATCTATAGTAATACAGGGACATGACTGGGGAGGTGAGGGGATCTGGAAGCGTCACTGTGAAGTCACATATCTATAGTGATAATACAATGACATGACTGGGGAGGTGAGGGGATCTGGGAGAGTCACAATGACCTCACTTATATCTGTAGCAATAATACAGAGATGTGACTTGGTGGGGTGAGGGGATCTGGGAGCGTCACAGTAATGTCACTTTTATCTATAGTAATAATACAGGGATATGACTGGGGTGGTGAGGGAATCTGTGAGTGTCACAGTGACATCACTTATATCAATAGTAATAATACAGGGACATGACTGGGAAGGTGAGGAGATCTGGGAGCGTCACTGTGACATCACATATCTATCGTACTAATACAGGGACATGGCTGGGGAGGTGAGGGGTTCTGGGAGCACTACAGTGACATCACTTTTATCTATGGTAATAATACTGGGACATGACTGGGGAGGTGAGGGGATCTGGGAGCGTCACAGTGACATCACTAATATCTGTAGTCATAATAGAGGGACGTGACTTGGGAGGTGAGGGAATCTGGGAGTGTCACAGTGACCTAACTTATATCTATAGTAATAATACAGGGACATGACTGGGGAGGGTGAGGGGATCTGGGAGTGTCATAGTGACTCACATCTATAGTAATAATACAGGGACATGACTGGGGAGTTGAGGGGATCTGGGATTGTCACTGTGACATCACTTATATCTATTGTAATAATACGAGAACATGACTGGGGAGGTGAGAGGATCTGGGAGCGTCACTATGAAGTCACATATCTATAGTAATAATACAGGGACATGACTGGGGAGGTGAGGGGATCTGGGAGAGGCGCAATGATGTCACTTATCTATAGTAATAATACAAGGACATGACTGGGGAGGTAAGGTGACCTGGGAGTGGCACAGTGATGTCACTTATATCTATTGTAATAATACAAAGATGTGACTGGGGAGGTGAGGGGATCTGGGAGCATCACAGTGATGTCACTCATATCTATAGTAATAATACAGGGACATGACTGGGGAGGTGAGATCTTGGAGCGTCACAATGACCTCACTTATATCTGTAGCAATAATACAGAGATGTGACTGGGAGGGGTGAGGGGATCTGTGAGTGTCACAGTAATGTCACTTTTATCTATAGTTATAATACAGGGATATGACGGGAGGTGAGGGAATTTGTGAGTGTCACAGTGACATCACTTATATCAATAGCAATAATACAGGGACATGACTGGGGAGGTTAGCAGATCTGGGAGCTATACAGTGACATGACTTTTATCTATATTAGTAATACAGGGACATGACTGAGAAGGGGATCCGAGAGCATTACAGTGACGTCACTAATATCCATAGTCATAATACAGGGACATGACTGGGGAGGTGAAGGGATTTTGGAGCTTCATAGTGACGTCACTCATATCTATAGAAATAATACAGGGACATGACTGGGGAGGTGAGATGATTTAGAAGCGTCACTGTGAAGTCACTTATATCTATAGTAATAATACAGGGACATTAATGGGGAGGTGAGGGAGTATAGTAGCATAACTAACATCACTTATTTTTAGTAATACAGGGACATGACTGGGGAGGTGAGGGGTTCTGGGAGCACTACAGTGACATCACTTTTATCTATGGTAATAATACTGGGACATGACTGGGGAGGTGAGGGGATCTGGGAGCGTCACAGAGACATCACTAATATCTGTAGTCATAATAGAGGGACGTGACTTGGGAGGTGAGGGAATCTGGGAGTGTCACAGTGACCTAACTTATATCTATAGTAATAATACAGGGACATGACTGGGGAGGGTGAGGGGATCTGGGAGTGTCATAGTGACTCACATCTATAGTAATAATACAGGGACATGACTGGGGAGTTGAGGGGATCTGGGATTGTCACTGTAACATCACTTATATCTATTGTAATAATACGAGAACATGACTGGGGAGGTGAGAGGATCTGGGAGCGTCACTATGAAGTCACATATCTATAGTAATAATACAGGGACATGACTGGGGAGATGAGGGGATCTGGGAGAGGCGCAATGAAGTCACATATCTATAGTAATAATACAAGGACATGACTGGGGAGGTAAGGTGACCTGGGAGTGGCACAGTGATATCACTTATATCTATTGTAATAATACAGAGATGTGACTGGGGAGGTGAGGGGATCTGGGAGCATCACAGTGACGTCACTCATATCTATAGTAATAATACAGGGACATGACTGGGGAGGTGAGATCTTGGAGCGTCACAATGACCTCACTTATATCTGTAGCAATAATACAGAGATGTGACTGGGAGGGGTGAGGGGATCTGTGAGTGTCACAGTAATGTCACTTTTATCTATAGTTATAATACAGGGATATGACGGGAGGTGAGGGAATTTGTGAGTGTCACAGTGACATCACTTATATCAATAGCAATAATACAGGGACATGACTGCGGAGGTTAGCAGATCTGGGAGCTATACAGTGACATGACTTTTATCTATATTAGTAATACAGGGACATGACTGAGAAGGGGATCCGAGAGCATTACAGTGACGTCACTAATATCCATAGTCATAATACAGGGACATGACTGGGGAGGTGAAGGGATTTTGGAGCTTCATAGTGACGTCACTCATATCTATAGAAATAATACAGGGACATGACTAGGGAGGTGAGATGATTTAGAAGCGCCACTGTGAAGTCACTTATATCTATAGTAATAATACAGTGACATTAATGGGGAGGTGAGGGAGTATAGTAGCATAACTAACATCACTTATTTTTAGTAATACAGGGACATGACTGGGGAGGTGAGGGGATCTGGGAGAGTCACTGTGACATCACTTATATCTATAGTAATAATACAGGGACATGACTGGGGAGGTGAGGGGGATCTGGGAGCATCACTGTGACTCACATCTATAGTAATAATACAGGGACATGACTGGGGAGTTGAGGGGATCTGGGATTGTCAATGTGACATCAATTATATCTATTGTAATAATACGAGAACATAACTGGGGAGGTGAGGGGATCTGGGAGCGTCACTGTGATGTCACATATCTTTAGTAATAATACAGGGACATGACTGGGGAGGTGAGGGGATCTGGGAGAGGCGCAATGATGTCACATATCTATAGTAATAATACAAGGACATGACTGGGGAGGTAAGGTGATCTGGGTGTGGCACAGTGATGTCACTTATATCTATAGTAATAATACAGGGAGATGACGGGAGGTGAGGGAATCTGGGAGTTTCACAGTGACGTCACTTATATCTATAGTAATAATACAGAGATGTGACTGGGGAGGTGAGGGGATCTGGGATCGTCACAGTGATGTCACTCATATCTATAGTAAT
This sequence comes from Pseudophryne corroboree, assembly GCF_028390025.1. Lineage (NCBI taxonomy): Eukaryota > Metazoa > Chordata > Amphibia > Anura > Myobatrachidae > Pseudophryne > Pseudophryne corroboree. The sequence goes on from NW_026967500.1 coordinate 1,425,700, forward strand.
ACAGGGACATGACTGGGGAGGTGAGGGGATCTGGAAGCGTCACTGTGAAGTCACATATCTATAGTGATAATACAATGACATGACTGGGGAGGTGAGGGGATCTGGGAGAGTCACAATGACCTCACTTATATCTGTAGCAATAATACAGAGATGTGACTTGGTGGGGTGAGGGGATCTGGGAGCGTCACAGTAATGTCACTTTTATCTATAGTAATAATACAGGGATATGACTGGGGTGGTGAGGGAATCTGTGAGTGTCACAGTGACATCACTTATATCAATAGTAATAATACAGGGACATGACTGGGAAGGTGAGGAGATCTGGGAGCGTCACTGTGACATCACATATCTATCGTACTAATACAGGGACATGGCTGGGGAGGTGAGGGGTTCTGGGAGCACTACAGTGACATCACTTTTATCTATGGTAATAATACTGGGACATGACTGGGGAGGTGAGGGGATCTGGGAGCGTCACAGTGACATCACTAATATCTGTAGTCATAATAGAGGGACGTGACTTGGGAGGTGAGGGAATCTGGGAGTGTCACAGTGACCTAACTTATATCTATAGTAATAATACAGGGACATGACTGGGGAGGGTGAGGGGATCTGGGAGTGTCATAGTGACTCACATCTATAGTAATAATACAGGGACATGACTGGGGAGTTGAGGGGATCTGGGATTGTCACTGTGACATCACTTATATCTATTGTAATAATACGAGAACATGACTGGGGAGGTGAGAGGATCTGGGAGCGTCACTATGAAGTCACATATCTATAGTAATAATACAGGGACATGACTGGGGAGGTGAGGGGATCTGGGAGAGGCGCAATGATGTCACTTATCTATAGTAATAATACAAGGACATGACTGGGGAGGTAAGGTGACCTGGGAGTGGCACAGTGATGTCACTTATATCTATTGTAATAATACAGAGATGTGACTGGGGAGGTGAGGGGATCTGGGAGCATCACAGTGATGTCACTCATATCTATAGTAATAATACAGGGACATGACTGGGGAGGTGAGATCTTGGAGCGTCACAATGACCTCACTTATATCTGTAGCAATAATACAGAGATGTGACTGGGAGGGGTGAGGGGATCTGTGAGTGTCACAGTAATGTCACTTTTATCTATAGTTATAATACAGGGATATGACGGGAGGTGAGGGAATTTGTGAGTGTCACAGTGACATCACTTATATCAATAGCAATAATACAGGGACATGACTGGGGAGGTTAGCAGATCTGGGAGCTATACAGTGACATGACTTTTATCTATATTAGTAATACAGGGACATGACTGAGAAGGGGATCCGAGAGCATTACAGTGACGTCACTAATATCCATAGTCATAATACAGGGACATGACTGGGGAGGTGAAGGGATTTTGGAGCTTCATAGTGACGTCACTCATATCTATAGAAATAATACAGGGACATGACTGGGGAGGTGAGATGATTTAGAAGCGTCACTGTGAAGTCACTTATATCTATAGTAATAATACAGGGACATTAATGGGGAGGTGAGGGAGTATAGTAGCATAACTAACATCACTTATTTTTAGTAATACAGGGACATGACTGGGGAGGTGAGGGGATCTGGGAGAGTCACTGTGACATCACTTATATCTATAGTAATAATACAGGGACATGACTGGGGAGGTGAGGGGGATCTGGGAGCATCACTGTGACTCACATCTATAGTAATAATACAGGGACATGACTGGGGAGTTGAGGGGATCTGGGATTGTCACTGTGACATCAATTATATCTATTGTAATAATACGAGAACATAACTGGGGAGGTGAGGGGATCTGGGAGCGTCACTGTGAAGTCACATATCTAGTAATAATACAGGGACATGACTGGGTAGGTGAGGGGATCTGGGAGAGGCGCAATGATGTCACATATCTATAGTAATAATACAAGGACATGACTGGGGAGGTAAGGTGATCTGGGTGTGGCACAGTGATGTCACTTATATCTATAGTAATAATACAGGGAGATGACTGGGGAGGTGAGGGAATCTGGGAGTTTCACAGTGACGTCACTTATATCTATAGTAATAATACAGAGATGTGACTGGGGAGGTGAGGGGATCTGGGATCGTCACAGTGACGTCACTCATATCTATAGTAATACAGGGACATGACTGGGGAGGTGAGGGGGTCTGGAAGCGTCACTGTGAAGTCACATATCTATAGTAATAATACAATGACATGACTGGGGAGGTGAGGGGATCTGGGAGAGTCACAATGACCTCACTTATATCTGTAGCAATAATACAGAGATGTGACTTGGTGGGGTGAGGGGATCTGGGAGCGTCACAGTAATGTCACTTTTATCTATAGTAATAATACAGGGATATGACTGGGGTGGTGAGGGAATCTGTGAGTGTCATAGTGACATCACTTATATCAATAGTAATAATACAGGGACATGACTGGGGAGGTGAGGGGATCTGGGAGCGTCAATGTGACATCACATATCTATAGTAATAATACAGGGCCATGACTGGGGAGGTTAGCGGATCTGGGAGCTATGCAGTGACATTGCTTTTATCTATAGTAGTAATACAGGGACATGACTGAGAAGGTGAGGGTATCCGAGAGCATTACAGTGACGTCACTAATATCTATAGTCATAATACAGGGACATGACTGGGGAGGTGAAGGGATTTTGGAGCTTCATAGTGACGTCACTCATATCTATAGAAATAATACAGGGACATGACTGGGGAGGTGAGATGATTTAGAAGCATCACTGTGAAGTCACTTATATCTATAGTAATAATAAAGGGACATACCTGGGGAGGCGAGGGGGGGGGGTCTGGGAGTGTATATATTGATATTTGATGTCTCCTCCATTACTCAGGATTACACAGTAGTGAAGAAGACATCCAATGAGTGTGAGATACTCAACAGCCATCCCTGTGTGTCAGGAGGTCTGAGTAGAACCCAGAACCCCATCCCAGTGCCTCCACCTGACTCACTAATACATGAGAGACCCAATGACCAAAAGATCCTGGAACTCACCACCAAGATCATTCAGCTGCTGACTGGAGAGGTGACTTCTGGGAATGGGGCATTATACAGTAACACCAGGGGACGTGTCCGGGTGATGACTGGAGAGGTGACTGCTGGGAATGGGACATTATACAGTAACACCAGGGGATGTGTCTGGGCGATGACTGGAGAGGTGACTGCTGGGAATGGGACATTATACAGTAACACCAGGGGATGTGTCTGGGTGATGACTGGAGAGATGACTGCTGGGAATGGGGCATTATACAGTAACACCAGGGGATGTGTCTGGGTGATGTCTGGAGAGGTGACTGCTGGCAATGGGACATTATACAGTAACACCAGGGGATGTGTCTGGGTGATGACTGGAGACATGACTGCTGGGAATGGGACATTATACAGTAACACCAGGGGACGTGTCTGGGTGATGACTGGAGAGGTGACTGCTGGGAATGGGACATTATACAGTAACACCAGAGGATGTGTCTGGGTGATGACTGGAGAGGTGACTGCTGGGAATGGGACATTATACAGTAACACCAGGGGATGTGTCTGGGTGATGACTGGAGACATGACTGCTGGGAATGGGACATTATACAGTAACACCAGGGGATGTGTCTGGGTGATGACTGGAGAGGTGACGGCTGGGAATGGGACATTATATAGTAACACCAGGGGATGTGTCTGGGTGATGACTGTAGAGGTGACTGCTGGGAATGGGACATTATACACTAACACCAGGGGATGTATCTGGGTGATGACTGGAGAGGTGACTGCTGGGAATGGGACATTATACAGTAACACCGGGGAACGTGTCTGGGTGATGACTGGGGAGGTGACTGCTGGGAATGGGGCATTGTACAGTAACACCAGGGAATGTATCTGGGTGATGTCTGGAGAGGTGACTGCTGGGAATGGGACATTATACAGTAACACCAGGGAATGTATCTGGGTGATGTCTGGAGAGGTGACTGCTGGGAATGGGACATTATACAGTAACACCAGGGGACGTGTCTGGGTAATGATTGGAGAGGTGATTGCTGGGAATGGGGCATTATACAGTAACACCAGAGGAAGTGTCTGGATGATGACTGGAGAGGTGACTGCTGGGAATGGAACATTATACAGTAACACCGGGGGATGTGTCTGGGTGATGACTGGATAGGTGACTGCTGGGAATGGGGCATTATACAGTAACACCAGGGAATGTGTCTGGGTGATGACTGGAGAGGTGACTGCTGGGAATGGGGCATTATACAGTAACACTGGGGGATGTGTCTTGGTGATGACTGGAGAGGTGACTGCTGGGAATGGGACATTATACAGTAACACCAGGGGATGTGTCTGGGTGATGACTGGAGAGGTGACTGCTGGGAATGGGACATTATACAGTAACACTGGGGGATGTGTCTTGGTGATGACTGGAGAGGTGACTGCTGGGAATGGGACATTATACAGTAACACCAGGGGATGTGTCTGGGTGATGACTGGAGAGGTGACTGCTGGGAATGGGACATTATACAGTAACACCAGGGGATGTGTCTGGGTGATGACTGGAGGGGTGACTGCTGGGAATGAGACATTATACAGTAACACCAGTGGACGTGTCTGGGTGATGACTGGAGAGGTGATTGCTGGGAATGGGGCATTATACAGTAACACCAGAGGAAGTGTCTGGATGATGACTGGAGAGGTGACTGCTGGGAATGGAACATTATACAGTAACACCGGGGGATGTGTCTGGGTGATGACTGGATAGGTGACTGCTGGGAATGGGGCATTATACAGTAACACCAGGGAATGTGTCTGGGTGATGACTGGAGAGGTGACTGCTGGGAATGGGGCATTATACAGTAACACTGGGGGATGTGTCTTGGTGATGACTGGAGAGGTGACTGCTGGGAATGGGACATTATACAGTAACACCAGGGGATGTGTCTGGGTGATGACTGGAGAGGTGACTGCTGGGAATGGGACATTATACAGTAACACCGGGGGATGTGTCTGGGTGATGACTGGATAGGTGACTGCTGGGAATGGAACATTATACAGTAACACTGGGGGATGTGTCTTGGTGATGACTGGAGAGGTGACTGCTGGGAATGGGACATTATACAGTAACACCAGGGGATGTGTCGGGGTGATGACTGGAGAGGTGACTGCTGGGAATGGGACATTATACAGTAACACCAGGGGATGTGTCTGGGTGATGACTGGAGAGGTGACGGCTGGGAATGGGACATTATATAGTAACACCAGGGGATGTGTCTGGGTGATGACTGTAGAGGTGACTGCTGGGAATGGGACATTATACACTAACACCAGGGGATGTATCTGGGTGATGACTGGAGAGGTGACTGCTGGGAATGGGACATTATACAGTAACACCGGGGAACGTGTCTGGGTGATGACTGGGGAGGTGACTGCTGGGAATGGGGCATTATACAGTAACACCAGGGAATGTATCTGGGTGATGTCTGGAGAGGTGACTGCTGGGAATGGGACATTATACAGTAACACCAGGGAATGTATCTGGGTGATGTCTGGAGAGGTGACTGCTGGGAATGGGACATTATACAGTAACACCTGGGGACGTGTCTGGGTAATGATTGGAGAGGTGATTGCTGGGAATGGGGCATTATACAGTAACACCAGAGGAAGTGTCTGGATGATGACTGGAGAGGTGACTGCTGGGAATGGAACATTATACAGTAACACCGGGGGATGTGTCTGGGTGATGACTGGATAGGTGACTGCTGGGAATGGGGCATTATACAGTAACACCAGGGAATGTGTCTGGGTGATGACTGGAGAGGTGACTGCTGGGAATGGGGCATTATACAGTAACACTGGGGGATGTGTCTTGGTGATTACTGGAGAGGTGACTGCTGGGAATGGGACATTATACAGTAACACCAGGGGATGTGTCTGGGTGATGACTGGAGAGGTGACTGCTGGGAATGGGACATTATACAGTAACACCGGGGGATGTGTCTGGGTGATGACTGGATAGGTGACTGCTGGGAATGGAACATTATACAGTAACACTGGGGGATGTGTCTTGGTGATGACTGGAGAGGTGACTGCTGGGAATGGGACATTATACAGTAACACCAGGGGATGTGTCTGGGTGATGACTGGAGAGGTGACTGCTGGGAATGGGACATTATACAGTAACACCAGGGGATGTGTCTGGGTGATGACTGGAGGGGTGACTGCTGGGAATGAGACATTATACAGTAACACCAGTGGACGTGTCTGGGTGATGACTGGAGAGGTGATTGCTGGGAATGGGGCATTATACAGTAACACCAGAGGAAGTGTCTGGATGATGACTGGAGAGGTGACTGCTGGGAATGGAACATTATACAGTAACACCGGGGGATGTGTCTGGGTGATGACTGGATAGGTGACTGCTGGGAATGGGGCATTATACAGTAACACCAGGGAATGTGTCTGGGTGATGACTGGAGAGGTGACTGCTGGGAATGGGGCATTATACAGTAACACTGGGGGATGTGTCTTGGTGATGACTGGAGAGGTGACTGCTGGGAATGGGACATTATACAGTAACACCAGGGGATGTGTCTGGGTGATGACTGGAGAGGTGACTGCTGGGAATGGGACATTATACAGTAACACCGGGGGATGTGTCTGGGTGATGACTGGATAGGTGACTGCTGGGAATGGAACATTATACAGTAACACTGGGGGATGTGTCTTGGTGATGACTGGAGAGGTGACTGCTGGGAATGGGACATTATACAGTAACACCAGGGGATGTGTCGGGGTGATGACTGGAGAGGTGACTGCTGGGAATGGGACATTATACAGTAACACCAGGGGATGTGTCTGGGTGATGACTGGAGGGGTGACTGCTGGGAATGAGACATTATACAGTAACACCAGTGGACGTGTCTGGGTGATGACTGGAGAGGTGACTGCCGGGAATGGGACATTATACAGTAACACCAGTGGATGTGTCTGGGTGATGATTGGAGAGGTGGCTGCTGGAAATGGGACATTATACAGTAACACCAGGGGATGTGTCTGGGTGATGACTGGAGAGGTGACTGCTGGGAATGGGACATTATACAGTAACACCAGGGGATGTGTCTGGGTGATGACTGTATCACTGTGTGTGTCAGGTGTCTATAAGGTGTCATGATGTCACTGTCTATGTCTCCATGCAGGAGGGGGAGTATATAGAGGAACACAGGGGTCTGTACAAGGACGTGATGATGGAGAATCACCGGCCCCTCACATCACTGGGTAAGAGGAGACTGTCATGTATTGTACAGGTTAGAGCAGGTATGGGGGCCCCCTATATATACATATCTGATAATCACATATATACACTGTACTCAGTCACTGTGTGTCTCCTACAGATGGGCCCAGTAACAGAGATACCCCAGAGAGATGTCCCCGTCCTCTGTATACCCAGGACTGTACAGAGGAGAATCACAGGATCCCACAGGAGGATCAGGTAGGTGGGCTATAGGGTCTCCCCAATAAACCAAAGTGACTGTCACTATATTTGTGTAGAGGAGCTGTGTGTCATTATATTTGTCTTGTTTACATAGGGTGAAGCCCAATTAAATAATATTAAAATCAAAGATACAGAGGGAGAAGAAGAGACGTATGTGACTGATATAAAGGCAGAAGATATAGAAGGAGAAGAAGAGACGTATGTGACTGATATAAAGGCAGAAGATATAGAGGGAGAAGAAGAGACGTATGTGACTGATATAAAGGCAGAAGATATAGAGGGAGAAGAAGAGACGTATGTGACTGATATAAAGGCAGAAGATACAGAGGGAGAAGAAGAGACGTATATGACTGATATAAAGGCAGAAGATATAAAGGGAGAAGAAGAGACATATGTGACTGATATAAAGGCGGAAGATATAGAAGGAGAAGAAGAGACGTATGTGACTGATATAAAGGCAGAAGATATAGAAGGAGAAGAAGAGACGTATGTGACTGATATAAAGGCAGAAGATATAGAGGGAGAAGAAGAGACGTATGTGACTGATATAAAGGCAGAAGATATAGAGGGCGTAGAAGAGACATATGTGACTGATATAGAGACAGAAGATACAGAGGGAGAAGAAGAGACGTATGTGAGGGGTGATCAGCAGTGTAAGGAGGAGGAGATCCCTACAGATATCAGCACAGGTGAGTAATAAACACTTATTATAGAAGAGAGTCACATATTCTCCTTCCTCAGTGACTACAGCAATCTCTTATCCTACACCCTCCTCTGTCAGTACAAATTAATGAGGAATTTGTTTTTTCCCAGTATGGAGTCAGGAGCCATCACCTCTATTATACTCCTGCTCTCACCCTCACATCATGTCACTGTGTGTTACCAGCCCAGAGATCTGACCAGTCTCCTCCCCACACTCTCTGGTGTATCTCATACATCAGGAGCCATCAGCCCCTATTATACTCCTGCTCTCCCCCTCACATCATGTCACTGTGTGTTACCAGCCCAGAGATCTGACCAGTCTCCTCCCCACACTCTCTGGTGTATCTCATACATCAGGAGACATCAGCCCCTATTATACTCCTGCTCTCCTCACATCATGTCACTGTGTGTTACCAGCCCAGAGATCTGACCAGTCTCCTCCCCACACTCTCTGGTGTATCATACATCAGGAGCCATCAGCCCCTATTATACTCCTGCTCTACCCCTCACATCATGTCACTGTGTTACCAGCCCTGAGATCTGATCATTCTCCTCCCTACACTCTCTGGTGTATCTCATACATTAGGAGCCTTCAACCCCTATTATACTCCTGCTCTCTCCTTCACATCATGTCACTGTGTGTTACCAGCCCAGAGATCTGACCAGTCTCCTCACAACACTCTCTGGTCTAACCCTCCCTCCCCCACAGCCTAACCCTCCCTGGGGGATGCCTAACCCCCCCTACACGCTGCCTAACCATTCCTCCCCCACAGCCTGTTCCTATCCCTACCCAGCGGTGCTAACCCTTCTCCCTGAAGCCTAACCCTAACTCTCCCTCCCCCACAACCGAACCCTCCCTCCCCCATAGCATAACCCTCCCCGGGGGGTGCCTAACCCCCCCTATCCGCAGCCTATCTCCCTCACAGCCTAACCCTCCCCTGGGGATGCCTAACACCCCCTACCTGCAGCCTAATCCTCCCTCCCCAACAGCCTGTCCCTAACCCTCCCCAGTGGTGCTAACCCTTCTCCCTGCAGCCTAAACCTAGCCCTCCCTCCCCCACAACCTGTCCCTAACCCTCCCCAGTGGTGCTAAGCCTAACCCCTCCCCCACAGCCTAGCCCCCCCACCCTAGCAGCCTAACCCTATCCCTCTCTGGGGATGCCTAACTCTAACCCCCTACCTACCCACAGCCTAACCCTAACCATCCCACCCCTGCAGCCAAAAGCACCTCCAAGTCAGATGTCCAGAATACAGCCTGTGGCTTCAGCAGCATTGCTAGGCTGCGGCAGTAAACGCTGCCCGGAGTAAGTGTAGCCAGTGGCTTTAGGGCAGTAGGAGTGGGGTGACTTAATAGATTGGGTCTTGGTCCCAGCAGCGGCTGAGAGCTATCAGGTAGGGTAGATAAATAGCCACTTAGTGAGGAGAGCTCCAGAAAGCACGTCTGGATGGACCACACCCCTATTATTTATTATTTTATATACTAACAGGGGTGACAGGTGTGGTACATCCCTGCAAAGGCAGATCCAATCTCTTTCTCATCAGACTCTGCTGTCTTCCCTGCACTCTCACTCAGATGTTCACTGCTGCCAGTAGCACACGTATGAGAAGCAGAAGTATGGCGGCAGCTGTATAGATCCTGATATGTAATTATCTGTATCATACTTACCGTACACACATCATCCTTATTACTATTGAGAGAATAGAGGTAAAACACTGATGATAGGGGTGTAACAGTGGATTATAACCTAGCAGATGATGATGATGATGATGATTGCAGTGTATCATATGGTCTATTGCATGTAAAGTACCTTGTTCCACACCTACTCTGCTGTAGCAATATACCTTATATAAGGGTGAGTAACACATGTATAGGCTTACCAGCGTATGAGCACACACATAAAGGAATGCTACCTTACCAATGCTTCCAGGAGTAACGTTAGAAGACATTTCTCTGATCCATCAGCTCATATGACTGATGTTATTGTTCATCTAGAATCTCCAATTCAAACGATATGTTCCCCATCCATTGTTTTACATTGGTGCTGACATAGGACTTGGCGAGTGACTACATCTCCATTTATACTTCATGGTTAGTTACCAGTACAAGAGAGAGATATATCTAAGTCTTTTGTTATTGTGAGTGTTCTCAGGAGGGTGGACACAATGATAGTCTGAGACACAATATTATAAAGCCTTCATTAAAAGTTATGTTTTATTATACACACACATTTACAATTAAGTGTCTCAGAGAGTCGTCTTCTCCTATTGTTTACAAGATTAATATTGTTACAGAAAATGTCACATTTCCATTATGTATTTTATTTCCAGCAGATGGACACACAAGCAGGAATATCTCAGAAGGACATCTAATGTTATCCCCGGATTGTGACATAAAAGATAATGACAGTAGACAGGATTCTCCAGGAGATAACCCCATTACCCCAATTATACATCCAGCTCTATCAGCTGATCCCCCTGATCCTGGGAAATGTTCTCCTGATCACTCTGATATTGGTGCATCTGTTACAGCTCTGAGAGTAGATACAGAGTTTCCCTGTTCTGTAGATGCCAAATGTTTTACACAGAACACAAAGCTTATTACCCATCAGCCAGCTAAGGCAGGTGAGAGGCCATTTTCATGTTCTGAGTGTGGGAAATGTTTTACATACAAATCACATCTTGTTATACATCAGAGAAGTCACACTGGTGAGATGCCACTGACATGTTCTGAGTGTGGGAAATGTTTTGCACGGAAATCGCATCTTGTTATACATCAGAGAAGTCACACAGGTGAGAAGCCATTTTCTTGCTCTGAGTGTGGGAAATGTTTTTCCCAGAAATCAAATCTTGTTCAACATCAGAGAAGTCACACAGGTGAGAAGCCGTTTTCTTGCTCTGAGTGTGGGAAATGTTTTTCCCAGAAATCAAATCTTGTTCAACATCAGAGAAGTCACACAGGTGAGAAGCCATTTTCTTGCTCTGAGTGTGGGAAACATTGTTTAAATAAATCACATCTTGTTATACATCACAGAAGTCATACAGGTGAGAAGCCATTTTCTTGTTCTGAGTGTGGAAAATGTTTTTCCCAGAAATCACCACTTGCTAGACATCAGAGAAGTCACACAGGTGAGAAGCCATTTTCTTGCTCTGAGTGTGGGAAAAGTTTTACACTGAAATTACATCTTGTTAGACATCAGAGAACTCACACAGATGAGAATATATTTCCATGTTCTGAGTGTGGGAAATGTTCTGCACACAATTCAGATCTTAGAAACCATGAGAGAAGTCACACAGGTGAGAAGCCATTTTCTTGCTCTCAGTGCGGGAAATGTTTTACACAGAAATCACAACTTGTTACATATCAGAGAAGTCACAGGTGAGAGGCCATTTCTATATTCTGAGAAATAAATCCGCTCTTGTTGCACACAATAGACATCACTCAGGTGAGGAACCATTTAATCTTCTGGAGTATTCTCATCATTGCCATGTGTTGTTCTTCAAGGTTCTTATCCTATCTCCTATGCTTTTTGCAATATACATGTTACCACTGGGTGAAAAAATCAGATGTCATGTCCTCATCTACCACTGCTATACAGATGACCTGTCTTTTGCTCCAGGTACTGAGAACCCAGTACCAATCCTAAATGGTTGTCTAGCTGAGCTCCAGGTGTGGGTGATGCCAGTTGGCTGTGACGCAGTCCTGGTGAAACAGGTCCTTATGATAGAAGCTCACCAATAAACGGCAGGGCTACAGCTCAGCTTTTCCTACCAACCAGACGCCACATAACACCCATTCTCTGTTCCCTCCACCAGCTGCCTGTAAGATGGTGACTATTACATAATCTTACTGACTCTCCCAGCACTACATGACCAGGGTCCAAGGTACCAGAAGCAACTTCTGACTCCTTACTGTCCTACGTGCTTCCATCTGCAGATGGACTGTTACCAGCAATACCAAGAAACCCCAAGCAGTGCTTAGATGTCAGAGGGGAGACAGGGTGGGTGGCACTGTCTGGGTAATATTATCCCCAAGCAGAGCTGAGCGGGTACTCAGGGTGGCTGGCAGTAGTGGGGACTGCAGGAGGCAGTGTCTGTGTGAGAATCTTGTCCTCAAGCAGAGTTAAGGTGTCAGAGGGGGAGACAAGGTGGTGGAAGTAGTGAAAAGGAGACAGGGCGGGTGGCAGTAGTGAGCGGAGACAGGGCGGTGGAAGGAGACAGAGTGGGTGGCAGTAGTGGCCGGAGACAGGGTGAGTGGCAGTAGTGGGGGGGAGGCAGGGCGAATGACATTAGTGGAGGGAGGCAGGGCGAATGGCATTAGTGGAGGGAGGCAGGGCGGTGGCAATAGTGTGGGGGGAGATGGCGGTTAGCAGTAGTGGGGAAGACAAGGCGGTGGCAGTAGTGTGGGGGGAGACGGTGGGTAGCAGTAGTGGGGGGGAGACAGGGTGGGTAGCAGTAGTGGGGGGAGACAGGGTGGGTAACAGTAGTGTGGGGGAGACAGGGCGGTGGCAGTAGTGGGGAAAGACAGGGTAGGTAGCAGTAGTGGGGGGAGACAGGGCGAATGGCATTAGTGGAGGGAGGCAGGGTGGTGGAATTTGTGGAGGGAGGCAGGGCGGTGGCAGTAGTGAGGGAGACAAGGTGGTGGCAGTAGTGGGGGAGGCAGGGCGGGTGGCAGTAGGGGGGAGACGGGGTGGGAGGCAGTAGTGGGGGAAGACAAGGTGGTGGCAGTGGGGGAGACAGGGCAGAGGCAGTAGTGGGGAAAGACAAGGTGGTGGCAGTAGTGGGGGGAGACAGGGCGGGCGGCAGTAGTGGGGGAGACGGCGGGTGGCAGTAGTGGGGGGAGATAGGGCGGGTGGCAGTAATGGGGGAGACATGGGGTGGATGGCATTAGTGGGGGGGAGACAGGATGGGTGGCAATAGATGGTTAAACAAGATGGGTAGCAGTAGTGGGGGGAGACGGGGCGGGTGGCAGTAGTGGGGGGAGACAGGGCAGTGGCAGTTGTGGGGGGATCAGGGCGGTGGCAGTAGTGGGGGGAGACAGGGCAGGTGGCAGAAGTGCGGGGAGACAGGGCGGTGGCAGTAGTGGGGGGAGACAGGGCAGGTGGCAGTAGTGGGGGGAGACAGGGCAGGTGGCAGTAGTGGGGGGAGACAGGGCAGGTGGCAGTAGTGGGGGGGAGACAGTGTGGATGGCCGCAGTACAGTACCAGGGGCTGCTGGAGGCAGTAACGAGGTGTATGGGTCCTGCACAGAACCAGTTGATAATTAGACTTGATGATTATGCTTCCTTATTTCTAATGAATCCCTTGTATGTGTTACTGTTATTTGCTGTGTCAGCCTTTATGTGTGTTCTGTGTAATAATCCTGAAAGTAGTGCTGCTACCGATCTCATATCATTTGTAGTAACTTGGAAAAGATGAGATATGAGGTGCACTCTGGAGGCTTATAGGGGTTAATCAGAGATGATCGCAGATGTGACATCACGCAGCCCCCCGGAAAATGGTTCCGGCCCTCCCGCGTTCACCCCTCAGGGATGCGACCGCAATGTGTTTGTCTGCGTGGCCGCTGCGCATGCATATTTTTCCAACACCAGCAAACTGCTGCAGGCCGCTATTGCGGTTGGGTCTGAATGACCCCCATAGGCTGTTGTGCAGAGTAAAGTGTATTTTAAGTTTAAAATATAGAGAAAAATAAGTGTATTAAAGATATGAAATAAAGTTGTTTAAAAACAAAAGATTTCCGTTGAGTCTTTTTATATGTCTGTGTACTATCTTATTTCCAGATAATTGTCGCTATGGTGACAGAAACAATTTCCTGTTAATGTGTCACTTGTAGTGTTACTTTTGTGTCCACATAATATCAGTGTTGCTGTGTATAAATATCCCGTCTGGTGTGTAAAGGTGGGTACACACGCTGCCATTTTGGCTATGTCCAATGTGACAGCTCATGTGAATAGTGGGGTGACATTACGGGGGGGGGGGGGGGTCTTTCTGTGTAAATAAATAGTGGCAGACATTTTATATCAGTGCGTTTATGCGGAGTGGGGGCAGTGGCCTGGCAGGAAGCTGCAATTACATCATGTGTCTTCCTCTCATTTCCAAATTCGTGTGTGTATATTTTTTTATTATTTATTTCTGTTCAAAGGTTTTTTTTTTGTTTTTTTTACCTGTAGGGGAATTAGGGTTGTTGTATTTTAAATAAACATACCTGACCCTTTCCTGGAAATGTCCATGTATGAAGGTATGGGAGATACCTGCTGCAGTCCCTTCTACTTACATTTGGGAGGTCCAGTTGTATTGGGGGAATTAGAAGCAAATAGTAAATAATATATTGGCTCCATAACGTCTCACTGACCCTCTGATTTTTACAAAAATACACTCCTATAAGCGCTCTTATTAAATAAGATGATATATATTCCTTATCTATTGAGCAGTAATGTCCTTCATCTCCGGACTTTCCTTGTATTCACACAAAGTTTCAGAGATGGACTCCCAGTTTCATTATGTATGGAAAAAATAGGATTTTAATTGCCTACCGGTAAATCCTTTTCTGGTAGTCTGTAGAGGATGCTGGGGTCCATTTAGTACCATGGGGTATAGACGGGTTCACTAGGAGCCACTGGCACTTTAAGAGTTTAATAGTGTGGGCTGTCCCCTCCCTCTATGCCCCTCCTACCAGACTCAGTCTAGAAACTGTGCCCAAGGAGACGGACATACTTTGAGAGAAGGAAATACACAGATAGTGGTGAGATTCACACCAGCTCACACAGAATAAAAGGAAAGCCAAACTAACCAACTTGAAATGATCAGCAACCAACAATACATTACCAAGTAACAAAGCAGGAATACGAAGCACTGGGCGGGCGCCCAGCATCCTCTACGGACTACGAGAAAAGGATTTACCGGTAGGTAATTAAAATCCTATTTTCTGCTGCGGGTACACTGGGTTCCACAGGGAATAACATCGGGTGTAGCGTAGGATCTTGATTCGAGGCACCAACAGGCTAAAAGCTGTGACTGTTCCCAGAATGCATAGCGCCGCTTCCTCTATAGCCCCGCCTCCGTGCACAGGAGCTCAGTTTTGTAGTTGGTGCCATGCAGTGCAGGCATACAACAGGTGGGCTGCTCCAGCAGCCCGCAGAAGAGCTTTCTTAAGTGAAATTTGAAGACTTCAACAGCTGCAGCAGAGACACTGAGTGTTAGATGTCAGTTAGACATCTGCTGCAGCTCCATCACCTCCTCCAGCGGCGCTGTATACTCCCGCGCCCTGGTCGCCGGGTACTTACAGCGGAGGCTCTGGTTTGCTTCAGTCACACATCCCACCGCAGCTCTCCAGCATCGCGTGACCGCACTTTGGGAGGAGGTAAGAGGGTCCCCCAGGCGGAACCCGCTGGAAACCGCGATCTGGCGTGGCCGGTGGGAGGTGGGCCACATGAGCTGGCGTGGACACTGTGGTAGTACAGGGCCCCCTCTAGACCACCAGGGCAAGGGCACAGGTCGGTTTTACAAAAAACATTTGTTACATGGCCTGCAGTACCCGGTGGTGAAGTCCAGCAAGGGGGATAAGGCTTTGACCTGTAGCCCCTCCCCCAGCCCAAGGGCACCATTTAGATTAAATGTTCCCACCCTGGAGCTGCATCTCTCTCTCCCTCACCCCCTGTCAGCGTCTGGGCGCCATTTCCACATGCTATGCTGATCCTGGGACTGTTTGGGCAAATCCTCCTCTGTAAAGCCACCTGCATGTCAGCACTGTGCATTTTACAGGACACTTACGTATTCTACATGTCTGCTGACAGTGTTAGTTAAGAAACAGTTAGTCGGGGTTATTTAGCACAAGTACCATGTGATATACATCCAGTATTTACTGTGCATTGATATATCTTTTGATTGTATAGCTGTACTTAGTATTACTTTGTATTGCTAGTCCAGTGCAGTTTTATTGCATGTCATAAATTCTGCATTGTACATATGACTGTGTGTGCATATAGCTGCTGTGTGATTTCTACTCTGTGTATCTCACTCGTACTGCTATCCCTATATTCTGTGTCCTGAGGGGGCTAAGTGCGTCAGGGTTATTGTTTAATATAGGTGTTTCACAGAATATACTCATTGTGTTTTTTCTCTGTGATTTTCAGTCACCATATACCTCTTGAGTTCTCTGTGTTAATACACTGCACAGGGGGTTCTTGTTAAGGTATTAGATTGCTGATATTGTACTAGGTTGCCCGTAAATTGAGCTTTCAGATATGTCACCTACACAGGGTGACGGAGCTGGGGCTGATCACACATTGCGTGGTGGTGACGCTGCAGACACATTGGAGGAAAATATAGCAGCAGAGGGTTCAGGTTCTACTTAGTTACAGCAATTGAACCAATCACTGACTAAACAAAACTCTACCTCTTGCCCGCCTAATACCAAGGGGTCCTCTAAGCGGGCCATTACTTCCTCGCAATCCACCCAGGTCCCAGACACCTCGTTGGATCAGGATGGCGTGTCTACTGACCCCACAGACACTGATCCAGATAATTCTGATGGGGAATCTGTCTCACAGGTGGATGTTCCTGACTTATTGGAGGCTATCAGGCTAATTCTTCAAGTTACTGATGACCCAGAGCCTGACGCTGCCTCTAAGAAACCGGACAGATTTACACGTCAGAAGGTTGTTACATAAGTTTTACCTCATTCTGACCATTTAGTTGACATACGTCAGGAATCCTGGGAAAATTTGAGTAAGCAGTTCACACCTCACAAGAAGATGCTGGCTCGCTGCTGAGCGAAGTAAAAATTAGGCATCACCCCCGCCGGTGGATTCGCATGTGGCGCGGATAGTGGTATCCTCAGTTCTGCCTGTAACTACCATCACTTCTCTAAAAGAGCCGATGGATAGCGTATGGAGGGTTGCTTAAAGGCAATTTACACCCTAGCAGGAGCTGTGCATTTGGCCCACTATTGCAGCGACATGGACTTCTGAAGCTATTGAAGCGTGGGCTCAGGAGGTGGAAGCGGAGCTGCCTTCCAACTTTTCTGATAATACTAGACAATGTATATCGTATATTGTGAGAAAAAACCGAAGACTGCTTCTACAGCGCCTCAATTGCAGGAGGCTAATAATCAAATTACCCTGATACATGCGCGGCTGAAAAACACTATGTGGGTGTTTGGTTGGAGAATATAGAAACAGACAAAATCAGCTGCGCAAAGTATCAGGGAAAGGACAGTACAATTTTAGGAGAACCGATGTATGTATATAAATTGATTTATTAATGAAAAAGCATAAAATAGCAGTAAAAGATGACATTAAATTGTTGGATATAAAAAGGCACACCTTGACTCAGTTTATCCGTTTAAACAGACACCAAATTGTGTCGGTTCTCTATATGGAAGTCCACAAAAGGAAATAAAGTCCAGCTGTTTGTTGGAAAGCAATAGATGGTAGTAGCCGTGAGGTTAATATTGGAAGTGAATGATCAGTGCAGTAGACATCCCATAATAATAAATTGAGGGAGTTATCCAGTGTTATTTATTGTTCAATTACCTCTCCTTAGGTGGGCTGGTCCAAAGCCGAGCGTCCTCGGCGATGTGTCCTGCAATGCCCACTGTGCGAATGCCGCAGGGGAGAGGGAGCCGTGTATTCACTGTAAAGTATAAGCCGTGTGCTGGTTTATCCGGCTGACGGGGAGCCGTGTGTTGATACGGGCGGCTCGAGAATTCAGATCCGCGGCTATTCTGGGATCTCTGTGGAGATGAAGGACGGATGATATTCAAAGGAATATTCCTTTGAGAAAGTCACGGGTCACGTGACTAAACTAGTTAGGCCACGCCTCCTGTCTGCACACCTGCCGAGGTATCCGATTTGAAAGCATCAGCGGGTTTGTTCTCCCCGCAAGCCGTCCTTCATCTCCACAGAGATCCCAGAATAGCCGCGGATCTGAATTCTCGAGCCGCCCGTATCAACATACGGCTCCCCGTCAGCCGGATAAACCAGCACACGGCTTATACTTTACAGTGAATCCACGGCTCCCTCTCCCCTGCGGCATTCGCACAGTGGGCATTGCAGGACACATCGCCGCCGAGGACGCTCGGCTTTGGACCAGCCCACCTAAGGAGAGGTAATTGAACAATAAATAACACTGGATAACTCCCTCAATTTATTATTATGGGATGTCTACTGCACTGATCATTCACTTCCAATATTAACCTCACGGCTACTACCATCTATTGCTTTCCAACAAACAGCTGGACTTTATTTCCTTTTGTGGACTTCCATATAGAGAACCGACACAATTTTGTGTCTGTTTAAACGGATAAACTGAGTCAAGGTGTGCCTTTTTATATCCAACAATTTAATGTCATCTTTTACTGCTATTTTATGCTTTTTCATTAATAAATCAATTTATATACATACATCGGTTCTCCTAAAATTGTACTGTCCTTTCCCTGATACTTTGCGCAGCTGATTTTGTCTGTTTCTATATCGTATATTGTCACAGCTTCTCATTACATTAAGGAGGCGGCTTCTGATGCCGGTATTTTGGTGGCCAAGGCTTCTACTACGTCCATTTTGGCTCGCCGGATTCTCTGGTTACAGTCCTGGTCTGTGGATCTGGATTCAAAGAAAACCCTGGAGGAGCTCCCTTTTAAGGGAGATATTCTTTTTGGAGAGGACCTCAACAAGATAGTGGCTGACTTAGCTTCTGCTAAAACAGTGTGTCTACCAAGTACTGCCCCTTCGGTGCCGAAGGTTAAGAGTACTTCTTTCGTCCTTCAGGTAAAGCAAAAGGTCAGGCATACCCAAAACAGGTCCGCACTTCCAAAACCCCTAAGCCCAAACCTAAACATGCCTGGGCTGCCCGTCAGCCTGCTTCCAAAACCGACAAGCCTGCCGCATGACGGGACGGGCCTCCCTCTGGGGGGATCCCAGGGTGGGAGGCCGACATCTAGGGTTTACCCAGGAATGGTTGGAGACCACTTCCGATGCCTGGGTATGGGAAGTCGTCACTCACGGTTATGCCATATCCTTCAAGAATTGTCCCCCTCATCGATTTTGCCTGACAGACGTCCGTTTGGATCAGGTGAAGGCAAAAAGTCTGCATTCAGTGGTATAGTCCCTCCTGGACACATGACTGGTGGTACAGATGCTTCTGGCTCAGAGA
Organism: Pseudophryne corroboree; assembly: GCF_028390025.1. Classification (NCBI taxonomy): domain Eukaryota; kingdom Metazoa; phylum Chordata; class Amphibia; order Anura; family Myobatrachidae; genus Pseudophryne; species Pseudophryne corroboree. The sequence goes on from NW_026967500.1 coordinate 1,445,071, forward strand.
GGCAAGGGGTACTATTCACCGCTGTTCCTAGTCCTGAAACCGAATGGGTCCTCTCAGCCCATTCTCAACCTCAAGTCCTTAAACAAATTTGTGAGAGTCTCTAAGTTTCGCATGGAAACTCTTCGCTCTATTGTTCTGGCCTTGGATCCCGGGGATTATATGGTCTCCCTGGGCATACAGGATGGTTACCTGCTTATTACTATTGCAATGTCACATCAACAATACCTGAGGTTTGCTTTAGGCCACCTCCATTATCAATTTCGGGCTTTACCTTTTGGTTTGACCACGGCTCCGCGAGTCTTCACAAAGGTCATGGCGGTAATGACGGCTGTACTCCACCATCAAGGGGTCAGGATCCTCCCGTATCTGGATGACTTATTGATCCTGGCAAATTCCCCAGATGTTCTCCTTCGTCATCTGGACTTGACGCTCCAGTTTACGCAAGCCCACGGGTGTCTCATGAACTGGAAGAAATCTAGCCTGGTCCCTGCTCAGAGCATGGTGTATCTGGGGGAATTGTTGGACACTCACAACCAGCGGTTGTTCTTGTCTCAGGAAAAGGTCCTGAAACTTCAGGACAGGATTCGATGCTTCCTATCTTGTCCGCAAGTGTCGATACACTCGGCAATGCAAGTGCTAGGTCTCATGGTGTCGGCTTTCATTTAATTCCATTCTCGCCCTCTGCAGGAACTGATTCTTGCCAAATGGGATGGCCTGCCTCACCGGATCAGGTCTCACATGATCTTGTCGTTGGAGGTCCGTTTGTCACTATGTTGGTGGCTGCAGGACCAACGTTTGAGCAGGGGTCATCCCTTCTGGATCTCCAATTGGGCCCTTCTGACGACGGATGCCAGTCTGCGAGGTTGGGGCGCAGTGTTGGAGCAACACTCCCTTCAGGGTCGGTGGACCAGGGAGGAGTCTCTCCTCCCGATAAACATTCTGGAACTTCGGGCGGTGTTCAATGCACTGAATTTGGCCCAGCATTTAGTACAGAACAGACCTGTTCAAGTATAGTTGTACAACGCCAACACAGTGGCGTACATAAATCATCAAGGCGGCACTCGAAGTTGCATGGCAATGAGGGGAGTATCAAGGATTCTTCAGTGGGCGGAACGCCATCTACCAGCCATATCGGCAGTGTTCATTCCGGGGGTCCTAAACTGGGAAGCGGACTTCCTCAGTCATCAGGACGTATGCGCCGGAGAGTGGAGCCTTCATCCAGAAGTGTTTCAACTCCTAGTGGACAAGTGAGGCCAACCAGATGTGGATCTGATGGCGTCTCGACACAATCACAAGGTTCCGGTATTCAGAGGGGTCCTCAAGCAGCATTCGTAGATGCACTGGCAATTCCATGGAACTTTTGGCTGCCATACGTGTTCCCTCCGGTGTCACTCCTGCCCAGAGTAATAAGGAAGTTCAAGCAAGAAGGAGGAATCCTCCTTATGATCGCTCCAGCGTGGCCCAGACGGCATTGGTTCTCCGGTCTTCACGGTCTCTAGATAGAGCGTCCCCTTCTACTTCTGCAGTGCCCAGATCTCCTCGTTCAGGGCCCCTGTGTGTATCAGGATTTGGCCTGGTTGGCTTTGACGGCGTGGCTCTTGAAGCTTCGGTTCTGAGGGCCAAAGGATTTTCTGAGGCGGTCATTCAAACCATGTTGAAGGTGCCTAAACCGGCTTCTGCTCGGATTTATCATAGGGTCTGGATTTCTTACTCTGCTTGGTGCGCCACTAACAATCATGACACTTACAAGTTTAGTACGGCCAAACTTTTGGCCTTTCTACAACAGGACCTGGACTTTCATCTGGCCTCCCTCAAGGTTCAAATTTCTGCCTTCTTGGTTTGGTTTCAGAGAAAAATTGCGACTCTACCTGATGTTCATACCTTCACTCAGGGTGTGTTGCAGATTCAACCTCCTTACATCCCGCCTGTGGCTCCTTGGGATTTATCGTGGTTCTGGAGGCATTACAGGAGTCTCCATTTGAGCCTCTTGAATCTGCTAACCTTAAGTGGCTTTCTCTTAAGGTGTTGTTTCTACTGGCTATTGCCTCTGCTAGACAGGTGTCGGATTTGGGTGCCTTGTCATTTAGGTCCCCCTATCTGATTATTCACCGTGACCGTGCGGGTCTTAGAACACGTCCCGAGTACCTATCTAAGGTGGTTTCTTTTTTCCACCTTAATCAGGAGATTGTGGTTCCGGCCTTTGTCTCTCCTGAATTGTTTTCCAAAGAGCAGTCTTTGGATGTGGTACGGGCTCTCCATGTGAAGAAGACAGCTCCCATCAGGAATACTGATTCTCTCTTTGTACTGTTTGGTTTTCGCAAACGTGGCTGGCCTGCTCATAAGCAGACCCTGGCCAGATGGATTAAAATGGTTATTGCACATGCTTATGTACAGGCTGGTCGTCCAGCTCCTGCAACTATCAAGGCCCATTCTACTCGGTCTGTTGGACCTTCTTGGGTGGCCCGCCGTAGTGCCACCCTTGAACAATTGTGCAAGGCAGCTACGTGGTACTCAGTGAACACGTTCATAAGGTTCTATGCCTTTGATACATCCGCCTCCCAGGATGCTTCCTTTGGACGCCGGGTTCTTGTGCCTGCTACAGTGCATCCCCTCCCATGCCCCAGATCCTACTCTACACCCGATGTTATTCCCTGTGGAACCCAGTGTACCTCGCAGAAAGAGATATAACGGTAAGTTCTTACCATAAATCTTGATTTCTCTTATGTCCTAGACGATGTTGGGGTCCAATTTAGTACCATGTGGATGTACCAAAGCTCCCAGTACAGGAGAGTGAGTGCTGAGGTTCCTGCAGAACTGATTGACCATACTTGAAGTCCTCAGAGGCCAAAGTATTGAACTTGTAGAACTTAGCAATCGTGTTTGATCCTGACCAAGTAGCTGCTCGGCAAAGCTGAAGAGCCGAGACACCCCGGCATCCACAGAGGAAAAACCCACTTTACGGGTAGAGTGGGCCTGAACAGATTTTGGAATCGACAATCCCGCCGTAGAATAAGCATGCTGGATAGTAAGTCTGATCCAGCGTGAAATGGTCTGCTTAGAAGCAGGACACACAATCTTGTTGGGATCGTAAAAAGACAAATAATGCGTCTGACTTCCTGTGACGAGCAGTTTGTTTCACATACATTATCAAAGCCCGTACAACATCCAAGGACTTTGAGGTAATCGAGTTGTCAGTAGCCACTGGCACCATAATAGATTGGTTGATATGAAAAGCCAACACAACCTTTGAAAGAAACTGCTGACACGTTCTGAGCACAGCTCTACCCTCATGGAAAATCAAGTAGGGGCTCTTGTGCAACAATGCCCCCGATTCTGACACCCCTTGTGCAGATGCCAATGCCAACAGAGTGACTGCCTTCCAAGTAAGAAACTTTAAGCCTACTTCCTATAAAGGTTCGAACCAATCCGAATGCAGGAACTGCAGCACCACATTAAGATCCCAAGGTGCGGTAGGAGGCACAAAGAGTGGTTGAAAGTGGAGAACTCCTTTCAAGAATGTCTGAACCTCAGGAAGAGCAGTCAATTGTTTCTGGAAGAAAATGGACAAGGCCAAAATCTGGACCTTAATGGTTCCCAAGTGTAGGCCCACATCCACACCTGCTTGCAAAAAGAGGAGAAAACATCCTAGTTGAAACTCCACTGTTGGAAACTTCCTGGATTCACATCAAGGCACATATATTTTTTACAAATCCAATGGTAATGCTTAGACGTTACCCCCTTCCTAGCTTGGATCAGAGTAGGAATGACCTTGTTCGGAATGCCCTTCCAAGCTAATATCTGGCGTTCAACCTCCATGCCGTCAAATGTAGCACCGGTAAGTCTTGATAGGTGAACAGCCCCTGTTGTAGAAGGTCCTCGCAAAGAGGAAGAGGCCTTGGGTCCTCCAGCAGTAATTCCAGAAGATGTGCATACCAAACCCGTCTTGGCCAGTCCGGAGCAATGAGGATTGAAAGGATTCGCCCCTCTATTCTTTAACCCTCGATGTGATGGCCTCTCAGACGTCTGTGAGTGTAAACCTTCATGCTATGAGTTACATGCACAACACAAGCAGTAAAGATTCACACTGTTTATTTAATAAATTACAGCGTACTATATAGAAAAGAAACATGGGTGTATACAATATGTGCAAGCATATGATTGGATAAATAGAAGTAGCATACGACATTACATGCAGGATATTTTAGTAACACACAGAAGTAACAGTTTTGATCTGGTATGTAATTGTCCTTGAAGATAAGACACACACAAGCCTTATATTATATGAACAGACAAAGGCATCTTGTAGAGAGTGCGTACGTGTCTATTCAAACACATAACAATTCATATAGCATGTTTAACCCTTCAATCCCCTCTTAGAATCATGATTATTATATAACATGATTCTTGAGTGAGGCTCCTTTCTTGTTCCTCCAGTTCTTGAGATATTGGACATAATCGTCGGGTCCCTTACTATCAGAGGAGGTGACAGGACTGGTGGTTATATCATAGTACATCAGGGCCTTATCAATGCCTTTGGAGGTAAGTTTCTTTCCACAGGGAATTACACAATAAACTATAATGCCTACAAGAATTAAAGTTACAAGTATGAATATGCTTATTTGCACAAGAGCCTGTTTCCAATTTTCAAACCAACCAAAATATTGGCTCCATGGGTTATCAATACCTGAATTTTTCTTAAGTTCTATGGATAAGGTTTCTAACTTGTTTATGGCTAAAGTAACCTTACCATTGGGACCAGTGTTGTCAGGAATATATGTACAACAGCCTTCCACCTTACTAATGTAAACACATGTACCGCCTTTTTCTGCTAGAATCATGTCAAGGGCCATTCTATTTTGGAATGTCATTTGGGAAGTGGCTTCTAGCTGTTCAGCTATACCTTTAAGAGCATCTTTGGTATCATTAACAAATCTTTGTTGATTATAATATATATAATTAATCCAGGCTACGTTTTTATTTACAGTTACTATAGGAAACAATGACTCAAAACCCGCAGCCACCTCATCTCTAGCTTTGAACTCATTTGGAACACCTCTTGGGACCCCTATAGCATCAATGTATACGTGGGGGTCAAAGCTACCTCCTGGGAGTGCTCTTTTCTTTCGATTAGCAGGAGTATTAGAGGGAGGAGTGGGGTCATCGGTGATCATTAGGAGTGGCATTATGACTTTGGCCAGGGCACACTTACCATACCATGGTGTGTCTAATTTAATTCTAAGCTTCATATCCCCACATATGTAATAAATGTCGCCTAATGATCTAGTTTGGTTGACTAAAACAGTTGTTCTTTTATTTGCACAATACCCTGGTGGGAAGGTTTTTTAATTTCTCCCTGTGGTGGTGTTAGATGTATAACAGGTATAGTTTCCAGGATATATGGTTATGGTGCTTCCTGGGTTGGGATTTTTTGACAATATGGGATATTCCCTTTTCCACATTTCGCACTGACTGTCATTTGTTTTGGTGTCATTAAAAAGGCTGAAAAAAACAATTTTCCTGTTCTAGGGGTATATTAAGGGGCACTGTACCTAGGTGGGGCCTAGATTTGCCACAGACATAACAGTTGCTTTTATTGTGTTTGTTGTCAGCAAGTTTAGGGAACATGAAATAATCAAGGATGTATGTGGCTACGTGTGTATTGGAGGAATTGTACCACAAGGTGGGGACCCCATCTGTTTGTGTGATGTCGACTTCACATATTGTGAGGTAAATGAGGGCCAGTAGGGCTATCGAGATAGTCCCCAGGATAGAGATAGGGGGCAGGTTCTTCATCGTTTTCTGTTCTTCTGTCTTCGCTAGGTGGGAGGTCAGGGCTGTCTGCCCCGGTTCGTACCTCACTGGAATCACTTGCTTCCCTCTCTAGGTCTGGTCTAGGAACCTTTTTTACTCGGGATGCATGGATCCAGGTAGGACTTTCCTCTGTCAGGACTGCTGTTCGGGTAACTGCTACGACCTCTGTCTCTGGACCATAGGTGAAGTCTCCTGGGCTCTTGTTCCTGGGGAGCACCTTCACCACGACTCTGTCTCTGACTTTAAAGGGGTGTGTAGGTTCCTGTGGATTCAAAGGGTTTTTACAAACAACCTCATGTTCAATTTCATTCAGTTTTGTTATCAGGGACCTGACATACTCTTCTCTGATGAGTTCTAGATCTCCTTCCTGTATTACTAGTGGTTTCTTAGCCCAGGGTGTGGGGAAGGGTCTACCCATTAGTATTTCAAAGGGTGAGTATCCTAGAGTTTTCTGTGGGGTATTCAAGATGCTGGTGTTTAGCTTTATTAGGGTTGTTCCTGAGGCAAGTGATGCATCTGCTAACATACTGGTCCACAAGTGATTTGGCATTAGTAACATAAAAATCATTGGTTAGTAGGAGGAGTGTTGTGGCTTCACCACGGTGACCAACACCACGGCACTGGGCAACGAGCAAAGGGGCACTGGACTGGGGTATACAGGGTTTCCCCTCTTTGCAGATTAATCCTGATTTAGGATTTTTTCTGCAGAATTGGGTAAGTCCAGTCGGAGAGATCAGTATTAGTCGCAGCAGCTTGAAGTTGAGTGAGCAGATGGACGTTGTCAAGGGAGGGACATGCTCTAGTGAGTGCAATGAGTTCTGCAGCTTGCGCGGACTGATAAGGTATTGGCAGGGTTTCCAACACAGTGTCAGGGAGGGTGACAATGGCATAGCCAGCCTGGTATGTATTGTCATTGGGCCTACTACAGGAGCCGTCAACAAAAACAATGTCTGCGCCTGGTATGGGAACGGGAGACATGTCAAGTCTGGGAGAAGTTTCAGCTTCAATGGAAGCAGCACAGTCATGTAGGTCGGGTGGCCCATCCTCGGGACCTTTCAAGCCTAAAAGGGCATTGAGAATGGGTGCAGGGCCAGAAGAACTAGCAGTGTACTTAATGGTAAGGGTAGGGTTACGCAAAAGGAGTACTTCATATCCACTAAGGCGTTGTGCTGACATGTGCTGTGTGTGTAAGCCTTTAAGTATTGCCAGGACATCATGTGTGGTGTGGAGTACTGTGATGTGGCCTAAAGTGAGGGTAGTGGCCATTTCTGCAACCATTGCACAGGCTGCCAAAGCCCTGAGGCAGGCAGGCATACCTTGCACAGACACTGGCATGACTTTGGAAAAAAAAATGCCACGGGGCGCAACTTCCCTCCATGAAACTGTGTGAGCACCCCCGCCATGGTTTTACAATTGTCCCTTGCATATAGATGGAAAGGTAGTACATAATTGGGGAGGCCAAGTGCCGGACTTTTTATCAACATACATTTTAAACTTTCATATGCAGTTAACATTTCTTGTGACCATTGTACAGTTTTAGGTTTGTCCTTCAGTGTGGCTTGTCTCAAAATGTTATCATAATAAGAGCAATCAGATATCCACTGTCTGCAGTAATTTACCATACCCAGGAAGGACAGTAGTTCCTTCTGGGTAGTTGGGGTGACCAGGCCCAATACAGACTGTATGCGTTGTGGACTGACTTTCCTCTCTCCCTGAGTGAGCACAAAACCTAAGTAATCAACATGCTTTTTACACCATTGCATTTTTGTTTTGGACACCTTGTGTCCACATTCACAAAGCCAGTTTAGTAATGAAACACCATCCTCTCGGCAGGCCTCCTCAGTTTTACTACAGAGCAGCAGATCATCTGCATACTGTAGCAGGACTGAACCATGGTGAGGTTGCCAGGGCCTCAATGTGGCCTGGAGACAACAGGTGCGTCAATAATCTGCACCAGGTAAGTTGTTTACCCTCAAAAGAAAAGGCAAAAAGTAATTGTGTCTGTGAATCTACAGGTATGCTGAAAAAGGCATTCTTCAAATCAAATACAGAGAAGAACGCAGCATCTGCAGGGATTGCAGAAATGAGTGAGTTTACATCTGGAACAATTGGTGCAATTGGGACAATTAACTGATTGATCGCTCTGAGATCCTGTACAAATCTTATACTGCCATCAGCTTTGGCAACAGGGTTCACAGGAGTACAGTATGGTGATACAATATGTCTGAGAATACCCTGTTGTAAGAATTGCTGTATCATGGGGCGGAGACCTTCTATCTTTTCTGGTGAGAGGGGATACTGCATAGGTCAGAACACAAAACACTGGTTGTTGCACCGCTGTCCACTAAAAAGGGAACTTTACTTCCATTTATAATAAGTGGCAGCAGAGGTGAATCTTTACTATGACGGGTGAGTTGAATAAAGGCTGGGATACCCTCCTCCGGGCCCCGTCAGTGCGCGGGGTCTTTGGAATCTTCCCTGACTGCGGGGTTGGTTCTGTCTGTCAAAGCGTCTGGAGTTCTGATAGTTATGAGTGGGCGCAGGTTTCTGTTTACAAGCTACAGCGACAGGCAAAAAAGCACAGGCAAAGGAGCACGGGTTTTAAAGACCTCCTTCATATGTGTATAGCTGCGTCCTTTGCAAGCTTTGCGCAAATAAGATATACAGCCATCGAGGGTAATAGTGGGCTTGGGACAGTGTTTTACTATTATCTAAACTCTGGGCTATTGGTGCGTTAGGGATAGAGCTAGTGGACGCACCCTCCAGCAGTGGAGTTGGAGGCGATCCCATCTGGTGTGAAAGGGTTACTGCTGCCAAGAGATCTGTGTCTCCGAGCGCAGGATACATTGGAATGCAAGGGGGAGGCAGAGGGTTTTCAAAGATTTACAGTTTTTTTCACTTCTTCGCTTCTGTGCTGTTGGGAACTGACATTTTTTTTTTTTAATCCTCCATATAGAAAAGGTAATTACTGCCTTCCCGTAGGAATGGGTCCTGTCCTGCTTTCTCTGTCCATCCCGCTAAATTATCCACCCATGGGTTAACTAAGTAATACTCTGAGGTAGAGTTGCGGGCGACATACATCTTGCATGTCTCACCAGGGAGGGGCGGGGGATATGTAGTTTTTTTTACTCTGACTAGAGCCCATTGTCAGACAGTAATATAAATCAACAGTACAACTTTAAAAGAAAATATCTAAAATATACAACACTCTACTTACTATACATGCATCAGCTTAACCAGTTAATTAGTCATTGACAATATCACAATATTATCTGTATAGTGAGAACATGAAATATTTTGACGTGTACGATACCATTCGTACAAGATGTCAGAAAAATACAGCGTTTTAAACAGGAAGCAGGAAAAGTGTTTGAGTAAAGATATCTGGCAGACGAAAACTTACCAGCCGTCTGGACCAAATATAAGAACTTATCTCACTACAAACATACAAGAATATATAGACGATCAAATCGAGGTATTCTCTACGTTACGTATAGACCCCAGGTCTATTTTTAAGTATCCCAGATACTAACGTCACGTTATGTATAGACTCCCAGGTCTATTTTAAGTATCCCAGATACTAACGTCTTTGGAGAATTGCGCTTGGACCCCTGGTCCCTTCTCAGACGTATCTTTAAGTCCCAGACATTAAAGATGTTTGGTCACGTGTTCCCAGAACACTGACACGGATTCAGCTTCAGTGTATGACCGCAATCCCGTATAGCAAAGACAGACAATAATTTCTCTATCTTACCATTCGGGGACGATCACTGAATCGCGGACGTAGCCCCCACTTGAAAGGATTCGCCCCTCTATTCTTTAACCCTCGATGTGATGGCCTCTCAGACGTCTGTGAGTGTAAACCTTCATGCTATGAGTTACATGCACAACACAAGCAGTAAAGATTCACACTGTTTATTTAATAAATTACAGCGTACTATATAGAAAAGAAACATGGGTGTATACAATATGTGCAAGCATATGATTGGATAAATAGAAGTAGCATACGACATTACATGCAGGATATTTTAGTAACACACAGAAGTAACAGTTTTGATCTGGTATGTAATTGTCCTTGAAGATAAGACACACACAAGCCTTATATTATATGAACAGACAAAGGCATCTTGTAGAGAGTGCGTACGTGTCTATTCAAACACATAACAATTCATATAGCATGTTTAACCCTTCAAGGATTGCCTTTACTCTTGTTCTTTTTATCAGTCTGAGAATCCTTGGGATGAGTGGAAGTGGAGGGAACACATACACTGTCTGGAACACGCACAGAGTTACCAGGGTGTCTACCGCCACTGCTTGTGGGTCTCTTGACCTGGAACAGTACCTCTGAAGCTTCTTGTTTAGGCGAGAGACCATCATGTCTATGTGAGGTACACCCCGCCGGCTTGTTACCTCTGCGAATACCTCCGGGTGGGGGCCCCATTCTCCTGGATGGAGATTGTGTCTGCCAAGGAAATATGCTTCCCAGTTGTCCACTCCCGGAATGAAAACCGCCGACAGTGCCACCACATGCCTTTCCGCCCAGAGGAGGTTTCTTGTTACCTCTGACATTGCGGCTCTGCTCTCCATTCCGCCCTGCCTGTTTATGTAGGATACCGCTGTGATGTTGTCTGACTGAACCTGAAGGGCAATTCTTGCAGAAGATGTGCCGCTTGTAGAAGGCCGTTTATATGGCCCTTAGTTACAGAAAGTTTATCGGAAGGACAGATTCCTGAATTGACCAGCTTCCTTGGAAGTTTTCCCCCGGGTGACTGCTCCCCAACCTCTGAGGCTTGCATCTGTGGTTAGAAGAATCCAGTTCTGAATCCTGAACTTGCAGCCCTCAAGCAGGTGAGAAGTTTGCAGCCACCATAGGAGTGAAATCCTGGCTTTCGGTGACAGGCATATCCGCTGGCGCATGTGAAGATGTAATCCCGACCACTTGTCCAGGTGATCCAGCTGGAAGAACTGTGCATGGAATCTTCCGTACTGTAGAGCCTCGTAGGAGGCCACCATTTTTCCCAGAAGGCGAATGCACTGATGAACTGATACCCGGGTTGGCTTCAGGACATCCCAGACCATTGATTGTATCACCAATGCTTTCTCCACTGGCAGAAACACCCTCTGCACTTCCATGTCAAGTGTCATCCCTAGGAAGGGCAGTTTCCTTGTCACCTCCAAATGTGACTTTGGAAGGTTCAGGATCCACCCATGATCCCGGAGTAGTTGAGTTGAGAGAGAAATACTCTGCAACAGCTTCGCCCTGGAAGATGCCTTTATCAGCAGATTGTCCAGATATGGAATTATGTTCACTCCCTGATTGCGGAGAAGGAGCATCATCTCTGCCATGACCTTGATGAACACCCTTGGTGCTGTGGAGAGGACAAATGGTAATGTCTGGAACTGATAGTGACAGTCCTGTAGTGCAAACCGTAGATAGGCCTGGTGAGGCGGCCAGATAGGAATGTGAAGGTACGCATCCTTGATATCCAGGGATACTAGGAATTCCCCCTCTTCCAGACCTGAGATCACCGCTCTCAGAGACTCCATCTTGAATTGGGAGACCCTTAAGTAGGGGTTCCATGACTTCAGATTCAGTACAGGCCTCACCGAACCAGCCGGTTTCGGTACCACAAACAGGTTTGAGTAATGACCCTTGTTTTTTTGGTGAGGTGGAACTGGAACAATGACATTTGTTCATACCAATTTTTGAACGGCTTCCTGTAGGATGGCACTTTCTGTCAGCGAAGCTGGTAAGCCTGATTTGAAGAATCTGTGAGGTGGGAGTTCCTGAAACTCCAGTCTGTACCCCTGGGCAACAATATCTGTCACATAGGGGTCCAGGCACAATGACGCCCAGATGTGACTGAAATCTTTTAGTCTCGGTCCCACCTGCCCGATCTCCAGGCTGGGAGGTCCACCATAATGCGGAAGATTTGAAGGAAGCAGAGCCTGACTTCTGTTCCTGGGAACCTGTTGGTGTAGGTTTACTGGATTTCCTCTTCTAAAGGTGGGGTCGGTTTGGATTTTTTTAATTTTGCAGTGTAGGCGTAGGATAAGATTTCCTAGCCAGTGTTGATGAAGAGTGAAGAAATGACGACTTCCCCGCAGTCGCTGTGGAAATCCAAGCATTCAATGCGTCCCCAAATAGTGCCTGACCTGTGAAGGGCAGGTTCTCCACACTTTTCTTGGATTCTGCATCCGCAGACCATTGGCGTACCCAGAGTCCACTGCGCGCGGACACTGCCATGGAAGTAGCCCTTGCATTAAGCAGGCAAATGTCCTTCATGGCCTCCACCATGAAATTTGCAGAATCCTGTTTGTGACGTAAAAACAAGTCATAGTATCTAAGTCCTCTAGTAAGGTGCCTGACCACTTTACTATGGCTTTAGAAATCCACGCACAAGCAATAGTGGGCCTTAAAGCCATGCCTGTAGCAGGGTATAGTGATTTGAGCGTAGTTTCAATCTTGCGGTCAGCCGGCTCCTTTAAGGCGGTTGAACCACGGACAGGTAAAACCACCTTTTTAGACAGACTAGATACAGAAGCGTCTACTACAGGTGGGTTTTCCCACTTCTTTCTATCCTCTTCAGGGAAAGGGCAAGCAATGAGAATTCTTTTAGGGAACTGGAATTTTTTCTCTGGGTTTTCCCAGGATTTTTCAAACAAGGAGTTTAACTCCTTAGAAGCAGGGAAGGTAAGCGAGGACTTCTTATTTACTGTAAAATAAGATTCCTCTACTTGTTCTGGAACCTTCTCAGAAATATGCAAAACATCCCTAATGGCTTCAGTCATTAGCTGCACCCCTTTAGCAGGGGATGCATCCCCATCAGCATTAAGTTCCTATGATCTGCAGGGAGAAAATGGCGCTGGTGAGTGATGGATCCGCTCTGAGAGGAAGCCCCGCCCCCTGTAATGGCGCGTGGCTTCCCGCACTTATTGTTTATACTGGCCTGAGGATTTGTGTGTGTTAACAGTGGGATTAGGCCCTGTTAACTATGTGACCAGTGTAGGGTTAACGTGCTGACTCAGGCGCCCCTTAAGCGCTGCATGTGTATGCTGCTGAGCCTTCCAGGAGCACAGCTTTGTCAGAGCTGCGCTCTAACCCTTGTGCCGCCATACCCGCCGGCGACCTACTAACCGGGACACCGGCGCTGTACTCACCACTCTTCTTTCTTCTGGCTCTGTTAGGGGGTGGCGGACGTGCTGCGGGAATAAGTGGTCGCCTCGTGGGCTTGTGATCAGCACCCTCAGGAGCTCAGTGTCCTGTCAGCGGAGTGGAGAACCATTATCTCTCCATTAAGTTGGTTCCTACTCCCCCACTAGGTCCCACGAAGCAGCGAGGCTGTTGCCAGCAGCCTTCCTGTAAAACAACAAACTCTAAACTTTAATAAAAGAATAAAACTAAGAAAACTCGTAGGAGCTCCCCTAGCTGTGACCGGCTCCTCCAGGCACATTTTCTAAACGGAGTCTGCCAGTGGCTCCTAGTGGACCCGTCTATACCCCATGGTACTAAATTGGACCCCAGCATCCTCTAGGACGTAAGAAAAAAATGAAACAAACAAACAATGTGTAGAATTGTCTGCAAGTAGATGGTCTTGGCTCAGCCCACCGAATCCCCAGAAAGAGAAGGATGGTGTGTGTAAAGAACAGCGTACCCCAGCTCACAGATAAGTCACACCAGCTGTGTGCATAAAGGTATCTTTGTCTTCATTAACCACTTAACTGACGATTTATTTAGCCGAAAACCGCTCTGAAATTGTCGGGTTTTTTATGAGTGAATTAGGTGAAGAACATGAATTTAACCCTATCCCAAAAGATTTTAGTAAAAAAAAAAAAGGAAATAAAATATTTATTTATTTTTACATTTTTTCAAACATCGAAACATTGATTGGGAACATCACGACCATCGGAACATTGCGGCTTTCATTTTGAAAGCCGGTACAGCCTGCAGGTATACAGGGTGGGTCTGGGGGTGGTTTGGGGGGGGGGGGGGGGGGGGTAATTTACACTCCCAGCGGCTGCCATTGTCTGCAGCCACTGGAGGGGGAGATCCTGCCATGCTGACCAATCACTAGCGATCGGCAGCATGGTAGACACAGGGGGAGAGTGCAGGAAGGCAGAGGGACCTTCCGGTACCTCTGACTGTTACGTTCTTGGTGCTCTGAACAAAGAGGTGTAGTGTAGCAACTCCAAAGCACCAGAACATGACGCTGAAATAATGGCCAGGTGTGATGGTAACCCCTAGCAACCTACCTCCGTTGTTCACCCACGTGGTCAGTTTACGCCTGTGAGACTGTGGTTTCTTGGGCCTACGGCAGCCTCGTTTGGAGGGCGGATTAGGTCTGCCCAACTCCGATGCCCCCAGGTCTTAATGTGAGACAAGTCGTGAACCGAGACTGGATAATAACAAGGGGACTAAAGGAAACAGAGAGCTAGGGGCTACTAAGAAACCTAAAACTAAATATATGTGCGGCACGCCACCAAAGAAGAAGAACAACAAAGGTTCCACTGTCCACACCCTACACGGCACCGTCATGTACCGGGGAGGAAAGTGAGAGCGGAAACCTCAACGAAAACACCAGTAACAAATTAACACAAGGACTCAGCGACCAAGGCCGCAAGACGCGTCAGAAGCCGCTACTCACGAAACCGGGAGAGAACCCGCGATGACTGATACAGGTACACTCGACTAGAGAACTGGAAAGATTCCCACGACCGGCTTCTGAACTCCTGGACTCAGGACCACAGGGAGCTGGATCAACCAGATAACAGCACGCTGGACAATGAACTCTGCAGGGCAGGAACAGCATACAGGAAGCTATCACCGGCGAGGCTGCAATGTGCTGGTTCCAATAAAAAGGCCCTGCTGACCAATAACAGAAGAGCCAGCAAGACCAGCCCCCAGACCCTAAATGATAGTTGTCGTGCAGCTGCCCTGCTGCACGAACAACTAATCAGGTACAATCAGTATCTGGCAACGGGGAACGCGGTCCGCCAGCGGCGTCCCCGTTGCCATGGTCCCGGCGGCTGTGGACGCCTGGCGTCCTAGCGTTTCCAGGGACCCGGCGGCTACAGCACGCACGGCGTCCTGGCATTGCTAGGTGCCAGGCGGGCGAAGAGGGAGGTGCGGCGGCCGTGACCGTCACTCGGCAACCGTCGGAGGGGCGCCACGGACCGCCGCGCCTAACAAGATGTACACCAGGATGGGCAGGATATTGGTGTAGCTGGCGCTGAGGAGGAAGTTGACCATGAGGATTCTGATGATGATGTGTTGGTTTGAATAAGGCACCAGTGGAGACAGTTGTTGTCTATGAGATGAGAAAGCACATTGACATGCATGGGCAAAATACAAAAAAGCCACCTCTTCGGTTTGGAATTTTTTCTCCACAAATCTGGAAAACAGGTGTCAAGCCGTGTGTTGCCTTTGTCAATCTGTAATAAGTAGGGGTAAGGATGTTAACCACCTAGGAACATCCTCCCTTAAATGTCACCTGCAGCTCTTTCATCAGAAGTCATTGTCAAGTTCAGAAACTTTGGGTGAGAGCGTAAGCAGTCCACTGACACCTAAATCCCTTCTTCCTGTTGTACCCAAGCTTCTGCAAGCCACACCACCAACTCCCTCAACGTCAATTTCCTACTCAGTCAGGAACGTCAGTAGTCCTGCAGGCCATGTCACTGCCATGACTGACGAGTCCTCTCCTAACCAGGATTCCTCTGGGGGATCCTTGAGTGGTATGCCTACTGCTGCTGCTTCCACTGCTGTTGTTGCTGCTGGGAGTCGATCGTCTTCCCAGGGTCGAAGTTAGAAGACCACTTGTACTTCTTAAACTTAGCAATTGACTGTCCAGCAGTCATTTTTGAGGAAAATTAAATATGACAGCAGTCACCCTGTTGCAAAGCGGATAACTGAGACCATAACAACTATGCTGGTGGTAGACGTGCGTCCGGTATCTGCCATTAGTGCACTGTGATTTCAGACAGTTGATGGACATTCTGTGTCCCCGTACCAAATCCCGTCTAGATTCCACTTCACTAGGCAAGCGATTCCCAGACTGTACAGGGACATTAAGAAATGTTGTCCTCCGTGTCCTTAGAAAAGCGGATGTACCCAATGTCCACTTAACCACGGACAAACTAAGGACTACATGACTGTGACAGTACACTGGGTAGATTTTTTGCCTCCCACAGCAAAAACAGCAGCGGCACCAGTAGCAGCATCTCACAAATGCCAACTCATTCATAGGCAGGCTACGCTGTGTATCACCAGTTTCTGTTAGAGGCACACCTCTGACAACCTCTTACGGAAACTGTGGAACATCATCGCACAACGGCTTACCCCACTTTTCTACGACTCCCCTGGGGATTTGTGATATCGGACAACGCCGCCAATTTTGTGCATGCATTACATCTGGGCAAATTCCAGCACATCCCATGTTTTGCACATACAATTAATTTGGTGGTGCAGAATTTTTTTTAAAAACGACAGGGGCATGTTGGAGATGCTGTCGATGGCCCGAAAAATTGCATGCCACTTTTGACATTCAGCCACTGTGTGCCAAAGACTGGAGTGCCAGCAAACACTCCTGAACCTGCCCTGCCATCATCTGAAACAAGAGGTGGCAACGAGGGGGAATTCAACCCTCTATATGCTTCAGAGGATGGAGGAGCAACAAAAGGTCATTAAAGCCTATACATCCACCTACGATACAGGCAGTGGCGTAACTAGAATTTTTTTCCCCCGAAACCAAAATATTCTCTGGCACCCCTCCCCCCACCCCCCATAATTGGCTCTAGCAAAGATGCGCACCACAAAAAGGGGCATGGCTTTGCATAAAGGGGTGTGTCATTGCAGGAAAAGACTACCTTATACCCCAGTTTTGCAACCTGCACGCCCAGACATTGACTACCACAGGAAAACATTACTCCTGATTCATGCCCCTTACATTATTTGCCATTTTTCCTCCATATAGTAATGCCCAGGATACATTATGCCACATACTGCAATGGCCCTTAGACATTATGCCACACACAATAATGCCCATGACGCATTATGACAGGCATCGCAATGCCCGTTATACATTATGCTACACACTGCAATGCCCCTGATACATTATGCCACACACTGCAATGTCCATGATACATTATGCCACACACTGCAATGATTCCGAGACATTATACCACATACCACAATGCCCATGATATAGTATACCACACACCGTAATTCCTGTGACACATACCGCATGCCCATTATACCCTATGCCACACACCGCAATGCCCATTATACATTATGCCAAACTCTGCAATGCCCCTGAGAAATTATACCACAGTGCCCGTGATATAGTATGCCACACACCGTAATGCCTGTTGACACATTATGACACACACCGCAATGTCCATGATACATTATGCCACACACCGTAATGCCCATTACACATTAAGTCCTAAAGTAAGGCTTCTAATTACTTTTAAATTACCTGCTCATTGCCAGGGGTTTCATGCTCAGGGTCTCATGCTCGTTGCCAGGGATTTCATGCGGTAGGTGTTATGTTTGTTGCCAGATGTATGATGTGCTGGGTTTCAAGCTTTTTGCCAGGTAATAATATTTGTTGCAAGGGGTTTCATGCACTGGGTGTCATGCTCGTTGCTAGGGGGCAATGTTTGTTGCCTGGGATTTAATGAGCTGGGTGTTGTGCTTGTAACCAGGGGATAATGATTGTTGCTAGGGCTGTGCTCCCAGTGCCACATATGCCTCCAGTGCCAGATATTCCCCCACAATGCCAGGTACACATATACCCCCGCTGCCAAATATGCCCACCCCAGTGCTAGGTACACATATACCACCAGTGCCAAATATGCTCCCCCAAGTGCCAAATATGCCCCCTAGTGACAAATATGCTCCCCCCGTGTCATGGACCCCCTATCCCCTCTGGCCTACCCCGCCACCGTGCTGTGAGTTTTGGGAAGGAGGACACAGAGGGCACAGCCGCGCCTCTCCTGAGTCCTTCCTGCGTTTCCGGCAGCAGCGGTGTGTCTGTCAAATGAAGTGCCAGTTTGTAAGCCAATCAGAGCTCACAAATGGGCACTTCATTAAACATACACGCCGCTGCCGCCGGAGATCCAGGAGGAACACAGGAGACACGCGCTGTGCCCTCCATGTCCTTCCCAGCAAAAATGAGTGGTGGGAGCTAGGGCGCCCAGCAGCCCTGCGCACTTCCAAGCTTTCGCAGTGGCTGTGGACCCCTAGTTATGCCACTGGATACAGGCAAAGGAGGAAGAATACACCTGACTCAAGCGCAATGGAGAATGATTCCCGTGTTTTGCAAAGTTCTCAAACCCTTCAAACTTGTCACACGTGAAGTCAGTTCAGACTCTGCCAGCTTGAGTCAGGTCATTCCCCTCATCAGGATTTTGCAGAAGCAGCTGGAGAAATTGAAGGAGGAGCTAAGACAGAGCGATTCCGGTAAGTATGTGGGACTTGTGAATGGAGAGTTAATATCTAAAGAAGGCTTAATGTGTGGCGCACTCTTTTTTGTTTGTTTCATGAATAAATGAAGACATAACTTTTATTATTTTTATTTAAGATAGATAGGCATGACATAAGGCAATTGATTGTCACCCTGGAAAGACAAAAAATTAATGAAAGATATAAAATAATTTATATATTAGCACTACCTGTGTATGGGTATATGGGTAGAGCAATAATTGATTAAAGCAAGTGAAATATAAAAGGAATTTAAACACAGGTTTTATTTATCAAATTTAACAGGATTGTGACCTCAGAAAAAAAACTTTTACAGCTGCGCCCTGCAGAGCATTACTACTGCATACAACCTAAGTGCTCCCTGCAGAGCGTTACTACTGCATACAACCTAAGTGGCCTTTTCTGGTAACCACAATGTTTTACAATGACCACTTTGTTACTACCCGTAGCGTATTACACGTTAAAACAGTGTAAACTACCTATAATGTATAACAGTGGGATCACTCTCAATGGCACAGAGAAACATATATGTTCAATTCAGCACATATGTAATAATATTGGTATTGGGAGGAAATGTTTTCCTATAACCAAGTATATCATTGTAAAACCCAGGCACCGATGTGATGAAGCAAACATGAAACGTACGTCATCGGAAGCTCAGACGTACACTGTCTCCGGGTGCTTGATTTTCAAACCCGACCCGGCGTCTGTGCTCTCGAGCAGCTCCCAGTGCAGCGTTACATGTCTCCTAGCGGTACTGACACCGCTCTCTCCGCAGCGCTACAGATTCCCAGCGGCATTGACACTGCAGCCACCATTTCGGGCAGGTACTCAGAGCGGCTCTCTCATTCCCGGGACACCGCTCACCTCCTCTGCAATGTGTACCCGCAACAGGGGAGGGAGCGTCTGATCCCGGGGACAGCAGAAGCTGCTGCACTTTATCTTTCCTTCTGCTCTGGTGCTGCCCCTTTCCCTGCTCTCATTGTTCCCAGTCACTGCCCCACGGCACATGGGATAAAAGTAGAAGGGGGATTCAGCCTATATACACCAGAGCTTCTTTATATCTATCAGAGGAAGGATCTCTATCAGAAGAATGGTTATAGCACTGTTTATATAACAGCATATATTATCATTATTACAGGCTGCTACTCTCTCCCCAGCCTCATTCATTCTTCAGATGTTATATTTCTGTAGCGGGTGCTGGAGATACAGAAAGGTGGTTCTCCTGATTTGTGGACTCATTGCATACAGACGTCATTACTAGTCACTGGTTACTACTCGTTATCTGACTGATTTATATTTATATCAGGCATCACTCAGTGATTGGCAATAGTATTGTGTAGATACATGTTGGGACAACTTAGCAGGCCTTTGGAATGAAACAGGCAGAAAGCTGGATATTATCTATGTACTAACCTTGGGATAATATAATGTATACCTCGCTCTGTGACAGGGTTTCATATTGTATACCTTGTTACAGGGAATATCCCTTCTCAATAACAATATTGTCACAGAAGTGATACAAATGTGTAGAATTGGATATGCATGCCTTAGAGAACTGTGCTCTGTTACAGGGTTACACATGATATGCTCAGTCACAGGAGAACACCTTTTATTACCAACAATATTGTTTTATTCCATGTGCATATCTTTGTGATGTGGTCAGTTATCAATTTATATATTTACTGAATGGGTAACACATATGATTGGGGATTCTGCTCTGGTACAGGGTTTTACAATGGTATACTTGGTTGGTACTTATTTCATGCCTATTGAAAAATCTATCTTAAATAAAAATAAAAGTTATGTTTTCATTTATTCATGAAACAAAGAAAAACACACATTAAGGCTTCTTTAGATATAAGCCCACTAGCGTGTTTTTCTAAACCCCCTAACCAGTCATTGCAATTTGCTTAATGGCGCACCTCCAACCAGATTAGCTAATCTTTGGTATTAACAGTTTTGGATTATTCCCTCTATCGGTTGGTTCATACATAGGAGGAGGCCTTCCTACCTCTATGACTGTTATCACCCAGTTTGTTATTGTTATTTCAAATTGTAAAGCGCAACGGAATTTGCTGCGCTATATAAGAACTGTTAATAAATAAATAAAAATCATAAAACAATTATCATTTGGGCCTGTGCATAGTCCCTCGGTCTTAACGTCTTCCCTGGAAATACTTGTGGATGGAGCCCTTCATTCGCTTGCCAGGATTCAAGGGTGGTCAATCTGTTGAAATCAGAGCACTAAATTTTGGCCACCGTGCTCAATCCTAGGTTTAAAGCCTACATTGTATCTCTCTTTCCGGACACAAGTCTGCAGAGGTGGAAAGACCTGCTGGTGAGAAAATGGTCAACTCAGGTTGAACGTGACCCGCCAACAGCTCCTCCTTCATTTTCTCCAGCAACTGGGGTTGTGAGGAAAAGGATAACATTTCCGAGCCCACCCGCTGGACACAAAAGTAACAATGCAAGTGACACATTAACAGGAAACTGTTTCTGTCACCATAGCGACAATTATCTGGAAATAAGATAATACACAGACACATAAAAAGACTCAACGGAAATCTTTTGTTTTTAAAAAAACTTTATTTCATATCTTTAATAAACAGATTTTTCTCTATATTTTAAACTTAAAAAATACTTTACTCTGCACAACATGGATAAAAAATCCTTAAAGCACAGAAACAATTCAAGTTACATTATAGCATTGCAGGTAAGTAAAACAGATGTATATCAGGAGAGCCAAAACCCTATAGGGGTCATTCAGACCCAGCCGCAATAGCAGCCCGCAGCAGTTTGCTGGTGGTGGCAATATGCACATGCGCAGCGGCCGCACAGACACACACATTGCGGTCGCATCCCTGAGGGGTGAATGTGGGTGGGCCGGGACCATTTTCCAGGGGCTACGTGATGTCACATCTGCGTTCACCTCTGATTAACCCCCTATAAGCTTCCAGAGTGCACCTCATATCTCATCTTTTCCAAGTTACTACAAATGATGAGATCGGTAGCAGCACTACTTTCAGGATTATTACACAGAACACACATAAAGGCTGACACAGCAAATAACCGTAACACATACAAGGGATTAATTAGAAATAAGGAAGCAGAATCATCATTAGGTCTAATTATCAACTGGTTCTGTGTGGGACCCATACACCTCTTTACTGCCTCCAGCAGCCCCTGATACTGCACTACAGCCATCCGCCCTGTCTCCCCCACTATTGCCACTGCCCCATCTCCCCCCACTGCCACCCGCCCCGCCTCCCCGCACTACTGCCACCACCCTGTCTCCCCTTTGACACCCTAGCGCTGTTTGAGGACAAGATTCTCACAGACACTGGCAGCCCCTACTACAACACTAGTGCCACCACCCTGTCTTCCCCCTGACCTCTCAGCACTGCTTGAGGATTCTTGGTACTGCTGGTAACAGTCCTTCATCTGCAGGTGGAAGTAACTGGGCAGTAAGGAGGCAGAAGCTGCTTCTGGTACCATGGATCCTGGTCATGTAGGATTGGGAGAGTCAGTAAGATTATGTAATAGAGTCACCATCTTACAGGCAGCTGGTGAAGGGAGCAGAGAATGGGTGTTATGTGGCAGGAACGGGCTGGTTAGGTAACAGCCTGGCTGCTGCATTCTGTACAAGCTACAAGCAGTGCAATTCTATTGCTGGGAGACCCAGGTAGAGGACATTGCAGTAGTCTATGTGTGATGATACAAGTGCATGTATGACTGTAGGTAGATCTTCTGAGGGAATAAAGTGCTGGAGTCTGGCTATGTTCCTCAGATGACGATCTGATTGTGGCAGATACCTTATGTCTAAGTGTCACTCCACCATCCAGGACACCAAGATTCCGGACAGGATCAGCATTTTGTAACTCTGAACCCCCAAGTGTAAGTCTGGTTGGTTTGCAAAGCTGAGCTGCAGCCCTGCTCTTTGTTGGTGAGCTTAAAGACCTGTTTCACCAGGACTGAATCACAGCTAACTGGCATCACCCACACCTGGAGCTCAACTAGACAACCATTTAGGATTGGTACTGGGTTCTCAGTACCTAGAGCAAAGACAGGTCATCTGCATAGCAGTGGTAGACGATGGTATGACATCTGATTATTTCACCCAGTAGTAACATGTATATTGCAAAAAGCATAGGAGATAGGATAAGAACCATAAAGAACAAGCATGGCAATGATGAGTATATTCCAGAAGATTAAAATGGTTCCTCACCTGAGTGATGTCTATTGTGTACAATTTGAGTGATGTCTATTGTGTGTATATATTTATAGCTTCAGCCATGCACAGCTGTGCGTTAAAATACTCAAAGCATTCCTATCTCCAAGCAACAACATCAAGAAAGAAATCCAGAACATTATGTGGACTCATCAAACCTCGAAAATGAAATCACCAGGACTATGCCCACTAACCCTCTGGCAGAGAACATCAGTAGTACCTTACAGGCCTACCCCTCAAGGATGGACTACTCCACCCAGGGTACTCCTACGCAGTGCGCCGGATATGGCTGCCGCACCTGGTACCCTGTGAGGGTGGAATACACAGCCCATGGAAGTTATTACTCAAAATGCCTACACCAATCCTGCATTATTCTTTCTGTGTCTTTTTTTTTTTTGTCTGTCTGGTTTATCTTTTGATGTGTAATACTTAAATCTTCTGTATTATGTGCATTGTTTGAGTTCTAGTTGGCGCTGCGGATGGCTGCCTCAGTGCTGCTCTGCCAAGCAGCCTTCGTTTTTAGTCTTACATGTATAATATGTTGAGTCTATTGTACAGTTGCAATGTGCAGTATGAACTCATGTGTAATGTATGCTATGTTTTTCCCCCTTCTTATGCCATGTATTCCCCTTTCATGTTGCTGCTTGGCGATGCATTGTACAACAAACAACTCCTAGTGTACGCGAGTATACCTGGCCAATAAAGCTGATTCTGATTATTTATTTCTCAGAGTATAGAAATGACTTCTCACCTGTGTGACTTCTCTGATGTCTAACAAGATGTGATTTGTGTGCAAAACATTTTCCACACTCAGAACATGGAAATGCCTTCTCACCTGTGTGACTTTGCTGATGGGTAACAAGTTGTGATTTCTGTGTAAAACATTTCCCACACTCAGAGCAAGAAAATGGCTTCTCACCTGTGTGATGTATAACAAGATCTGATTTCCATGCAAAACATTTCCCACACTCGGAACATGGAAAAGGCTTCTCACCTGTGTGACTTCTCTGATGTCTAACAAGAACTGATTTGTGTGCAAAACATTTCCCACACTCAGAACATGGAAATGCCTTCTCACCTGTGTGACTTTGCAGATGGGAAAGAAGTTGTGATTTGTGTGTAAAACATTTCCCACACTCAGAGCAAGAAAATGGCTTCTCACCTGTGTGACTTCTCTGATGTATAACAAGTTGTGATTTGTATGGAAAACATTTCCCACACTCAGAACATGGAAATGCCTTCTCATCTGTGTGACTTTGCTGATGGGTAACAAGTTGTGATTTCTGTGTAAAACATTTCCCACACTCAGAGCAAGAAAATGGCTTCTCCTCTGTGTGACTTCTGTGATGTATAACAAGATCTGATTTCCATGCAAAACATTCCCCACACTCAGAACATGGAAAAGTCTTCTCACCTGTGTGATTTCTCTGATGTCTAACAAGAACTGATTTGTGTGCAAAACATTTCCCACACTCAGAACATGGAAATGCCTTCTCACCTGTGTGACTTTGCAGATGGGAAAGAAGTTGTGATTTGTGTGTAAAACATTTCCCACACTCAGAGCAAGAAAATGGCTTCTCACCTGTGTGACTTCTCTGATGTATAACAAGTTGTGATTTGTATGGAAAACATTTCCCACACTCAGAACATGGAAATGCCTTCTCATCTGTGTGACTTTGCTGATGGGTAACAAGTTGTGATTTCCGTGTAAAACATTTCCCACACTCAGAGCAAGAAAATGGCTTCTCCTCTGTGTGACTTCTGTGATGTATAACAAGATCTGATTTCCATGCAAAACATTCCCCACACTCAGAACATGGAAAAGGCTTCTCACCTGTGTGATTTCTCTGATGTTTAACAAGTTGTGATTTACTTACAAAACATTTCCCACACTCAGAACATGGAAATGGCTTCTCACCTGTGTGACTTCGCTGATGTCTAACAAGAACTGATTTGTGTGCAAAACATTTCCCACACTCAGAACATGGAAATGCCTTCTCACCTGTGTGACTTTGCTGATGGATAACAAGTTGTGATTTGTATGTAAAACATTTCCCACACTCATAGCAAGAAAATGGCTTCTCACCTGTGTGACTTCTCTGATGTCTAACAAGATGTGATTTGTGTGCAAAACATTTTCCACACTCAGAACATGGAAATGCCTTCTCACCTGTGTGACTTTGCTGATGGGTAACAAGTTGTGATTTCTGTGTAAAACATTTCCCACACTCAGAGCAAGAAAATGGCTTCTCACCTGTGTGACTTCTGTGATGTATAACAAGATCTGATTTCCATGCAAAACATTTCCCACACTCAGAACATGGAAAAGGCTTCTCACCCGTGTGACTGCGCAGATGTGTAACAAGTTGTGATTTACTTACAAAACATTTCCCACACTCAGAACATGGAAATGGCTTCTCACCTGTGTGACTTCTGTGATGTATAACAAGATGTGATTTACTTACACAACATTTCCCACACTCAGAGCAAGAAAACAGCGTCTCAACTGTGTGACTTCTGTGACGTATAACAAGAGCTGATTTCTGTGCAAAACATTTCCCACACTCAGAACATGGGAATGCCTTCTCACCTGTGTGACTTTGCTGATGGGTAACAAGTTGGGATTTTTGTGTAACACATTTCCCACACTCATAGCAAGAAAATGGCTTCTCACCTGTGTGACTTGTCTGATGTCTAACAAGATGTGATTTAAGTGCAAAACATTTCCCACACTCAGAGCAAGAAAATGACTTCTCACCTGTGTGACTTCTCTGATGTATAACAAGTTGTGATTTGTATGTAAAACATTTCCCACACTCAGAACATATCAGTGGCCTCTCACCTGCCTTAGCTGGCTGATGGGTAATAGGCTTTGTGTTTTGTGTAAAACATTTGGCATCTATAGAACAGGGAAACTCTGTATCTACTGTCAGAGCTGTAACAGATGCACCAATATCAGAGTGATCAGGAGAACATTTCCCAGGATCAGGGGGATCAGCTGATAGAGCTGGATGTATAATTGGGGTAATGGGGTTATCTCCCAGAGAATCCTGTCTACTGTCATTATCTTTTATGTCACAATCCGGGGATAACATTAGATGTCCTTCTGAGATATTTCTGCTTGTGTGACCATCTGCTGGAAATAAAATACATTATGGAAATGTGACATTTTCTGTAACAATATTAATCTTGTAAACAATAGGAGAAGACGACTCTCTGGGACACTTAATTGTAAATGTGTGTGCATAATAAAACATAACTTTTAATGAAGGCTTTACAATATTGTGTCTCAGACTATCATTGTGTCCACCCTCCTGAGAACACTCACAATAACAAATGTAATATTATAATAAGACTTATATATATCTCTCTCTTGTACTGGTAACTAACCATGAAGTATAAATGGAAATGTAGTCACTCACCAAGTCCTATGTCAGCACCAATGTAAAACAATGGATGGGGGAACATATCGTATGAATTGGAGATTCTAGATGAACAATAACATCAGTCATATGAGCTGATGGATCAGAGAAATGTCTCCTAACGTTACTCCTGGAAGCATTGGTAATTTAGTATTCCTTTATGTGTGTGCTCATACGCTGGTAAGCCTGTACATGTGTTACTCACCCTTATATAAGGTATATTGCTACAGTAGAGTAGGTGTGTAACAAGGTACTTTACATGCAATACACCATATAATACCCTGCAATCATCATCATCTGCTAGGTTATAATCTACTTTCTCTTATGTCCTAGGGGATGCTGGGGTCCATTTAGTACCATGGAGTATAGATGGGTCCTTTGGGAGCCACTGGCACTTTAAGAGTTTAATAGTGTGGGCTGGCCCCTCCTTCTATGCCCCTCCTACCAGACTTAGTTTAGAAAATGTGCCGGGAGGAGCCGGTCACAGCTAGGGGAGCTCCTAGGAGTTTTCTTAGTTTTTTATTTTCTAGAGTTAGTTAGGTTACAGGAAGGCTGCTGGCAACAGACTCCCTGCTTCGTGGGAATTAAGGGGGGGGGGGGGATAGAAACCAACTTCCTGAAGAGTTAATGGTTCTCTACTCCGCTAACAGGGCACTGAGCTCCTGAGGTTGCTGATCACAAGCCCACGAGGCGACTGCTCACTCCCGCAGCACAGCCACCTCCTAACAAAGCCAGAAGAAAGTGGTGAGTACAGCGCTAGCGTCCCGGTTAGCGGGTTGCCGGCGCAAGGGTGGAAGCGCAGCTCTGACAGGCTGCGCTCCAGGAAGGCTCAGCAACACACAATGTAGGCGCTTTGAGGGGCGTCCTGAGCCAGCGCGGATAAACCCTACACTGGTCACGCAGCTAAAAGGGGCTAATATACCTGTTAGCGCTAAAATCCTCAGGCCAGTATAAACAATTAGTGCAGGAAGCCACGCGCCATTACAAGGGGCGGGGCTTCCTCTCAGAGTGGATCCAGCACTCACCAGTGCCATTTTCCCCCTGCAGATCATAGGAACTAGGACACTGACAGGGAGCGCTGCTCTCCCTATTAAGGTGAGTTAGTCAGCGCCTGGCTTTTATCATACTAACTGCCTACAGGGGCGCTGTGTGGCTGGCTCCTTATACTCTGTGACTCTCTGAAGGTACTCTGGGGGAAACTGTGTCTGACATTTTCCTGTGTGTATATCCACATTACCATGTCTAAGGACTCTGTGTCCTGTGCTGCAGGGTGTGTATCTTCTCCTGAGGAGTCTATTCCATGTACTCAGGACTGCAATGTGCTGTCTCAGCCTTCTGAATCCGAACCCCCATGGGTGGATTCTTTAAGGGGAATGATATCCCAGATTTCAACATGGATGTCACATACTGAGAAAGAGACGCAGGTTTTGAGACAATCTGTAGTGGGTTTGAAGTATTCAGCTCCCACTACTTCATCTAAAACCCCACCTACATACCCCAAAAACGTACACTTGCCCAGATAATGCAAGCTGACACAGATACCGACTCTGATACAGGGGACGGTGATGGGGACATGAAGGGGGGGGGGGGATGCATCCATTGCTAAAGGGGTGCAGCTAATGACTGAAGCCATTAGAGATGTTTTGCATATTTCTGAGAAGGTTCCGGAACAAGTAGAGGAATCTTATTTTACAGTAAATAAGAAGTCCTCGTTACCGTCTCTGATTCTAAGGAGTTAAAACTCCTTGTTTGAAAAATCTTGGGAAAACCCAGAGAAAAAATTCCAGTTCCCTATAAGAATTCTCATTGCTTTGCCTTTCCCTGAAGAGAATAGGAAGAAGTGGGAAAACCCACCTATAGTAGACGCTTCTGTATCTAGGCTGTCTGAAAAGGTGGTTTTACCTATCCCTGGTTCAACCGCCATAAAGTAGCCGGCTGACCGCAAGATTAAGACTACGCTCAAATAACTATACACTGCTAAAAGCATGGCTTTAAGGCCCACTATTGCTTGTGCATGGATTTCTAAAGCCATAGCAAAGTGGTCAGGCACCTTACTAGAGAACTTAGATACTATGGATAGGAGTGACATTAACTTGTTTTTTCGTCACATACAGGATTCTGCAGGTTTCATGGTGGAGGCCATGAAGGACATTGGCCTGCTACTTCCATGGCTGTCTCGGCACGCAGAGGACTCAGGATACGACAATGGACTGCGGATGCAGTATCCAAGAAAAGTGTGGAGAACCTGCCATTCAAGGTCAGGCACTGTTTGGGGACGCATTGGATTTGTGGATTTCCACGGCGACTGCGGGTAAGACAACATTTCTTCCCTCTGCAGCAGCCCCAGGTAGAAAATATTATCCTACACCTACACTGCAGTCCTTTTGGACCTCAAAATTTAAAAAATCCAAACCCCCTCCCACCTTCTTTAGAGGAGGTCGGGGAAGATCCAAAAAACCTGCACCAATAGGTTCCCAGGGACAGAATCCATGTTCTGCTTCCTCCAAATATTCAGCATGATGGTGGACCTCTCAGCCTGGAGATCAGACAGGTGGGAGCGAGACTAAAAGATTTCAGTCACGTCTGGGCGTCATCATGCCTAGACCCCTGGGTGACGGATATTGTTACCCAGGGGTACAGACTGGAGTTTCAGGAACTCCCACCTCACAGATTCTTCAAATCAGGCTTACCAGGTTCGCAGACAGAAAGTGCTATTCTACAGGAAGCCATTAAAAAACTGGTACGAACAAATGTTATTGTTCCAGTTCCACCTCACCCAAAAATCAAGGGTTACTCAAACTTGTTTGTGGTACCAAAACCAAATGGTTCGGTAAGGCCTATATTGAACCTGAAGGCGTTAAACCCCTACTTAAGGGTTTTCCAATTCAAGATGGAATCTCTGAAAGCGGTGATCTCAGGTCTGGAGAAGGGGGAATTCCTAGTATCCCTGGATATCAAGGTTGCGTACCTTCACATTCCGATCTGGCTGCCTCACCAGGCCTATCTACGGTTTGCACTACAGGACTGTCACTATCCGTTCCAAACATTGCCATCTGGCCTCTTCACAGCACCGAGGGTGTTCACCATGGTCATGGCAGAGATGATGCTACTCCTACGCAAACAGGGAGTGAACATAATTCCATATCTGGATGATCTGCTGATAGAGGCATCTTCCAAGGAGAAGCTGTTGCAGAGTATTGCGCTCTCAACTCAACTACTCTGGGATCATGGGTGGATCCTGAACCTTCCAAAGTCACATTTGGAACCGACAAGGAGACTGACCTTCCTGGGGATGATACTCAACATGGAAGTGCAGAGGGTGTTTCTACCGGTGGAGAAAGCTTTGGTGATCCAATCAATGGTCCGGGATGTCTTGAAACCTCCCCGGGTATCGGTTCATCGGTGCATTTGACTTCTGGGGAAGATGGTATCCTCCTACGAGGCTCTACAATACGGAAGATTCCATGCACGCTTCATCCAGCTGGATCTCCTGGACAACTGGTCTGGATTGTATCTTCACATGCACCAATGGATATGCCTGTCACTGAATGCCAGAATTTCACTACTCTGGTGGCTGCAAACTTCTCACCTGATTGAGGGCCGCAGGTTCAGGATTCAGAATTGGATTCTTCTAACCACGGATGCAAGCCTCAAAGGTTGGGGAGCAGTCACCCAGGGGGAAAACTTCCAAGGAAGTGGTCAAGCCGGGAACTGGTCCTTCCAATAAACATTCTGGAACTTAGAGCCATATACAATGGCCTTTTAAAAGTGGCTCATCTTCTGCAATATCGAGTCATGCAGGTTCAGTCGGTCAACATCACAGAGGTGTCCTACATAAACAGGCAGGGTGGAACGAAGAGCGGGGCTGGAATGTCAGAGGTACAAGAATCCTCCTCTGGGTAGAACGACACGCGCTGGCACTGTAGGCGTTCATTCCTCAGCAGACACGATCTCCTTCCAGGAGAATGGGGCCTCCACCCAGAGGTATTCACAGAGGTAACACGCAGATGGGGTGTACCTCAGATAGACATGATGGCCTCTCGCCTCAACAAGATGCTTCGGAGGTACTGTTCCAGGTCACGAGACCCACAGGTAGTGGCTGTGGACACCTTGGTGACTCCGTGGGTGTTCCAGTCAGTATATGTGTTCCCTCCACTTCCACTCATCCCAAGGTTTCTAAAACTAATAAAAAGATAAACAGTTCCGGTGATCCTCATTGCTCTTGACTGGCCAAGGAAGGCTTAGCACGCGGATCTTCCGAGGCCTCTTCCTCTTCGCGAGGACCTTCTACTGCAGGGGCCATTTGCCTATCACGACTTACCGCGGCTCCGTTGGACGGCATGGAGGTTGAATGCCAGATCTTAGCTCGGAAGGGCATTCGGAATAAAGTTTTTCCTACTCTGATCCAAGCTAGGAAGGGGGTAACGTCTAAGCCTTACCATCGGATTTGGAAAAAGTATGTGTTTTGGTGTGAATCCAAGAAGTTTCCTACGGTGGAGTTTCAACGGGGATATTTTCTCCTCTTTCTGCAAGCGGGTGTGGATGTTGGCCTACGTTTGGGCTCCATCAAGTTCCAGATTTCGAAATTGTCTATTTTCTTCCAGAAACAATTGGCTGCTATCCTTGTGGTTCGGACTTTCTTGAAAGGAGTTCTGCACATCCAACCACCCTTTGTGACTCCTATGGCATCTTGGGATCTAAATGTGGTGCTGCAGTTCCTGCAATCGGATTGGTTCGAACCTTTACAGGAGGTAGACGTAAAGTTTCTTACTAGGAAGGCGGTCACGTTGTTGGCCTTGGCTTCTGCCAGATGTGTGTCAGAATTGGGGGCATTTTCGCACAAGAGCCCCTACTTGATTTTCCATGAGGATAGAGCGGAGTTCAGAATGCGTCAGCAATTTCTCCCTAAGGTTGTGTCGGCTTTTCATATCAACCAACCTATTGTGGGGCCAGTGGCTACTGACACCTCAATTACCTCAAAGTCCTTGGATGTCGTGCGGGCTTTGAAAATCTATGTGAACAGTACTACTCATCACAGGAAGTCGGACGCACTATTTGTACTTTATGATCCCAACAATATTGGGTGTCCTGCTTCTAAGCAGACAATTTCACGCTGGATCAGGCTTACTATCCAGCATGCTTATTCCACAGCAGGATTGCCAATTCCAAAATCTGTTCAGGCCCACTCTACCCGTAAAGTGGGTTCTTCCTGGGCAGCTGCCCAGGGTATCTCGGCTATTCAGCTTTGCCGAGCAGCTACTTGGTCAGGGTCGAACACGTTTGCTAAGTTTTACAAGTTCTATACTTTGGCCTCTGAGGACCTCAAGTTTGGTCAATCAGTTCTGCAGGAACCTCAGCACTCTCCCTCCTGTACTGGGAGCTTTGGTACATCCCCATGATACTAAATGGATCCCAGCATCCTCTAGGACGTAAGAGAAAATAGGATTTTAATTACCTACCGATAAATCCTTTTCTCGTAGTCCGTAGAGGATGCAGGGTGCCCGCCCTGTGCTTCGTATTACTGCATTGTTACTCGGTTCAGTATTGTTGGATCAGCCGTTGCTGAATTGTTCCAAGTTGGTGAGTTCGGCTTTTTGTTATGCGTGAGCTGGTGTGTATCTCACCACTATCTGTGTATTTCCTTCTCTCTAAGTATGTCCGTCTCCTCGGGCACAGTTTCTAGACTGAGTCTGGTAGGAGGGGCATAGAGGTAGGGACCAGCCTACACTGTTAAACTCTTAAAGTGCCAGTGGGTCCCAAAGAACCCGTCTAGACCCCATGGTACTAAATGGACCCCAGCATCCCCAACAGACTACGAGAAAAGGATTTACCGGTAGGTAATTCAAATCCTATTTTTACATCCCCATCATCAGTGTCTTACCTCTATTCTCAATAGTAATAAGGAAGATGTGTGTACGGTAAGTATGGTATAGAGAATTACATATCAGGATCTATACAGCTGCCGCCATACTTCTGCTTCTCATACATGTGCTACTGGCAGCAGTGAACATCTGAGTGAGAGTGCAGGGAAGACAGCAGAGTCTGATGAGAAAGAGATTGGATCTGCCTTTGCAGGGATGTACCACACCTGTCACCCCTGTTAGTATATAAAATAATAAATAAGAGGAGCATGGTCCATCCAGACGTGCTTTCTGGAGCTCTCCTCACTAAGTGGCTTCTTATCTACCCTACCTGATAGCTCTCACTGCCCTAAAACCACTCGCTCCGCTCACTCCGGGCACTGTTCACTGCCGCAGCCTAGTGACGCCTATGAAGCCACGGGCTGTATTCTGGGGCTATGTGCACCCAGTCTTTCCTGCACGCTCCGGATACCTGACTTGAAGGCGCTTTTGGCTCAGACGGGAGTACTTGCTCTCCAGATAACACAGGTGTGTAGCTCCCGCGGTGATATTGTGGAGGGAGATGACTGCCATTTTAGATCCTTGTGCGTGGCCATCGCATGCTTTGCCTTCTGCCTTCAATAAGGTTTAATATAACTAAGTGTCCTGACGGCTGGACCGGGGTCACTACACTAAATTGAAACATTTGCCTGGAAGTGAAACTACCTTCTATTTATATAGTACCACTATAATCTACTTCCCTGGAAGAAAAAAAGACAAGGCTGAGATTTGAACTTTTATGGAGCCTAAAAGTAGGCCCACATCCACAACAGCCTGCAGGAAGTGCAAGAAATGTCCCAGATGAAAATCCACAGCAGAATACTGTTGACCCTCACACCAAGAGACACATTTATTCCATATGCGATGGTAATGTTTCGATGCGACCATCTGGCCAGCTTGGAGCATAGTTGAGATAACCTTGCCTGGAATCTCTTTCCTGGCAAAAATCCTCCCAATATACTTCCATTGCATCAAACGTAGCCGTGGTAAGTCTGGATAGACGAGCGGCCCTTGTGTAAGACGATCATCCTGAATTGGCAGAGGCCAGGGGCCTACGAGTAATAAGGCTAGAATGTCTACATACCAGGCCCTGCGGGGCCAGTCTGGGGCAATCAGAATTGCTTGAACCCTGTCCCCTTAAGTCCTTTGAGAACTCTTGGAATTACAGGAACTGGAGGGTACAAGTATATCAACCGGTAAATCCACAGTGTCGCCAGAGCGTCCACTGCTGCGGCCTGTGGATCCCTCGTCCCAGAACAGTAACGCAGTAGTCTCTTGGTGAGCTGAGAAACCAACAAGTCAATTTGCGGGTAGCCCCTCCAATGAAATATCTGCTGAAAAACTTGCGGGTAGAGGCCCCATTCCTCCAGGTGCAGATAGTGTCTACTGAGGAAGTCTGCTCCCCAATTGTCTACTCCCAGAATTAATATGGCGGAAATGGCCTTGAGATTCCGCTCCATCCAGAGGAGTATCTGTGACACCTCCCTCATTGCAGTTCTGCTGTTTGGACCTCCTTGTTGGTTTATGTATGCCACAGTTTGTGCATTTTCCAACCATACCTGTATGGCCTGATACTGAAGGATATAAAAGAGGTCAGCAGAAGGGCATTGTAAATCGCCCTGAGTTCCAAAACTTTTATCGGAAGGGAAGCCTCTTGGTCAGACCACCTTCATTGGAACCGAGCCCCTAGGGTCACTGCACCCCAACCATGGAGGCTTGCATCCGTTGTCAACAGAATCCAATCCTGAATTCTGAAGTGTCGACCCTCCAGGAGGGAGATCAGCAACCACCATAAGAGGGAAATCCTGGCCTTTGGTGAAAGGCATATCATCTGGCGTATGTGCAGATGTGACCCAGACCATTTGTCCAGCAGATCCAGCTGGATTAGTCATGCATGGAATCTTCCTTACCGAAATGGGTTGTAGGAGGCCATCATCTTTCCCAGTACGCTTATGCAAAGATGTACAGAGATTTTGTTCAGATTCAAAATGGAACATACCATTGTCTGAATTATCTTTGCCTCGTCCATAGGAAGGAACACCTTCTGAGACACCGTGTCTAATATCATTACCAGGAACTGAAGCCTCTGCGTAGGTCCTAGGTGGAATTTCTGCAGATTGAGAATCCACCCATGATCCGTGAGTAGTCGTGTTTGAAGGCTGATCTTTTCCATCAAGTGCTCTGAATATAGCCATTATGAGGAGATCGTCCAAGTATGGAATGATTTTCACTTCCTGCTTGCGGAGTTGTAGCAACATCTCTGCCATCACCCCTGATAACACCCTCAGTGCCGTTGATAGGCCGAAAGGCAAGGCCTGGACCTGGTAGTGACTGTCCTGCAGTGCAAACCTGAGGTAAGTCTGAAGAGGCGACCATATTGGGATGTGAAGATATTCATCCTTAATAGCCAGAGAAACCAGGAATTCCCCTTCTTCCATGTCACGCTTGGCTTGAGTTGGGAATCTGACGACTGATAATTGACTGAGGGAGCAGCTATCGGCAAAGGAAGGAAATGAGGTGGCTGAATGTAGTTCTTACACATGGATTGAAGACTTAGGCCCGAAGATGCAGAGGGGTAGGCAATGAGGACAATGACCGAGAATGATACACTGAAGAAAGAGGAATTCAGTTTTAATGAGACCTCAATCATACACAACGACTAGGAGAGAAGTCTGAGTGAATTCTGAAAGACGAAAGGTTTATGACTTGATGCTGAAGAATACTGAACGAAGAAGTGACTTGCAATTTGTAAACGATGCTGAAGAATACTGAATGAAGAGATGACTTGTGATTTTTAAAAAATGCTGAAGAGAGGATCGCTGTGAGCACCATCAGCAAATGGAGACCCTCTACCAGATAGAGGGCCCAGTGGTTAAACCACAAGAGCAGGTGGACTGGGAGCAAAGGACTGCAATAACAGAACTGACCACCAGGCGGACACAACAGACCCAGGATACCAGGGGTTAACCTGGGAGCGCAGAGCACCTTACAGCAGCAAGTAACTTGAAGTACTGGCAACTTAGCTAAGCATCAACCCTTCTTTATAAGGGGAAGACACCTGGGCGCAGATAATTAAAAGTTCTGGGATGTTAATAACAATTCACCTGATCAAGGATTGCTGCTTCACCTAAGAGGTCACCGTTACCTCCCAAAAATGCAGAAACAACAAAAAATAAATGAAGCGCTGTCCTGATCAGTTTAACTTAAAACATGAAACATTTATTAGACATTACACATACAACATTAATCTCACGGCTAGTATATTAAAAAATATTTTTAAAATACAATTAACCCCGTGGCCACTTATCAATTGATCAATTTAATTACTGCAGTATTAATCAGCGAAGTTCCTCACAGTTATATTTGCCAAAATGGAATCAGAACAAAGCTTAAAGATGTTAGAAGCTGCTACCTAATCATGGAGCAATAATTGACTGCCAGTTCGTGACTTTTGCCAGATGGAAACATGCTCAAAGATGTTAAAGAAGCTCAATTAGTATCATGTATCAATCTTCAACTGTTAGTTCATAACTTATGAGATGATTAAGATTCAAAGCATGCATGCAGATGGTTAGTAGAAAAGCTGATTAGTAATTATTTCTCAGGGATTTCTGTCCAGAGAATGTTTAAACTCCACAGTCCAGCGTGGCCACGCTACTAATTAAAACCAACACAACGTGTCTTCAGACCAAGAAACCAATTTGTGGAGTGACGTCTCACTCTTGATAGTTACCACTCCGGTCCTCACGTACAAGTGTTGGATACAACAGATCACCGCCGTAATTGAGCTTCTTTAACATCTTTGAGCATGTTTCCATCTGGCAAAAGTCACGAACTGGCAGTCAATTATTGCTCCATGATTAGGTAGCAGCTTCTAACATCTTTAAGCTTTGTTCTGATTCCATTTTGGCAAATATAACTGTGAGGAACTTCGCTGATTAATACTGCAGTAATTAAATTGATCAATTGATAAGTGGCCACGGGGTTAATTGTATTTTAAAAATATTTTTTAATATACTAGCCGTGAGATTAATGTTGTATGTGTAATGTCTAATAAATGTTTCATGTTTTAAGTTAAACTGATCAGGACAGCGCTTCATTTATTTTTTGTTGTTTCTTCTTTATAAGGGAAGCCTGTACCGGACTGGCTGGACGTGAACTGGGATACCTATTGACTTGGATTGGTCTCCAACATGGTGGCTCCCTGCACAGAGGACACATGTGGTACCAGCACACAGCCACTACCTCTGGCCTCAGCCTCCAAGACTCCGCACTCCAGCAACAGGACACATGGAAACAGACACCTCCGGCTGCCATGCTCCGCTCCCCAGGACCCGGACCCCTTGCTGCTGTAGGTCCTATCCATCGCAGCGACACCAGCCAGCTAAGAGGAAGGCTGCAGGGACCAGAACCGGTGGTAAGACTCCGGATACTGACAGTAGCCCCCCCCCCCCTTTTAGGGTGGTCTCCGAACACCCACGCTGCTTAGTGGGATTCTTGGCATGAAAGGCACAACTCAGTCTTGGAGCATGAACATCCTCTGCAGCCACCCAAGATCTTTCCTCCGGACCATATCCTCTCCAATCTATGAGATACTGGAGACGACCATACCTCTTGTGGAAGTCAAGAAACTTATGAACCCCGAATTCCTCATTTTGAGCAGCTTGAACCTTGGGAGGTTAAGGGAAAGCTGCACGAAAATGATTTAGTACAAGAGGCTTTAGCAAAGAAATGTGAAAGGCATTGGGAATTTTCAAATAAGGAGGCAGTTTCACCTTGTAAGAAACAGGATTCAACACTCTTAATAGGATACGGACCGATGAATCTTGGAGCAAACTTTTTGGTAGGAACTTTGAGTCTGAGTTCTCTGGTGGTTATCCAAACACGATCTCCCACTTTGAGACTAGGAACAGCCCTATGTTTCCGATCAGCGTTTTCTTTTATTTCTGGGAAGTCTTACGTAGCGCCTTATAAGTTTGTCTCCAAATCTTAGTGAACAGACAAAGAGCGGATTCAGCAGCAGAAACCTTAAGAGGTGGGAGAGATTAGAAGGAAGGAACTCGTGGATGAAAACTATAGTTAATGAAGAAAGGAGTGGAATTGGTAGAAGAATAATATAGGTTATTGTATGCAAACACAGCAAATGGGAGGTAATCCATCCAGTCTTCCTGAGCAGGGGACATGAACGTCTGTAAGAAAGTTTCCAGATCTTGGTCGACTCTTTCAGTCTGTCCGTCAGTCTGGGGATGGTAGGCTGAAGAGAAGTTCAACTTGATTCCTAGGACAGAGCCAAGAGCTTTCCAGAACTTGGCGAGGAATTGAGGACCCCGATCAGAAACTATTTCCTGTGGAAGGCCATGCAAATGAAAAATCTAGGAGAAAAACAATTTGGATAGCTGAGGAGCAGAGGGAAGACCGGTGAGGGGTATGAAGTGAGCCATCTTCGAAAATCATTTTACAATGACCCAAATGGTGTTGTGCCTTCTGGAGACTGGCAAATAGGTTATGAAATCCATAGAGATGCGAGTCCAAGGCTTTTGAGGTGTTGGAAGTGGATGAAGAAGACCCGAGGAAGATGTTCGTGGACTTTTATGTTGAACACACTTGGAACAGGCTGCTACAAATTCAAAGACATCTGTTTTAAGATGAGGCCAACAGTAGAATTGCTGAATGAACTTGAGAGTCTTAAGACCACCGGCATGACCCATGAAAGATGAAGAATGAGCCCACGTAAGCAATTTCCTGTAAAATTTTGGTGCTACAAAAGTTCTCCCCGGAGGAGGTAGAGGAACGGTACGAGTTGAAGCATATGAAGCCAGATTCAGAATAAATTGTTTCTCAGAGGAGTTGAGTGAATCATCTGTTTGAAAAGAACAAAAAAGTGCATCTGCTCTTCAATTCAAGGTTCCTGGGTGGTTAAAGAGTTTGAAGGAGAACCGAGAGAAGAAGAGAGCCCACCTGGCTTGCCATGAGTTTAAACAATGAGTTTAAGCCATCATGGAAGGACTTGGAGGAGAAGACGGAATGGGAGAAGATTCTGAATGATCAGGACTGGGGCTCAATGTTAGTTGATTAGGGAAGAAGAAAAAGTCTCAAGTCAGTTTGAGAGGTTTACTGTTGAGGACGAGGTTTAGCTTTCTTATGAGATGATTTTCCAGTTCTGCCCATTCTTCAGCATAACATTACGGAGATTAGAGAACAAGGTCAGGAGGCCAGTAGCAACACAGCCTAAGTATTGAAATGTGGAAATAGGGAGGCATCAGTGAGCATAGACCCCCAGTGGCCATCGGTTACAGAAACATTGTGAGGTCAGTTGTTTATGGGTAATAGCAAGAAGGTGCCATCCTTGAGCGGTAAAGTAATTTATAGGAGCCAGCAACTGGAGCCTGCTACTGTCCTGGGCACATGGACTGTTACGCCGTAGCTATACTGATGCCCCAAGAGCTCTAATTGGATCTTACGGTGATTGAGGGGAGCAGGAGGGAAAAAAAATCCATCAGCAGTCAAACAGTATGGAGGATGTAGTCAGCACAGTCTGCCACCAGAGGGAGTCGACAGAGCAGGAGTGGAGGCCTGGCAATAATAATAATAAAAGCAGTTCAGGCGACCACTTACTGCCCAGGTAGGGCCGCAGCGGCAGAAGTCCCTGCCAGAAATCACTGAGGCTGTAGTGAATGGCACTGATCATGGGCTGGTAGTGTCTGTAGCTCCCAAAGAAGCGGCTGGTTTCAGGAGGGCATGTGGCTATATTGCCAGTTTTCAAGATGGCACTTCTGGCAGGGAAGCCCAGATCAGAAGAAACTGGCCGGCTATGGTGGGTGAACCAGGTCAGTAATAAGGCAGGAGAGGGTACTAGGATGCAGTGGCACAGGGTAGCGTATCTGGCTGCGTAGGAACCCCACGTGTATGTCCTCTATAATTGACAGCTCCGCCAGATTCCCCCATAGCACCATGGGTTAGGAGGAGAGGGGGAGATCCCGGGACACTGCTGGAGTGATGACAGGCAAGTGCTCCATGTATTCCCCGGTGCCACGACTCAGGGTTTCAACGGCCGGACAGTAGGAGAAGGCAGGCTGCGGGCGAGTGAGCTGACTAACCTGACGCGTCCCTGCTGAGGCCACCAATCCCCATAGTATGCACCGTATCAGATGCCGGGAGAGCAGCTCCCCTCTGTGTCTCCAGCCGCGGTCACCGCTGATCCCCAGTCAGCCTCTCCACACGACTCCAACAGTACGGCTAGGCACAAGAGTGGACAGGGCGCACAGCCCTCGGTGAGTAGCAGTGCTACCTCGCTGAGGTCCAGTCCGTGGTGGGATCACTGCACAACTTCAGTCCGCGGCTTCGGATCCGGGAGTACGCCGCAACCTGCAAAAGCCAAATGAATGGCTCGGCAACGTACAAAACACACAGAGGGGCAAGAAAGGGCCCGAAAGAGCCCGTAGGACAGCTGTAAAAGGCAGAAAGGACCTATATAAGCAGGTGCTCCTTTATCCTGCTTCCTGCTGCCTTTCCAGTCAGCCCCCCCCCCCACCCCCGTGACATCATTTATTGATGTTGAAAACAAAAGTAATGTAGATTTTCGCACCAATCTAAGACCCGCTAATCTACTTTGGGAGCCACCTCCCTTTTTTTAAAAAAAAAACAGTCCCCAGCTGGACGAGGATAATTAGAATTTCATTTCTTGGAATTCTAACTTCCTACTGGGCGTAAACAAAAAATTTCCATCTGCTGTTTTGGGACGTTTAAATACAGTTGCCTTCATTTTTAACACAGGCTCTGCTGCCTCTTCTAAGGATAGAATGGCTTACATAGCACTAATTAGCTCAGATATGTCCACTAAACTGAGAACTTCCGAAATGCAATGAGTCCTCATCCTCCAACGAATCCTCATCTAAAACATGTGTAGACTATGAAGATGTTGTATCATGTCTATGTGATTTACTTACCACCAGCCTTTCAGCCTGCTTTTTTGAGAGGCTGACAATTCCCATGGTGTATAAACCTCAGAATGAATGTTGCATGTAAGGGTTAATAGGGAAACCTATCACTGGTATAGGAGCTGGTATAAACTGCTCAGCTACATTGGATAATGTCTGTGCAAAGTAGCCCATGAAGGTTCACCAGAACCTGTGCCTGCCTCGCTGTACACGTGGGTAAGCATTGTCGCGACCCCACGGGGAGTTGTTGGAGCGACTCTAAGGTGCGTATAAGATGCTTTTTAGAAAGATCACTCAAAAAAAATAGTAATACTATAAAAATAAAAATAGGATTTTAATACCTACCGGTAAATCCTTTTCTCCTAGTCCGTAGAGGATGCTGGGGTCACTTCAGAATCATAGAGTATAGACTGATCCGCAGGAGACATGGGCACTTTAAGACTTTTCCAGAGTGTGAACTGGCTCCTCCCTCTATGCCCCTCCTCCAGACCTCAGTATAGGAACTGTGCCCAGGGAGACTGACATTTCGAGGAAAGGATTTATTGTAAAGTTAATGGTGAGAGTCATACCAGCGCACACTTCAACAATGCCGTACAACAGGGCATTCAACGTTACACGTGTCAACGGCATGCAACATGCTGAAAAGAAATGTAACACAACTCTTGTGTAACAACAACTAACAACTGCAGGTAAAGTACGCACTGGGCCGGGCGCCCAGCATCCTCTACGGACTAGGAGAAAAGGATTTACTGGTAGGTATTAAAATCCTATTTTCTCATACGTCCTAGAGGATGCTGGGGTCACTTCAGAACCATGGGGTTATAACAAAGCTCCAGAACTGGCAGTAAAGTGCGGATGACCCTGCAACACTGATTGACCAAATTTGAGGTCATCATCGGCCAAGGTATCAAACCTGTAAAACTTGGCAAACGTGTTTGCCCCCGACCAAGTAGCCGCTCGACAAAGTTGCAACGCCGAGACACCCCGGGCAGCTGCCCAGGAAGAGCCCACCTTTCTAGTAGAATGGGCAGTCACCGAATTCGGTAACGGCAATCCTGCCGTGGAATGAGCGTGCTGAATCGTACCTCTGATCCAGCGCGCAATGGTCTGCTTAGAAGCAGGATACCCAATCTTGTTGGGAGCACACAGGACAAACAGAGCCTCTGTTTTCCAAATTTGAGCTGTCCTTGCGACATAAATTTTCAAAGCCCTGACCACATCTAGGGACTTTGATGCAGAGAAGGTGTCAGTAGCCACTGGCACCACAATAGGCTGGTTTATATGAAAAGAGGAAACCACCTTCGGAAGAAATTGCTGCCGAGTTCTTAACTGCGCCCTATCTTCATGGAAGATCAATTAAGGGCTCTTGTGAGACAAGGCCGCTAACTCAGACACCCGCCTTGTGGATGCCAAGGCCAACAGTATGACCACTTTCCAAGTAAGAAATTTTAACTCTATCTCCTGTAGAGGTTCAAACCAATGTGATTGAAGGAACTGCAACACCATGTTAAGATCCCACGGTGCCACTGGAGGCACAAATGGATGTTGATTGTGCAAAACCCTTTCCACGAACGTCTAAACTTCTTGAAGGGAGGCCAATTGTTTCTGAAAGAAAATTGATAAGGCCGAAATCTGGACCTTAATGGAGCCCAATTTCAGACCCGCATCCACACCCGCCTGTAGAAATAGGAGAAAAACGTCCCAAGTGAAACTCTTCCATTGGAGCCTTCTTGGATTCACACCAAGATACATATTTTCTCCAAATACGGTGGTAATGTTTAGACGTTACTCCTTTCCTGGCCTGAATGAAAGTTGGAATGACTTCTTCTGGAATACCCTTTCGGGCTAAGATCTGGCGTTCAACAGCCATGCCGTCAAACGTAGCCTCGATAAGTCTTGATACACGCACGGCCCCTGCTGCAGCAGGTCCTCGCGAAGAGGAAGAGGATCTTCTATAAGTAACTCTTGAAGATATGGATACCATGCCCTCCTTGGCCAGTCTGGGACAATGAGGATCGCCCGAACCCTTGTTCTTCTTACAATCTTGAGAACTTTTGGAATCAGTGGAAGTGGAGGGAAGACATACACCGACTGAAACATCCACTGTGTCACCAGTGCATCCACTGCTATTGCTTGAGGGTCACTCGACCTGGAATAATATCTCTGAAGCTTCTTGTTGAGGCGAGATGCCATCATGTCTACTTGAGGGACTCACCAAAGATCTGCCACCTCTGCGAAGACGTGTGGGTGGAGGCCCCATTCTCCTGGATGGAGATTGTGTCTGCTGAGGAAGTCTGCTTCCCAGTTGTCCACTCCCGGAATGAAATTGCAGAGAGCGCTTGCATGTTTTTGCCGCCCAGAGGAGGATTCTTGTCGCCTCTGCCATCGCCGCTCTGCTTTTCATTCTGCCCTGACTGTTTATGTACGCCACTGCTGTTACATTGTCGGAATGGATCTGTACGGGTAGATCTTGAAGAAGATGCTCTGCTTGTAGAAGGACGTTGTAAATGGCTCTCAACTCCAGAACGTTTATGTGAAGACAAGTTTCCTGACTTGACCATCTTCCTTGGAAGCTTACTCCGTGTGACTGCCCCCCAGCCTCGGAGACTTGCATCCGTGGTTAACAGGACCCAGTCCTGAATCCCGAACCTGTGACCCTGCAGTAGGTGAGCACTGTGTAGCCACCACAGGAGCGAAATTCTGGCTTTTGATGACAGGATTATCCTCTGGTGCATGTGTAGATGGGATCCGGACCACTTGTCCAACAGATCCCACTGGAATAGCCTGGTATGGAATAGTCCAAACTGCAAGGCCTCGAAGGCCGCTACCATCTTTCCCAACAACCAAATGCATTGATGAATTGACAATCTTGTCGGTTACAAAATTTGTTTGACCATTTTCTGGATTTCCAGAGCCTTTTCCACTGGAAGAAATACCCTCTGTACTTCTGTGTCCAGAATCATTCCCAGAAAGGATAACTTTGTTGTAGGTTCCAATTGTGATTTTGGAATGTTTATGATCCAACTGTGTTGTTGAAGCACTGTCGGGGAGAGTGCAATGTTCTGCACCAACCGTTCCCTTGACCTCGCTTTTATTAGGAGATCATCCAGGTAAGGAATTAGAATGACTCCTTTCTGACGAAGGAGGACCATCATCTCCGCCATCACCTTGGTGAAGACCCTCGGTGCCGTGGAGAGTCCAAACGGCAACGTCTGAAATTGGTAATGACAATCCTGTACAGCGAATCTCAGATAAGCTTGATGCGGAGGATAAATGGGAACATGTAAGTAGGCATTTTTTATGTCCACGGATACCATGAAATCCCCTTCCTCCAGACAGGAGATCACTGCTCTCAGATTCTAACTTGAATTTGAACCTTTTCAGGTATAGATTCAGAGATTTTAGGTCCAGGATCGGTCTGACCGAGCCGTCTGGCTTCGGAACTACGAAGAGGCTTGAATAAAAACCTTCTTCCTGTTGTGAGAGGGGAACCAGGACAATGACTTGATCCTGGCACAATTTTTGTATTGCTGCAGTTACCACCTTCCTGTCGGGGAGAGAAACTGGTAAGGCCGATTTGAAAAAGCGGCGCAGGGGAACGCCTTGAAACTCCAGTTTGTACCCGTGGGACACAATTTGTAAGACCCACGGGTCTAGGCCAGAATGAACCCAGAACTGACTGAAAAGCTGCAGACGTGCCCCCACCCGAGCGGACTCCCGCAAGGGAGCCCCAGCGTCATGTTGTAGACTTGGCAGAAGCAGGTGATTTCTGCTCCTGTGATCCTGGGGGCGCTGAGGACCTTTTTCCTCGTCCCCTTCCTCTACCTGCCAAGAAAGGGGAACCTTTAGCCTTTTTGTATCTATTGGGCCGAAAGGACTGCATCTGAAGGTGATGAGGTTTCTTTGCCGGCGTAGGAGCATAAGGCAAAAAAGTTGATTTACCTGCGGTAGCCGCAGAAACTAAAGCATCTAGCCCATCACCAAACAAGGCCTCTCCATTATACGGGAGAGACTCCATATTTCTTTTGGAATCTGCGTCAGCATTCCACTGGCGAATCCACAACGCCCTCCGTGCCGAGACTGCCATGGTAGATGCTCTTGATCCCAAGAGCCCAATATCTCTCATAGCTTCACGCATGTATGCTGCAGCGTCTTTTATATGACCCAACGTAAGGAGAACCTCATCTCTATCTATTGTGTCAATTTCAGAAGAGTTATCTGACCACTTTTCAATATCACTACTCACCCACACACAGGCAATGTTAGGCCATGAGTAGTGTCCCATTGGCCACATAAAAACTTTAATGAAGTCTCCAACTTGCGTTCTGCCGGCTCCTTGAGAGCAGCCATCCCAGGTGCAGGGAGAATCACCTTTTTTGTTAACCGTGACAGGGCCCTGTCTAAAACAG
Source organism: Pseudophryne corroboree (assembly GCF_028390025.1). Lineage (NCBI taxonomy): Eukaryota > Metazoa > Chordata > Amphibia > Anura > Myobatrachidae > Pseudophryne > Pseudophryne corroboree. The sequence goes on from NW_026967500.1 coordinate 1,489,262, forward strand.
GGGGTGACTCCCACTTTGTCCTGTCCTCTACCGGGAAAGGATAAGTAGCCTGAATTCTTTTGGGGATCTGAAATTTCTTTTCAGGGTTTGCCCAGACACCCTCAAAGAGAGTGTTCAGTTCATGAGAAGGAGGAAACGTTACATTAGTTTTCTTTTCTTTATAGAGGTAAACCTTCTGCTGAGGTAAAGAAGGGATCTCCATAACCTCTAACACCTCCTTTATAGCCACAATCATGTACTGAATGTTTTTAGCTAATTTTGGATCTATTGCCCTGGAATCACCAGTGTCGACACAGGAATCAGCGTCCGTGTCGGTCTGTATAACCTGAACAAATTACCTCTTATGGGACCCAGAGGGATCCCCTGTTGATGAAAATACAGAGTTTTGACAAATCACATCTTCCCTGACTTTCTCCAAGTTTCTGCATGAGACTCAGACTTATCCAATCTCTTACTGATATGATTCACACTATCACGTAATTCTTTCACCCATGCAGGCTCATGGTGTGCCGGTAGCGCCACCACATTACAACCCTGTGTCCCCATAATGGCTTCCTCAGGGGAAGAGCTCCCTGCCTCAGACATGTCACACACGTGTACACCACACCACAGACACTCCGGGGCTTATAGGGGACAGACCCACAGTAAAATCTGTCAGAGGGATACAGAAGGAATTGCCAGCTCACAACTCAGCGCCAGTAATAAATTGTCTGTGAAACACAAAATGCCTACAGAGCTGCAGCGCTTTTATAATTACACATGTACATAGCACCAAATTTCACTGTGCCCCCCCCCTTGTTTTGCACCCTGATACTTGTTTCAGCAGTGGAGGAGGACCAGCGGTCTTCTCTGCAGCTTGGAGGGAGAGAAAATGGCGCTGAGCAGTGTGCTGGCTGTCTGAGGAAGAAGCCCGGCCCCCGTAATGGCGCGCTTTCACTCAGACTTAGAGAGACTCATGTTTATACTGGCGTGGGGTATGACTGTGCCGCAGCAACTTATGCCCCTAATCTGCCAGTCCTATAAGGGTTCATGCTGCCCAGGGCGCCCCCTCCCCCCCTGCACCCTGCAGTGCCTGTGTGTGTGGGAGCATGGCGCGCAGCGTCCCCCCCGCTGCGCAGTACCTTTCTAGCCGTCCCGATGTTGTAGAGTCTTTTCCTCTTACACTCACCTGTCTTCTGACTTCTGGCGCTGTAAGGGGGGTGACGGCAGGCTGTGGGAGCGAGCACATAGCCACAGCTAGCGTTCTGTACCCCTCAGGAGCTAATGGTGTCCTGTCAGCTTAGAAGCAGAGCCATGAAACTCACAGAAGTTGGTTCCTACTTCCTCCCCTAGGTCCCACGAAGCAGGGAGACTGTTGCCAGCAGTGCTCCCTGAAAATGAAAAACCTAACATAAGTCTTTTCAGAGAAACTCAGTAGAGCTCCTCAGAGTGCATCCAGTCTGCCTGGGCACAGATTCTAAACTGAGGTCTGGAGGAGGGGTATAGAGGGAGGAGCCAGTTCACACTCTGGAAAAGTCTTAAAGTGCCCATGTCTCCTGCGGATCAGTCTATACCCCATGGTTCTGAAGTGACCCCAGCATCCTCTAGGACGTATGAAAAACTTATGGCTGCTAAAAACAGCAGCCCTCTGACCATGGTCTGGCTCCTGCCGCAACGAACAAAAAACTGACGTGCACATGCGTGTAGATGGTGACACTAAAACTACTGGAAGATCATTGTGAAGGTCTGAGGTATTGGTACAATGCAAATTTGTTGAGATATTGTTTCTTTTTCAGATGGAACCATGGGTCGTGCACATGATGCGACTGGCAAAAGGGAGCCATTGGTTGTGGCCTAGACCGGCATTTGTTTGTTGGTGATCCCTTGTAGACAGTGACAGTGGAAGAAGCATGGACACCAAGAATCTCAGCGGCGGAACAGTGGGCGAAAGTAGATCACGACAAATCGGGAACACAGGCATTTAGGTCGCCTAGCAACCACCAATCGTTCCAAACGCATCAGGAACTGCACCAACAGTACAATGCCGGACCCAGCCAAGCAGTCCCAGATCTGGTGAATTGGAGGGCCACGTGAGATGTGGTGGCACGTCAGACTGGTGCTCTGAAAACCAATAGAAGCCTTTCGGCAACTATTCCGCCGCTGAGAGTACACCTAAAGTCTAAAACTAATGTGATAGCTGTTTTTATGGTAATTATTTTGAGCAATAGAGTAGGACCTGCAGTATAGTGGGGTCCCTTGTCGGGAGCTGCAGGCTTAAATGCACTGAGCAATACATTAACTACAAATCCACTTTTTATTATGGTTAGCTAAAATAGTGAGTGCAAGACACATTTATGTATGTAGTAAGGCTACTGGGAGACCTTAGATTGAGCAATATTGGATGTGGCCATTACATTCCCTAAAGTCATAACCTCATAACTGCACAGAGCAGGAACTATTATTCACAAGTAATTAGAAATGTGTTCCTCATGAACAAGTCCACAATTACCGTCTGAAGGTTACACAATTATTTCAGGTCTACACAACTGATATTTGAGGATAAAGCCTTTAACAGAAAACACCCCTGAAGAAGTCACTATTGGAGAAACGCGCTGATCACGCGCAATTTGTATTTAGAGTGAATTGGAGTGGATAAGAACAAGCCTGCCCATGCAAGGGTGACAACAAGTGCAAAACGCTTGTCTTATGATTATACAGATATGTACCTGTGATAAGCTTTTACTCTGTTTTACTTGAAGTTCTAGATTCAAATTTAATTTTATTTCTGAATCTTATGCAAATTGTATTTGGTGACCTCAGGTCTACTGTATAGCAGGAAATATTTCATACCTGCATCATCTAACAAAATGCATATAAATTAGGCACTCCACAAAAAACAATTCTAATTATATTATATACATACATACATATATACACATTTATATATAATCACTAATAATAAATTTCTGCTTGTTACTTTTAATAACATTATAGTGTTGTGTGTAATAACTCTCTACATGTGATATTTGTCATGGATAGCCTTGTGTTAGAAACACCCAACTGAGAACAGGGCTGATGGCGGAGGAGGGTGTAGGATAAGAGATTGCTGTAGTGACTGAGCAATGAGAATATGTGACTTCTGTAATAAGTGTTTATTACTCACCTGTGCTGATATCTGTAGGGATCTCCTCCTCCTTACACTGCTGATCACCCCTCACATACGTCTCTTCTTCTGCCTTCATATCAGTCACATACGTCTCTTCTTCTCCCTCTATATCTTCTGCCTTTACATCAGTCACATACGTCTCTTCTTCTCCCTCTATATCTTCTGCCTTTATATCAGTCACATACGTCTCTTCTTCTCCCTCTGTATCTTCTGCCTTTATATCAGTCACATACGTCTCTACTTCTCCCTCTGTATCTTCTGCCTTTATATCAGTCACATATGTCTCTTCTTCTCCGCCTATATCTTCTGCCTTTATATCAGTCACATACGTCTCTTCTTCTCCCTCTGTATCTTCTGCCTTTATATCAGTCACATACGTCTCTTCTTCTCCCTCTATATCTTCTACCTTCATATCAGTCACATACGTCTCTTCTTCTCCCTCTATATCTTCTGCCTTTATATCAGTCACATACGTCTCTTCTTCTCCCTCTGTATCTTCTGTCTTTATATCAGTCACATGCGTCTCTTCTACTCCCTCTGTATCTTCTGCCTTTATATCAGTCACATACGTCTCTTCTTCTCCCTCTATATCTTCTGCCTTTATATCAGTCACATACGTCTCTTTTTCTCCCTCTATATCTTGTATTTTAGTATTAGTAAGACGTTCTACCTAAAAAACAAACAAACACTATTATAATATTTGCGTACAGTCAGATTAAACTGAGGTGAAACAGTATAATATCAGTGTATAATACACACACAGCTTCTCTACAGATCATATAGTGACAGTCACTTTGGTATATTGGGGAGACCCTAAATCCCACCTACCTGATCCTCCTGTGGGATTCTGTGATTCTCCTCTGTACAGTCCTGGGAATACAGAGGACGGGAACATCTCTCTGGGGTATCTCTGTTACTGGGTCCATCTGTAGGAGACACACAGTGACTGAGTACAGTGTATATATGTGATTATCAGATGATGTGTGTGTATATAGGGGGCCCCCATACCTGCTCTCCTCTGTACAATACATGACAGTCTCCTCTTACCCAGTGATGTGAGGGGCCGGAGATTCTCCATCATCACGTCCTTGTACAGACCCCTGTGTTCCTCTATATACTCCGCCTCCTGCAAGGAGACAGACAGTGACATCCTGACACCTTATAGACACCTCACACACACAGTGATACAGTCATCACCCAGACACGTCCCCTGGTGTTACTGTATAATGTCCCATTCCCAGCAGTCACCTCTCCAGTCATCACCCAGACACGTCCCCCGGTGTTACTGTATAATGTCCCATTCCCAGCAGTCACCTCTCCAGTCATCACCCAGAAACACGCGACCGGTGTTACTGTATAATGTCCCATTCCCAGCAGCCACCTCTCCAGTCATCACCCAGACACGTCTCCTGGTGTTACTGTATAATGCCCCATTTCCAGCAGTCACCTCTCCAGTCATCACCCAGACACGTCCCCTGGTGTTACTGTATAATGCCCCATTCCCAGCAGTCACCTCTCCAGTCATCACCCAGACACATCCCCCGGTGTTACTGTATAATCCCCCATTCCCAGCAGTCACCTCTCCAGTCACAACCCAGACACATCCCCTGGTGTTACTGTATAATGTCCCCTTCCCAGCAGTCACCTCTCTAGTCATAACCCAGACACATCCCCTGGTGTTACTGTATAATGCCCCATTCCCAGCAGTCATCTCTCCAGTCATCAACCAGACACGTCCCCTACTGTTACTGTATAATGCCCCATTCCCAGCAGTCACCTCTCCAGTCACCACCCAGACACATCCCCCGGTGTGACTGTATAATGCCCCATTCCCAGCAGTCACCTCTCCAGTCATCACCCAGACACATCCCCTGGTGTTACTGTATAATGCCCCATTCCCAGCAGTCACCTCTCCAGTCATCACCCAGATACATTCCGGGTGTTACTGTATAATGCCCCATTCCCAGCAGTCACCTCTCCAGTCATCACCCAGACACGTCCCCTGGTGTTACTGTATAATGCCCCATTCAGGCACATCCCCTGGTGTTACTGTATAATGCCCCATTCCCACCAGTCACCTCTCCCGTCATCACCAAGACACATCCCCTGGTGTTACTGTATAATGCCCCATTCAGACACATCCCCGGGTGTTACTGTATAATGTCCCATTCTCAGCAGTCACCTCTCCAATCATCACCCAGACACGTCCCCTGGTGTTACCGTATAATGCCCCATTCCCAGCAGTCACCTCTCCAGTTATCACCCAGACACATCCCCCGGTGTTACTGTATAATCCCCCATTCCCAGCAGTCACCTCTCCAGTCATAACCCAGACACATCCCCTGGTGTTACTGTATAATGTCCCATTCCCAGCAGTCACCTCTCTAGTCATAACCCAGACATATCCCCCGGTGTTACTGTATAATGCCCCATTCCCAGCAGTCACCTCTCCAGTCATCACCCAGACACATTCCGGGTGTTACTGTATAATGCCCCATTCCCAGCAGTCACCTCTCCAGTCATCACCCAGACACGTCCCCTGGTGTTACTGTATAATGCCCCATTCAGGCACATCCCCTGGTGTTACTGTACAATGCCCCATTCCCACCAGTCACCTCTCCAGTCATCACCAAGACACATCCCCTGGTGTTACTGTATAATGCCCCATTCAGACACATCCCCGGGTGTTACTGTATAATGTCCCATTCTCAGCAGTCACCTCTCCAGTCATCACCCAGACACGTCCCCTGGTGTTACTGTATAATGCCCCATTCCCAGCAGTCACCTCTCCAGTCATCACCCAGACACATCCCCCGGTGTTACTGTATAATCCCCCATTCCCAGCAGTCACCTCTCCAGTCATAACCCAGACACATCCCCTGGTGTTACTGTATAATGTCCCATTCCCAGCAGTCACCTCTCTAGTCATAACCCAGACACATCCCCTGGTGTTACTGTATAATGCCCCATTCCCAGCAGTCATCTCTCCAGTCATCAACCAGACACGTCCCCTACTGTTACTGTATAATGCCCCATTCCCAGCAGTCACCTCTCCAGTCACCACCCAGACACATCCCCCGGTGTGACTGTATAATGCCCCATTCCCAGCAGTCACCTCTCCAGTCATCACCCAGACACATCCCCCGGTGTTACTGTATAATGCCCCATTCCCAGCAGTCACCTCTCCAGTCATCACCCAGACACATTCCGGGTGTTACTGTATAATGCCCCATTCCCAGCAGTCACCTCTCCAGTCATCACCCAGACACGTCCCCTGGTGTTACTGTATAATGCCCCATTCAGGCACATCCCCTGGTGTTACTGTATAATGTCCCATTCTCAGCAGTCACCTCTCCAGTCATCACCCAGACACGTCCCCTGGTGTTACCGTATAATGCCCCATTCCCAGCAGTCACCTCTCCAGTTATCACCCAGACACATCCCCCGGTGTTACTGTATAATCCCCCATTCCCAGCAGTCACCTCTCCAGTCATAACCCAGACACATCCCCTGGTGTTACTGTATAATGTCCCATTCCCAGCAGTCACCTCTCTAGTCATAACCCAGACATATCCCCCGGTGTTACTGTATAATCCCCCATTCCCAGCAGTCACCTCTCCAGTCATAACCCAGACACATCCCCTGGTGTTACTGTATAATGCCCCATTCCCAGCAGTCACCTCTCCAGTCATCACCCAGACACATTCCGGGTGTTACTGTATAATGCCCCATTCCCAGCAGTCACCTCTCCAGTCATCACCCAGACACATTCCGGGTGTTACTGTATAATGCCCAATTCCCAGCAGTCACCTCTCCAGTCATCACCCAGACACGTCCCCTAGTGTGACTGTATAATGTCCCATTCCCAGCAGTCACCTCTCCAGTCATCACCCAGACATGTCCCCTGGTGCTACTGTATAATACCCCATTCCCAGCAGTCACCTGTCCAGTCATGACCCAGACACATCCACCGGTATTACTGTATAATTCCCCATTCCCAGCAGTCGCCTCTCCAGTCATCATCCAGACACATCCCCTGCTGTTACTATATAATGCACCATTCCCAGCAGTCACCTGTCCAGTCATCACCCAGACACATCCCCTAGTGTTACTGTATAATGTCCCATTTCCAGCAGTCACCTCTCCAGTCATCACCCAGACATGTCTCCCGGTTTTACTGTATAATGCCCTATTCCCAGCAATCACCTCTCCAGTCATCACCCAGACACATCCCCTGGTATTACTGTATAATGTCCCATTCTCAGCAGTCACCTCTCCAGTCATCACCCAGACACGTCCCCCGGTGTTACTGTATAATGTCCCATTCCCAGCAGTCACCTCTCCAGTCATCACCCAGAAACACGCGACCGGTGTTACTGTATAATGTCCCATTCCCAGCAGCCACCTCTCCAGTCATCACTCAGACACGTCCCCCCGGTGTTACTGTATAATGCCCCATTCCCAGCAGTCACCTCTCCAGTCATCACCCAAACACGTCTCCTGGTGTTACTGTATAATGCCCCATTTCCAGCAGTCACCTCTCCAGTAATCACCCAGACACGTCCCCTGGTGTTACTGTATAATGTCCCATTCCCAGCAGTCACCTCTCCAGTCATCACCCAGACACATCCCCCGGTTTTATTGTATAATGCCCCATTCCCAGCAGTCACCTCTCCAGTCATCACCCAGACACGTCCCCTGGTGTTACTGTATAATGTCCCATTCCCTGCAGTCACCTCTCCAGTCATCACCCAGACACATCCCCTGGTGTTACTGTATAATGTCCCATTCCCGGCAGCCACCTCTCCAGTCATCACCCAGACACGTCCCCTGGTGTTACTGTGTAATGTGAAGGGGTCAGCTTGCTGGGGGTAGCTTGCGTAGAATTTAATAAGTGTGGAATTAAGAAGTGTGTTATCCGTACAGTTAAAAAAACAGTTGAACAAACATTGAGCGCCATCAAGGAAAGGTAATTTACTTAAACAACTTATTCCTACACCACTTAACCCAACATTATCTCACAAACGACCAAAGCATGTTCATCAAACTACTGTTTCTTATTTCAATTCATGGAATTCTCACCAAATGTAACATATTCTACACTCACCCTAAAACTCACCCCTCTGTGCACATTACAGCTTCTATTCTCCACTCCCCTCTTCTAACCACTCATGAGCTTTATACTTACTTCTCTGCAAGTACTTTGACAACCACAATTGGCCACCAGAATAAACACTCGTGAACATCCACCAATATTTATCTCACTCTTCTGCTTTTATTAGCTGGTGCCATATCACCAAATCCAGGCCCCAACCACCTGTCCCTCTCACACTCAGCTGTCTCAAAACAATATAGAAATCCATCTAACCTCATAAATATCACGTCTCCCATCCCCCTCCAAGTCACTAAAATGTGGCTTATGGAATGCACGCTCTGTTTGTAACATATTACCATCCATCCATGACCTCTTCATATCTCACAACTTTAATCTGCTGACTATAACAGAAACATGGCTCACACAATCAGACACGGCCTACCCTGCAGCACTGTCACACGGTGGTTTCCACTACACACACACACACACACACACACACACACACACACACACACACACACACACACACACACACACACACACACACACACCCCCCCAGGCCTGGTAATAGTAAAGGTGGTGGGGTTGGAATATTACTGTCCCAATTTTTCACATACACTGTTGTACCTCAGGTTCCATCACTCGCATTCACATCATTTGAAGTTCACTCTATCAGGATCCCCCCCCCCCTTCTCTCTGCGTGTTGCAGCTATCTATTGCCCTCATGGGCAACTCAAACAATTTCTAGAAGATTTTTCTGCCTGGCTCCCTCACTTCCTCTCCTCTGACATCTCCACCATCATTATGGGTCGATTTCATTATAGCTCTTGACAGTCCACAATCTGTTCATGCCTCCAAACTCCTCTCTCTAACCTCCTCTCTTGGCCCCACCCAATGGTCTGACTCCTCTACTCATTAGAAGGGCCACTGCCTTGATCTTGTGTTCACCAGGCTCTGCTCAGTTTCTGAATTCATTAACACTCCTTTCCCTCTCTCTGATCACAACCTGATCACCTTCACAATCTCTTCTATTACTCTAAATTCTATGTCACTATAACCTAGCAAGCCTCCTCTAACCCGCAGAAATACTAACAATATACATTTTCACCAACTTTCCACTTCTCTGCAACAACTGGTCTCACCAATCTCTACATTTACTACACCTGACACTGCTGTATCCCACCTGCACAAGACCCTAGAGAATGCCCTTGATGAAGTGGCTCCAGCTACCCATCACACTCCACGTAGGCTTAGATGCCAACCATGGCACTCTAAATCAACAAGACACCTACAAAAACTGTCACGTAAAATAGAACGTCAGTGGTGTAAATCTCAGAATCCAAGTGACTTCCTCACATATAAGAGCACCTACCACTCCTATCATCAGGCCCTGGACACTGCCAAACAAACATATTCCCAATCTCTCATGTCTTCTCATGTCACCAACCACAAGCGACTTTTTAATACAATTACATCACTTCTTTACCCTCCCTCACCTCCCCCACTAGCTACTATCACTGCACAAGAACTTGCCTCCTACTTCAAGGATAAGGTTGATAAAATCCGAGATGAAATGGTACGCTCTTCCTCAGCCAGTGACCTGCTCAATTCCCTACCTGAACCCTCTGGCACTTTCTCTTCATTTGATCCCACAAGTGAAGATGAAGTATCAACACTCTTTCCATCCTCCTACTCCACTACCTCTCCTCTTGATCCTATACCCTTACAAGTCAGTAAAACTTTGTCTCCTGTGCTTATCCCAACCTTAACTAAAATCTGTAATCTCTCTCTACTGGTATATTTCCTTCTCTGTTTAAGCATGCAGTGATTACTCCCATTCTAAAAAACACAACTCTGACCCAAACACACTCTCTAACTACCGTCCATTTCTCAGCTACCAGGTCCCTCCAAGCTACTTGAGAGACTTGCCTACACTCGCCTTACACACATTCTTAACCCCCACAACTTATTAGACCCACTTCAGTCAGGCTTTCATGCCCAACACTCCACAGACACTGCACTGACCAAAGTAGTGAATGATCCAGTCACTGCTAGATCGAAAGCCCATTACACACTACTCATTCTTCTAGATCTATCTGCTGCTTATGACACTGTTGCCCTCTCCTGGTTCTCATCCTACCTATCTAATCACTCTTTCAGTGTTCACTTCTCTGATTCTACCTCTTCTTCTCTACATCTATCAGTTGGAGTACCGCAAGGCTCAGTCTTGGGTCCTCTGCTGTTCTCAGTCTGTACCTCATCTCATTGCTGGGTGATCATATCATACAACCCATTAAGAAACTGGCAAGCTGGTGGACCATTATGCAACAGGTAGCATCTATCCTTCTGTATCAATGACTATTCCCCCATATATTGTAAGCATGCAAGCAGGGCCTTCCTACCTCTATGTCTGTCTGTTTTTACCCAGTTTTGTTCTATTACTGTTATTTTAATTGTAAAGCGCATCGGAATATGCTGCGCTATATAAGAAACTGCTAATAAATAAATAAATATTAAAATAAATACAACACAGGCCGCTGCCCCTGTATACTATGACAACACAGGAAGCTACCCCTGTATAGTATGACAATACAGTCCACTCCCCCTGTCTACTATGACAGCACAGGAAGCTACGCCTGTATATTATGACAACACAGGCCGCTCCCCCTGTATACTATGACAGTACAGGATGCTAACCCTGTATATTATGACAACACAGGCCGCTCCCTCTGTATATTATGACAACACAGGCCGCTCCCCTGTATACTATGACAGCACAGGATGCTACCCATGTATATTATAGCAACACAAGCCGCTCCCCTTGTATACCATGACAGCACAGGATGCTACCCCTGTATATTATAGCAACACAGGCCGCTCCCCTTGTATACTATGACAGCACAGGATGCTACCCCTGAATATTATGACAACACACGCCACTCCTTCTGTATAGAAAGCCAATACTTGCCACTCACCCTATATAATAATAGTAACAAGACACCACAGGCCCCTCCGCCTGTATATTATGACAACACAGGTCGCTCCCCTGTAAATATTATGACAGTACAGGAAGCTACCCCTGTATATTATGACAACACAGGCCACTCCTTCTGTATAGAAAGACAATCCATGCCGCTCAACCTATATAATAATAGAAACAAGACACCACAGGCCCCTCCTCCTGTATATTATGACCACAGGTCACTCCCCTTGTATACTATGACAGTACAGGAAGCTACCCCTGTATATTATGACAACACAGGCCACTCCTTCTGTATAGAAAGACAATCCATGCCGCTCAACCTATATAATAATAGAAACGAGACACCACAGGCCCCTCCGCCTGTATATTATGGCAACACAGGTCGCTCCTCCTGTATACTATGACAGTACAGGACGCTACCCCTGTATATTATGCCACTACCCCTGTATACAATGACGGAACAGGATGCTAGCCCTGTATGTTATGACAACACAGGCCGCTCCCACTGTACACTATGACAGCACAGGATGCTACCCCTATATATTATGACAACACAGACCACTCCCCCTGTATACTATGACAGCACATGATGTTACCCCTGTATATTATGTTAACACAGGCCACTACCCCTGTATACTATGACAACACAGGCTGCTACCTCTGTATATTATAGCAACACAGGCCGCTCCCCCTGTATACTATGACAGCACAGGATGCTACCCCTGTATACTATGACAGCACAGGCCGCTCCCCCTGTATACAAAGACGGCACAGGATGATATCCCTCTATATTATGACAATACAGGCCGCTCCCCCTGTATACTATGACAGCACAGGATGCTACCCCTGTATATTATGAAAACACAGGCCGCTCCCCCTGCATACTATGAAAGCACAGGATGCTACCCCTGTATATTACAGCAACACAGGCCGCTCCCCCTGTATACTATGACAGCACAGGATGCTACCCCTGTATACTATGACAGCACAGGCCACTCCTTCTGTATAGAAAGCCAATACATGATGCTCACCCTATATAATAACAGTAACAAGTCACCACAGGTTGCTACCCCTGTATACTATGACAGCACAGGCCGCTCCTCCTGTATACAATGACAGCACAGGATGCTACCCCTGTATATTATGACAATACAGGCCGCTCCCCCTGTATACTATGACAGCACAGGATGACAACACAGGCCGCTCCTCCTGTATACTATGACAGCACAGGATGCTACCCCTGTATAATATGACAATACAGGCCGCTCCCCCTGTATACTATGACAGCACAGGATGCTACCCCTGTATATTATGACAACATATGCTGCTCCCCTGAATATTAATACAACACAGGCCGCTCCCTCTGTATAGTACAATGCCAAAGGACACAACACCTGTAATGTTCCGTTTATGGAAATACAATAACGGAGGGGTCAGCGCCACCTGTATTACGGTAACGGCGGGGTCTGAGTCACCCGTATTACGGTAACCGCAGGGTCTGCTGCACCCGTATTACGGCAACGGCGTGGTCTGCGCCACCTGTATTACGGTAACTCCGGGGTCTACGCCGCTTGTATTACGGTAACGCCGGGGTTTGCGCCACCTGTATTACGGTAACAGCGGGGTCTGCACCTCCTGTATTACGGTAACGGTGGGGTCTGCGCCACTGGATTACGGTAATGGCCGGGTCTGCGCCACTGTAATACGGTAACGGTGGGGTCTGCGCCACCTGTATTACGGTAACGGCGGGGTCTGCGCCACTGTATTACAGTAATGGCGGGGTCTGCGCCACTGTATTACGGTAATGGCAGGGTCGGCGCCACCTATATTACGGTTACGGCAGGGGCTGCGCCACCTTAATTACAGTAACAGCAGGGGCTGCGCCACCTTAATTACAGTAACGGCAGGGGCTGCGCCACCTTAATTACAGTAACGGCAGGGGCTGCGCCACCTGTAATACGGTAACGGCGGGGTCTGCGATGCCTGTATTACGGTAATGGCGGGGTCTGCGCCACAGTATTACGGTAACGGCGCGATTCTCCACCACCTGTATTACGGTAACGGCGGGGTCTGCGCCACCTGTATTAAGGTAACTCCGGGGTCTGTGCCACCTGCAGTACGGTAACGGCGGGGTCTGCGCCACCTGTATTACGGTAACGGCAGGGTCTGCGACGCCTGTATTATGGTAACGGCGGGGTCTGCGCCACAGTATTACGGTAACGGCGGGATCTGCACCACCTGTATTACTGTAACGCCGGGGTCTGATCCACCTGTATTACGGTAACGGCCGGGTCTGCGCCACTGGTATTACGGTAATGCCGGGATCTGCGACCTCCTTTATTACGGTAATGGCGGGGTCTGCTACAACTGTATTACGGTAATGGCGGGCTCTGCTCCACCTGTATTACGGTAACGCCGGGATCTGCGACCTCCTTTATTACGGTAATGGCGGGGTCTGCGCCACCTGTATTACGGTAACGGCGGGGTCTGCTCCACCTGTATTACGGTAATGGCATGGTCTGCTGCACCCGTATTACGGCAACGGCGTGGTCTGCGCCACCTGTATTACAGTAACTCCGGGGTCTACGCCGCTTGTATTACGGTAACGCCGGGGTTTGCGCCACCTGTATTACGGTAACAGTGGGGTCTGCACCTCCTGTATTACGGTAATGGTGGGGTCTGCGCCACTGTATTACGGTAATGGCGGGGTCTGCGCCACTGTAATACGGTAACGGTGGGGTCTGCGCCACCTGTATTACGGTAACGGCGGGGTCTGCGCCACTGTATTACAGTAATGGCGGGGTCTGCGCCACTGTATTACGGTAATGGCGGGGTCGGCGCCACCTATATTACGGTTACGGCAGGGGCTGCGCCACCTTAATTACAGTAACGGCAGGGGCTGCGCCACCTGTAATACGGTAACGGCGGGGTCTGCGACGCCTGTATTACGGTAATGGCGGGGTCTGCGCCACAGTATTACGGTAACGGCGCGATTCTCCACCACTTGTATTACGGTAACTCCGGGGTCTGCGCCACCTGTATTACTGTAACGCCGGGGTCTGAGCCACCTGTATTACGGTAACGGCCGGGTCTGCGCCACTGGTATTACGGTAACGCCGGGGTCTGCGACACCTGTATTACGGTAACGCCGGGATCTGCGACCTCCTTTATTACGGTAATGGCGGGGTCTGCTACAACTGTATTACGGTAACGGCCGGGTCTGCGCCACCGGTATTACGGTAACGCCGGGGTCTGCGCCACCTGTATTACGGTAACGCTGGGATCTGCGACCTCCTTTATTACGGTAATGGCGGGGTCTGCTCCAACTGTATTACGGTAATGGCGGGCTCTGCTCCACCTGTATTACGGTAACGCCGGGATCTGCGACCTCCTTTATTACGGTAATGGCGGGGTCTGCTACAACTGTATTACGGTAACGGCCGGGTCTGCGCCACCGGTATTACGGTAACGCCGGGGTCTGCGCCACCTGTATTACGGTAACGCCGGGATCTGCGACACCTGTATTACGGTAACGGCGGGGTCTGCTCCACCTGTATTACGGTAATGGCGGGTCTGCGCCACCTGTATTACGGTAACGGCGGGGTCTGCACCACCTGTATTATGTTAATAGGACACTAGAGTGTCAGCCACCTGTACAGGGATAATGCAGCACCAGAGGCTGCTCCAGCTGCACTATAACAAGGCACCAGAGGCTGCTCCCCCTGTAGTACAGAACCTGACACCAGAGCTGCTCAGCCTATAGAATAATAATAATAATATCATTACCTGCTGCCAGACACAGCAATGGCTGCTCTCTGCTCCTGCTGCCTTGTGGGAATGATAGAAGGAAGGCGGCGCTCAGACCAGGGGAAAATGGCCGCCGCTCCTGACGTCCTTACACGGCCAGGGAACCTATTGCTGCTGCAGTTGATGCCGGACTGGTCTACCAGAAAATGGCCGCCGGCCTCCTGCACAGAGGACATTTATGGTTTTTGTCATTACTGGGGGCGGAGCTGCGGGCGGGGTGAAGGAGGGGAGGGGCCAATAACCAGGAAGCAGCTTTTGCCAATCATGCCCTACTTCCTGCCTGTGCGTTCCACCTTACTTCCGGATCGTGCGTTCCACATACAGGAAGTGAGTTTTCATCGACTGTTGCAGCCTCCGAGTGTCCGTGGAGATCAGGTAATGGCGTCTTACTATACAGGGGGAGCAGCCTGTAGTGTCCTGTGATTATTCTTATACAGGAAGAGCAGCCTGTAGTGTCCTGTGATTATTCTTATACAGGGGGAGCAGCCTGTGGTGTCCTGATATTATTATTAAACAGGTGGAGCAGCCATTTGTGTTCTGTTATTATTACTATACAGGGGGAGCAGCATGTGGTGTCCTGTTGTTGTTATTATTATTATTTTTCAGGAGGAGCAACCTGTGGTGTCCTGTTATTATTACTATACAGTGGGAGCAGCCTGTGGTGTCCTACTATTATTATTATACAGGAGGAGCAGCCTTTGGTGTCCTGTTATTCTTATTGTTGTAATTATTATTATTATTATTATTATTATTATTATCATTATAATAATACAGGCGGAGCAGCCTGTGGTGTCCTGTTATTATTATTATTATTATTATTATTATACAGAGGGAGCGGCGTGTGGTATCCTGTTTTTATTATACAGGTGGAGCGGCCTGTTGTGTCCTATTATTATTATACATGGGGAGCGACTTGTAGTGTCCTATTATATTTTTTCTGGTGGAGCAGCCTGTTGTGTGATTTTATTATTAATATAAAGGGAGCAGAATGTGGTGTGCTGTTGTTTTTAGTGTTATACAGGGGGAGCAGGTTTTTGTGTACAGTTATTATTATACAGGGACAGCATCTTGTGGTGTCCTGGTATTATTATTATACATTGGGAGTGATGGTGATTTCCTACAATACAGGAGGAATGGTCTGTGGTGTCCTGCTTTTAAATACATCTGTTATTATTTTTATACTGGGGTGCAGCCTTTAGTGTCGTTATTATTATTACTACAGGTTGAGTATCCCATATCCAAATATTCGGAAATACAGACTTTTTTGAGTGAGAGTGAGATAGTGAAACTTTTGTTTTTTGATGGCTCAATGTACACAAACTTTGTTCAATGCACAAAGTTATAAAACAATATTGGCTAAAATGACCTTCAGGCTGTGTGTATAAGGTGTATATGTAACATAAATGCATTCTGTGCTTAGACTTGGGTCCCATCACCATGATATCTCATTATAGTATGCAATTATTCCAAAATACGGAATAATCCAATATCCAAAATACCTCTGGTCCCAAGCATTTTGGATAAGGGATACTGTGGGGATTGAAAATATTGCTCAAAATCTAGGATGTATTATAGCAGAGACCGTAATATCCCTGGCATGTGTAACAGATGATAATTGGAGCAGTATGAAGCAAATGTATATCAGACTCCTGGGAGTGTCACAGTGACATAACATATCTATAATAATAATAATACAGGAACATGACTGGGGAGGTGAGGGGATCTGGGAGTGTCACTATGACATCACTTATATCTATAGTTATAATACAGGGACATGACTGGGGAGGTGAGGGGAACTGGGATTGTCACTGTGACTTCACTTATATCTATAGTAATAATACAGGTACATGACTGGGGAGGTGAGGGAATCTGGGAATATCACAGTGACATCACTTATATCTATAATAATACAGGAACATGACTGGGGAGGTGAGGGAATCTGGGAGCATCATAGTGACATCACTTATCTCTATAGTAATAATACAGAGACATGACTGGGGAGGTGAGGGGATCTGGGAGCGTCACATTTACATTACTTATATCTATAGTAATAATTCAGGAATATGACTGGGGAGGTGAGGGGATCTGGGACCATCACAGTGACATCACTTATATCTATAGTTATAGTACAGGTACATGACTGGGGAGGTGAAGGGATTTGGGAGTGTCACTATGACATCACTTATATCTATAGTTATAATACAGAGATATCACTGGGGAGGTGAGGGGATCTGTGAGCATCACAGTGACATCACATATCTCTAGTAATAATACAGGGACGTGTCTGGGGAAGTGAGGGGATCTGGGAGTATTTGCAGCGATATTGATGTCTCCCCATTTCGCAGGGTTACACAGTAGTGAAGAAGATCTCTGGTGAGTGTGAGACACCCAGCAGCCATCCTCGTGTGTCAGGTGGACTAAGCAGGACCCACAGCCCCACCACAGTGCCTCCACCTCACTCACTAATAGGAGAGGTGACTGCTGGGAATGGGGCATTATACAGTAACACCAGGGGATGTGTCTGGGTGATGACTGGAGAGGTGACTGCTGGGAATGGGGCATTATACAGTAACACCAGGGGACGTGTCTAGGTGATAACTGGAGAGGTAACTGCTGGGATTGGGACATTATACAGTAACACCAGGGGAAGTGTCTGGTGATGACTGGAGAGGTGACTGCTGGGAATGGGGCATTATACAGTAACACCAGGGGACGTGTCTGGGTGATGACTGGAGAGGTGACTGCTGGGAATGGGACATTATACAGTAACACTAGGGGACGTGTCTGGGTGATGACTGGAGAAGTGACTGCTGGGAATGGGGCATTATACAGTAACACCAGGGGATGTGTCTGGGTGATGACTGGAGAGGTGACTGCTGGGAATGGGGCATTATACAGTAACACCAGGGGACATGTCTGGGTGATAACTGGAGAGGTAACTGCTGGGATTGGGACATTATACAGTAACACTAGGGGACGTGTCTGGTGATGACTGGAGAGGTGACTGCTGGGAATGGGGCATTATACAGTAACACCAGGGGACGTGTCTAGGTGATAACTGGAGAGGTAACTGCTGGGAATGGGGCATTATACAGTAACACCAGGGGACGTGTCTAGGTGATGACTGGAGAGGTAACTGCTGGGATTGGGACATTATACAGTAACACTAGGGGAAGTGTCTGGTGATGACTGGAGAGGTGACTGCTGGGAATGGGGCATTATACAGTAACACCAGGGGACGTGTCTGGGTGATGACTGGAGAGGTGACTGCTGGGAATGGGACATTATACAGTAACACTAGGGGATGTGTCTGGGTGATGACTGGAGAAGTGACTGCTGGGAATGGGGCATTATACAGTAACACCAGGGGATGTGTCTGGGTGATGACTGGAGAGGTGACTGCTGGGAATGGGACATTATACAGTAACACCAGGGGACGTGTCTGGGTGATGACTGGAGAGGTGACTGCTGGGAATGGGGCATTATACAGTAACACCAGGGGACATGTCTGGGTGATAACTGGAGAGGTAACTGCTGGGATTGGGACATTATACAGTAACACTAGGGGACGTGTCTGGTGATGACTGGAGAGGTGACTGCTGGGAATGGGGCATTATACAGTAACACCAGGGGACGTGTCTGGGTGATGACTGGTGAGGTGACTGCTGGGAATGGGACATTATACAGTAACACCAGGGGACGTGTCTGGGTGATGACTGGAGAGGTGACTGCTGGGAATGGGGCATTATACAGTAACACCAGGGGAGGTGTCTGGGTGATAACTGGAGAGGTAACTGCTGGGATTGGGACATTATACAGTAACACTAGGGGACGTGTCTGGTGATGACTGGAGAGGTGACTGCTGGGAATGGGGCATTATACAGTAACACCAGGGGACGTGTCTGGGTGATGACTGGAGAGGTGATTGCTGGGAATGTAACATTATACAGTAACACTAGGGGATGTGTCTGGGTGATGACTGGAGACGTAACTGCTGGGAATGGGGCATTATACAGTAACACCAGGGGATATGTCTGGGTGATGACTGGAGAGGTGACTGCTGGGAATGGGGCATTATACAGTAACACCAGGGGATGTGTCTGGGTGATGACTGGAGAGGTGACTGCTGGGAATGGGACATTATACAGTAACACCAGGGGATGTGTCTGGGTGATGACTGGGGAGGTGACTGCTGGGAATAAGGCATTATACAGTAACACCAGGGGATATGTCTGGGTGATGACTGGAGAGGTGAATGCTGGGAATGGGGCATTATACAGTAACACCAGGGGACGTGTCTGGGTGATGACTGGAGAGGTGACTGCTGGGAATGGGGCATTATACAGTAACACCAGGGGACGTGTCTGGGTGATAACTGGAGAGGTAACTGCTGGGATTGGCACATTATACAGTAACACTAGGGGACGTGTCTGGTGATGACTGGAGAGGTGACTGCTGGGAATGGGGCATTATACAGTAACACCAGGGGACGTGTCTGGGTGATGACTGGTGAGGTGACTGCTGGGAATGGGACATTATACAGTAACACCAGGGGACGTGTCTGGGTGATGACTGGAGAGGTGACTGCTGGGAATGGGGCATTATACAGTAACACCAGGGGATATGTCTGGGTGATGACTGGAGAGGTGAATGCTGGGAATGGGGCATTATACAGTAACACCAGGGGACGTGTCTGGGTGATGACTGGAGAGGTGACTGCTGGGAATGGGGCATTATACAGTAACACCAGGGGACGTGTCTGGGTGATGACTGGAGAGGTAACTGCTGGGATTGGCACATTATACAGTAACACTAGGGGACGTGTCTGGGTGATGACTGGAGAGGTGACTGCTGGAAATGGGACATTATACAGTAACACCAGGGGATGTGTCTGGGTGATGACTGCAGAGGTGACTGCTGGGAATGGGGCATTATACAGTAACACCAGGGGATATGTCTGGGTGATGACTGGAGAGGTGAATGCTGGGAATGGGGCATTATACAGTAACACCAGGGGACGTGTCTGGGTGATGACTGGAGAGGTGACTGCTGGGAATGGGGCATTATACAGTAACACCGGGGGATGTGCCTGGGTGATGACTGGAGAGGTGACTGCTGGGAATTGGGCATTATACAGTAACACCAGGAGATGTGTCTGGGTGATGACTGGAGAGGGGACTGCTGGGAATGGGGCATTATACTGTAACACCAGGGGATATGTCTGGGTGATCACTGGAGAGGTGACAGCTGGGAATGGGGCATTATACAGTAACACCAGGGGACGTGTCTAGGTGATAACTGGAGAGGTAACTGCTGGGATTGGGACATTATACAGTAACACCAGGGGAAGTGTCTGGTGATGACTGGAGAGGTGACTGCTGGGAATGGGGCATTATACAGTAACACCAGGGGACGTGTCTGGGTGATGACTGGAGAGGTGTCTGCTGGGAATGGGACATTATACAGTAACACTAGGGGACGTGTCTAGGTGATAACTGAAGAGGTAACTGCTGGGAATGGGGCATTATACAGTAACACTAGGGGACGTGTCTGGTGATGACTGGAGAGGTGACTGCTGGGAATGGGGCATTATACAGTAACACCAGGGGACGTGTCTAGGTGATAACTGGAGAGGTAACTGCTGGGAAAGGGGCATTATACAGTAACACCAGGGGACGTGTCTAGGTGATGACTGGAGAGGTAACTGCTGGGATTGGGACATTATACAGTAACACTAGGGGAAGTGTCTGGTGATGACTGGAGATGTGACTGCTGGGAATGGGGCATTATACAGTAACACCAGGGGATGTGTCTGGGTGATGACTGGAGAGGTGACTGCTGGGAATGGGGCATTATACAGTAACACCAGGGGACGTGTCTGGGTGATGACTGGAGAGGTGACTGCTGGGAATGGGACATTATACAGTAACACTAGGGGATGTGTCTGGGTGATGACTGGAGAAGTGACTGCTGGGAATGGGGCATTATACAGTAACACCAGGGGATGTGTCTGGGTGATGACTGGAGAGGTGACTGCTGGGAATGGGACATTATACAGTAACACCAGGGGACGTGTCTGGGTGATGACTGGAGAGGTGACTGCTGGGAATGGGGCATTATACAGTAACACTAGGGGATGTGTCTGGGTGATGACTGGAGAGGGGACTGCTGGGAATGGGGCATTATACAGTAACACCAGGGGATATGTCTGGGTGATCACTGGAGAGGTGACAGCTGGGAATGGGGCATTATACAGTAACACCAGGGGACGTGTCTAGGTGATAACTGGAGAGGTAACTGCTGGGATTGGGACATTATACAGTAACACCAGGGGAAGTGTCTGGTGATGACTGGAGAGGTGACTGCTGGGAATGGGGCATTATACAGTAACACCAGGGGACGTGTCTGGGTGATGACTGGAGAGGTGTCTGCTGGGAATGGGACATTATACAGTAACACTAGGGGACGTGTCTAGGTGATAACTGGAGAGGTAACTGCTGGGAATGGGGCATTATACAGTAACACTAGGGGACGTGTCTGGTGATGACTGGAGAGGTGACTGCTGGGAATGGGGCATTATACAGTAACACCAGGGGACGTGTCTAGGTGATAACTGGAGAGGTAACTGCTGGGATTGGGACATTATACAGTAACACCAGGGGAAGTGTCTGGTGATGACTGGAGAGGTGACTGCTGGGAATGGGACATTATACAGTAACACTAGGGGAAGTGTCTGGTGATGACTGGAGATGTGACTGCTGGGAATGGGGCATTATACAGTAACACCAGGGGATGTGTCTGGGTGATGACTGGAGAGGTGACTGCTGGGAATGGGGCATTATACAGTAACACCAGGGGACGTGTCTGGGTGATGACTGGAGAGGTGACTGCTGGGATTGGGGCATTATACAGTAACACTAGGGGACGTGTCTGGTGATGACTGGAGAGGTGACTGCTGGGAATGGGGCATTATACAGTAACACCAGGGGACGTGTCTAGGTGATAACTGGAGAGGTAACTGCTGGGAAAGGGGCATTATACAGTAACACCAGGGGACGTGTCTAGGTGATGACTGGAGAGGTAACTGCTGGGATTGGGACATTATACAGTAACACTAGGGGAAGTGTCTGGTGATGACTGGAGATGTGACTGCTGGGAATGGGGCATTATACAGTAACACCAGGGGATGTGTCTGGGTGATGACTGGAGAGGTGACTGCTGGGAATGGGGCATTATACAGTAACACCAGGGGACGTGTCTGGGTGATGACTGGAGAGGTGACTGCTGGGAATGGGACATTATACAGTAACACTAGGGGATGTGTCTGGGTGATGACTGGAGAAGTGACTGCTGGGAATGGGGCATTATACAGTAACACCAGGGGATGTGTCTGGGTGATGACTGGAGAGGTGACTGCTGGGAATGGGACATTATACAGTAACACCAGGGGACGTGTCTGGGTGATGACTGGAGAGGTGACTGCTGGGAATGGGGCATTATACAGTAACACCAGGGGACATGTCTGGGTGATAACTGGAGAGGTAACTGCTGGGATTGGGACATTATACAGTAACACTAGGGGACGTGTCTGGTGATGACTGGAGAGGTGACTGCTGGGAATGGGGCATTATACAGTAACATCAGGGGACGTGTCTGGGTGATGACTGGTGAGGTGACTGCTGGGAATGGGACATTATACAGTAACACCAGGGGACGTGTCTGGGTGATGACTGGAGAGGTGACTGCTGGGAATGGGGCATTATACAGTAACACCAGGGGAGGTGTCTGGGTGATAACTGGAGAGGTAACTGCTGGGATTGGGACATTATACAGTAACACTAGGGGACGTGTCTGGTGATGACTGGAGAGGTGACTGCTGGGAATGGGGCATTATACAGTAACACCAGGGGACGTGTCTGGGTGATGACTGGAGAGGTGATTGCTGGGAATGTAACATTATACAGTAACACTAGGGGATGTGTCTGGGTGATGACTGGAGACGTAACTGCTGGGAATGGGGCATTATACAGTAACACCAGGGGATATGTCTGGGTGATGACTGGAGAGGTGACTGCTGGGAATGGGGCATTATACAGTAACACCAGGGGATGTGTCTGGGTGATGACTGGAGAGGTGACTGCTGGGAATGGGACATTATACAGTAACACCAGGGGATGTGTCTGGGTGATGACTGGGGAGGTGACTGCTGGGAATAAGGCATTATACAGTAACACCAGGGGATATGTCTGGGTGATGACTGGAGAGGTGAATGCTGGGAATGGGGCATTATACAGTAACACCAGGGGACGTGTCTGGGTGATGACTGGAGAGGTGACTGCTGGGAATGGGGCATTATACAGTAACACCAGGGGATATGTCTGGGTGATGACTGGAGAGGTGAATGCTGGGAATGGGGCATTATACAGTAACACCAGGGGACGTGTCTGGGTGATGACTGGAGAGGTAACGGCTGGGATTGGCACATTATACAGTAACACTAGGGGACGTGTCTAGGTGATGACTGGAGAGGTGACTGCTGGAAATGGGACATTATACAGTAACACCAGGGGATGTGTCTGGGTGATGACTGGGGAGGTGACTGCTGGGAATGGGGCATTATACAGTAACACCAGGGGATATGTCTGGGTGATGACTGCAGAGGTGACTGCTGGGAATGGGGCATTATACAGTAACACCAGGGGATATGTCTGGGTGATGACTGGAGAGGTGAATGCTGGGAATGGGGCATTATACAGTAACACCAGGGGACGTGTCTGGGTGATGACTGGAGAGGTGACTGCTGGGAATGGGGCATTATACAGTAACACCGGGGGATGTGCCTGGGTGATGACTGGAGAGGTGACTGCTGGGAATTGGGCATTATACAGTAACACCAGGAGATGTGTCTGGGTGATGACTGGAGAGGGGACTGCTGGGAATGGGGCATTATACAGTAACACCAGGGGATATGTCTGGGTGATCACTGGAGAGGTAACTGCTGGAATTGGGACATTATACAGTAACACCAGGGGAGGTGTCTGGGTGATAACTGGAGAGGTAACTGCTGGGATTGGGACATTATACAGTAACACTAGGGGACGTGTCTGGTGATGACTGGAGAGGTGACTGCTGGGAATGGGGCATTATACAGTAACACCAGGGGACGTGTCTGGGTGATGACTGGAGAGGTGACTGCTGGGAATGTAACATTATACAGTAACACTAGGGGATGTGTCTGGGTGATGACTGGAGACGTAACTGCTGGGAATGGGGCATTATACAGTAACACCAGGGGATATGTCTGGGTGATGACTGGAGAGGTGACTGCTGGGAATGGGGCATTATACAGTAACACCAGGGGATGTGTCTGGGTGATGACTGGAGAGGTGACTGCTGGGAATGGGACATTATACAGTAACACCAGGGGATGTGTCTGGGTGATGACTGGGGAGGTGACTGCTGGGAATAAGGCATTATACAGTAACACCAGGGGATATGTCTGGGTGATGACTGGAGAGGTGAATGCTGGGTATGGGGCATTATACAGTAACACCAGGGGACGTGTCTGGGTGATGACTGGAGAGGTGACTGCTGGGAATGGGGCATTATACAGTAACACCAGGGGACGTGTCTGGGTGATAACTGGAGAGGTAACTGCTGGGATTGGCACATTATACAGTAACACTAGGGGACGTGTCTGGTGATGACTGGAGAGGTGACTGCTAGGAATGGGGCATTATACAGTAACACCAGGGGACGTGTCTGGGTGATGACTGGTGAGGTGACTGCTGGGAATGGGACATTATACAGTAACACCAGGGGACGTGTCTGGGTGATGACTGGAGAGGTGAATGCTGGGAATGGGGCATTATACAGTAACACCAGGGGAGGTGTCTGGGTGATAACTGGAGAGGTAACTGCTGGGATTGGCACATTATACAGTAACACTAGGGGACGTGTCTGGTGATGACTGGAGAGGTGACTGCTAGGAATGGGGCATTATACAGTAACACCAGGGGACGTGTCTGGGTGATGACTGGTGAGGTGACTGCTGGGAATGGGGCATTATACAGTAACACCAGGGGACGTGTCTGGGTGATGACTGGAGAGGTGACTGCTGGGAATGTAACATTATACAGTAACACTAGGGGATGTGTCTGGGTGATGACTGGAGACGTAACTGCTGGGAATGGGGCATTATACAGTAACACCAGGGGATATGTCTGGGTGATGACTGGAGAGGTGACTGCTGGGAATGGGGCATTATACAGTAACACCAGGGGACGTGTCTGGGTGATGACTGGAGAGGTGACTGCTGGGAATGGGACATTATACAGTAACACCAGGGGATGTGTCTGGGTGATGACTGGGGAGGTGACTGCTGGGAATAAGGCATTATACAGTAACACCAGGGGAGGTGTCTGGGTGATGACTGGAGAGGTGAATGCTGGGAATGGGGCATTATACAGTAACACCAGGGGACGTGTCTGGGTGATGACTGGAGAGGTGACTGCTGGGAATGGGGCATTATACAGTAACACCGGGGGATGTGCCTGGGTGATGACTGGAGAGGTGACTGCTGGGAATTGGGCATTATACAGTAACACCAGGGGATGTGTCTGGGTGATGACTGGAGAGGGGACTGCTGGGAATGGGGCATTATACAGTAACACCAGGGGATATGTCTGGGTGATCACTGGAGAGGTAACTGCTGGGATTGGGACATTATACAGTAACACCAGGGGAGGTGTCTGGGTGATAACTGGAGAGGTAACTGCTGGGATTGGGACATTATACAGTAACACTAGGGGACGTGTCTGGTAATGACTGGAGAGGTGACTGCTGGGAATGGGGCATTATACAGTAACACCAGGGGACGTGTGTGGGTGATGACTGGAGAGGTGACTGCTGGGAATGTAACATTATACAGTAACACTAGGGGATGTGTCTGGGTGATGACTGGAGACGTAACTGCTGGGAATGGGGCATTATACAGTAACACCAGGGGATATGTCTGGGTGATGACTGGAGAGGTGACTGCTGGGAATGGGGCATTATACAGTAACACCAGGGGATGTGTCTGGGTGATGACTGGAGAGGTGACTGCTGGGAATGGGACATTATACAGTAACACCAGGGGATGTGTCTGGGTGATGACTGGGGAGGTGACTGCTGGGAATAAGGCATTATACAGTAACACCAGGGGATATGTCTGGGTGATGACTGGAGAGGTGAATGCTGGGATTGGGGCATTATACAGTAACACCAGGGGACGTGTCTGGGTGATGACTGGAGAGGTGACTGCTGGGAATGGGGCATTATACAGTAACACCAGGGGATGTGTCTGGGTGATAACTGGAGAGGTAACTGCTGGGATTGGGACATTATACAGTAACACTAGGAGACGTGTCTGGTGATGACTGGAGAGGTGACTGCTGGGAATGGGGCATTATACAGTAACACCAGGGGACGTGTTTGGGTGATGACTGGTGAGGAGACTGCTGGGAATGGGACATTATACAGTAACACCAGGGGACGTGTCTGGGTAATGACTGGAGAGGTGACTGCTGGGAATGGGGCATTATACAGTAACACCAGGGGAGGTGTCTGGGTGATAACTGGAGAGGTAACTGCTCGGATTGGGACATTATACAGTAACACTAGGGGACGTGTCTGGTGATGACTGGAGAGGTGACTGCTGGGAATGGGGCATTATACAGTAACACCAGGGGACGTGTCTGGGTGATGACTGGAGAGGTGACTGCTGGGAATGTAATATTATACAGTAACACTAGGGGATGTGTCTGGGTGATGACTGGAGACGTAACTGCTGGGAATGGGGCATTATACAGTAATACCAGGGGATATGTCTGGGTGATGACTGGAGAGGTGACTCCTGGGAATGGGGCATTATACAGTAACACCAGGGGACGTGTCTGGGTGATGACTGGAGAGGTGACTGCTGGGAATGTAACATTATACAGTAACACCAGGGGATGTGTCTGGGTGATGACTGGAGACGTAACTGCTGGGAATGGGGCATTATACAGTAATACCAGGGGATATGTCTGGGTGATGACTGGAGAGGTGACTGCTGGGAATGGGGCATTATACAGTAACACCAGGGGACGTGTCTGGGTGATGACTGGAGAGGTGACTGCTGGGAATGGGACATTATACAGTAACACCAGGGGATGTGTCTGGGTGATGACTGGGGAGGTGACTGCTGGGAATAAGGCATTATACAGTAACACCAGGGGATATGTCTGGGTGATGACTGGAGAGGTGAATGCTGGGAATGGGGCATTATAAAGTAACACCAGGGAACGTGTCTGGGTGATGACTGGAGAGGTGACTGCTGGGAATGTAACATTATACAGTAACACTAGGAGACGTGTCTGGTGATGACTGGAGAGGTGACTGCTGGGAATGGGGCATTATACAGTAACACCAGGGGACGTGTTTGGGTGATGACTGGTGAGGTGACTGCTGGGAATGGGACATTATACAGTAACACCAGGGGACGTGTCTGGGTGATGACTGGAGAGGTGACTGCTGGGAATGGGGCATTATACAGTAACACCAGGGGAGGTGTCTGGGTGATAACTGGAGAGGTAACTGCTCGGATTGGGACATTATACAGTAACACTAGGGGACGTGTCTGGTGATGACTGGAGAGGTGACTGCTGGGAATGGGGCATTATACAGTAACACCAGGGGACGTGTCTGGGTGATGACTGGAGAGGTGACTGCTGGGAATGTAACATTATACAGTAACACCAGGGGATGTGTCTGGGTGATGACTGGAGACGTAACTGCTGGGAATGGGGCATTATACAGTAATACCAGGGGATATGTCTGGGTGATGACTGGAGAGGTGACTGCTGGGAATGGGGCATTATACAGTAACACCAGGGGACGTGTCTGGGTGATGACTGGAGAGGTGACTGCTGGGAATGGGACATTATACAGTAACACCAGGGGATGTGTCTGGGTGATGACTGGGGAGGTGACTGCTGGGAATAAGGCATTATACATTAACACCAGGGGATATGTCTGGGTGATGACTGGAGAGGTGAATGCTGGGAATGGGGCATTATAAAGTAACACCAGGGGACGTGTCTGGGTAATGACTGGAGAGGTGACTGCTGGGAATGGGGCATTATACAGTAACACCGGGGGATGTGTCTGGGTGATGACTAGAGAGGTGACTGCTGGGAATTGGGCATTATACAGTAACACCAGGGGACGTGTCTGGGTGATGACTGGAGAGGGGACTGCTGGGAATGGGGCATTATACAGTAACACCAGGGGATGTGTCTGGGTGATGACTGTATCACTGTGTGTGTCAGGTTCCTATAAGGCAGGGCTGGCCAAACCGGTCCTCGAGATCTACCAACAGTTCATGTTTCCAGGCCTCCTGGAGATCTGTAGAATTGTCAGTTAGGAATGAATGCAGCACATCTTAATTAGTAATGACTACACCTGTCACCAGGTAGGTGGTCTGGAAAATGTGAACTGTTGGTAGATCTCGAGGACTGGTTTGGCCAGCCCTGCTATAAGGTGTCAGGATGTCACTGTCTATGTCTCCATGCAGGAGGAGGAGTATATAGAGGAACACAGGGGTCTATACAAGGACGTGATGATGGAGAATCACCGGCCCCTCTCATCACTGGGTAAGAGGAGACTGTCATGTATTGTACAGGGGAGAGCAGGTATGGGGCCCCCTATATACACACATCATCTGATAATCACATATATACATTGTACTCAGTCACTGTGTGTCTCCTACAGATGGGCCCAGTAACAGAGATACCCCAGAGAGATGTCCCCGTCCTCTGTATTCCCAGGATTGTACAGAGGAGAATCACAGGACCCCACAGGAGGATCAGGTAGGTGGGATTTAGGGTGAGAGTAGAGCAGCGTGACTTATACACTGATATTATACTGTTTCACCTCAGTTTAATCACTATGCAAATGCCATTATATTTTCTGCTGCGGGGTACACTGGGCTCCACAAGGATTAACATCGGATGTAGAGTAGGATCTTGATCCGAGGCACCAACAGGCTCAAAGCTTTTGACTGTTCCCAAGATGCACAGCGCCGCCTCCTCTATAGCCCCGCCTCCTCTATAGCCCCGCCTCCTCTATAGCCCCGCCTCCTCTATAGCCCCGCCTCCGTGCACAGGAGCTCAGTCAGTAGGTTGGTGTCTTGCAGTAAGCAGGCATATAACAGGGGTGCTGCATTAGGCAGCCTATTGATGGGTTTATTGTAAAGGAAAAGACTGAAGATTCTTCTGACAGAGTAACAGGGCTGCAGCCGGTAACGTCTCACAGACGTCCCTGACTGCAGCTCCATCACTCCCAGCGGCTCTGTATACTCCCGCACCCTGGTTGCCGGGTCACTGCAGCGGAGGCTCCGGTTCTTTCACAACATCAGTCACACACTCGCCGCAATCCTCCCGGGGCCGCAGGTACGGGGGAGGTAAGGGGTCTCTCTGGCCGCACTTTACCGCGATCCAGCGATCTAGTTTAGGGTATTTCACTCAGCGGGCTATTCCTATATTGCTGTACCTGAGGGACTAAGTGTATCAGATTTCTTTCTGTATAATATAGGATTGTATCACAAGATATACTTGCTGTGTATTTTTCCTTGTGATTTATAGTCACCATATTGATTTATATCTCTTGAACTCCCGGTTTGTGCTGTCATAGTCACATCACCAAGTGTTCTTGCTAGGTATATTGCTGCTACACCTTGTACCAGGTTGCCCGATATTGTGCACACTCTTATGTCTGCTACACGTGGCAATGACGCTGGGGCTTCTCCCACACTGCGTGGTAGTGAGGCCGCAGACGTAATGGAGGAAATGGTTGTTTCCTCTGCTCTACAAGTAACTACCGTCACCTCCCTGAAGGAACCGATGGATAGACGTGTGGAGAGCTGTTTAAAAGCGATTTAAACCCTAACAGGGGCTGTGTATAGGCGAACCATTGGGCTGCTGAAGCTGTTGAGGCGTGGGCTCAGGAGCTTGAGGCGGAACTGCCTTCCAATGCGTCTGAGCATGCTCCACAATGTCTCTCGTATATTACCACGGCTTCTCTATACCTTAAGGAGGTGGCCTCTGATGCCAGGGTGCTTGAGATCAAGGCTGCTACTACGTCTGTCTTGAAAAGACGTATCCTTTGGATGAGATTCTGGTCGGTGGATGTGGAATCCAAGAAAACCCTGGAGGTGCTTCCTTTTTAAGGGAGACATTCTCTTCGGAGAAGACCTCAATAAGATTGTGGCTGATCTGGCTACTGCTAAAACTGCTTGCCTACCTAGTACGGCTCCTTCCGCACAGAAGGCTAAAAGTACTCTCCCTCGGCCCTTTCGTCCTCCAGGAAAAGCAAAAGGTCAAGCTCGTGCTTCCAGACCTGCCAAGCCCAGACCAAAGCGTGCCTGGGCCGCCCATCAGCCTGCTTCCAAAACTGACAAGCCTGCCACATGACGGGGCGGGCCTCCCACTGGGGGATCCCAAGGTGGGGGGCCGACTTCTAGGTTTTGCCCAGGAATGGTTGCAGAGCACTTCGGATAACTGGGTAAGGGAAGTCGTCACTCGAGGTTACGCCATCCTTCAAGAATCGTCCCCCTCATCGATTTTGTTTGACTGATGTGCCTCTGTATCCGGCAAAAGCATACACTTTGTATTCGGTGGTGCGCTCCCTCCTGTCCACCGCAGTGGTGATACAGGTGCTTCTAGCTCAAAGGGGCAACGGGTACTATTCAGCGCTGTTCCTAGTCCCGAAACCGGATGGGTCCTCACGGCCCATTCTCAATCTGAAGTCCTTGAACAAGCATGTGCGTGTCTCCAAGTAAGTTTCGTATGGAAACTCTGCACTCTATTGTTCTGGTCTTGGAGCCTGGGGACTTTATGGTCTCCCTGGACATACAGGATGCCTTCCTGCATATTCCTATTGCGGTATCTCTTCAGCAGTACCTGAGGTTTGCGGTGGGCAACCTACATTACCAATTTCGGGCGTTACCTTTTGGTTTGACAATGGCTCCCCAAGTATTCACCAAAGTTATGGCGGTCATGACAGCTTCACTCTGCCGTCAAGGGGTCTGGATCCTGCTGTATTTGGATAAATTGTTGATCCTGGCGAATTCCCCAGATCTTCTCCTGTGTCATCTCGATCTGCCGGTCCAGTGCATGAAAGCCCACGGGTGGCTGATCAACTGGAAGAAATCCTCCCTGGTTCCTGCTCGGAGCATGGTACACCTGGGAGCGTTATTGGACACTCACAACCAGCGGTTTTCCTGTCTCAGGAGAAAGTCCTGAAACTTCAGGGCAGGATTCAATGCTTCCTATCTCGTCCGCAAGCGTTGATTCATTCGGCAATGCAAGTGCTAGGTCTCATGGTGTCGGCTTTCAACATGGTGGAGTATGCTCAATTCCATTCTCGCCCTGTGCAGAAGTTGATTCTGTCCAAGTGGGATGGCCTGCCTCACCGGATCAGGTTTCACATGATCTCCTTGTCTCCGGGGGTCCGCCTGTCACTGAGCTGGTGGCTCCAGGACCAACGGTTGTGCAGGGGCCGTTCCTTCTCGATATCCATCTGGGTCCTGCTGACGACGGATGCAAGTCTAAGAGGTTGGGGAGCAGTGTTTGAACAGCACTCTCTTCAGGGTCAGTGGACCAAAGAGGAGTCTCTACTCCCGATAAATATTCTGGAACTGCGGGCAGTGTTCAATGCATTGACAATGGCCCAGCATCTCATACAGAACAGACCTGTTTAAGTACAATCGGACAACACCACCACGGTGGCGTACAGCAATCAGGGCGGCACTCGAAGCCGCATGCCATTGAGGGAAGTATCATAGATTCTTCAGTGGGTGGAACGTCATCTGCCAGCCATATCGGCAGTGTTCATTCTGGGGGTCCTAAACTGGGAAGCGGACTTTCTCATTCATCAGGACGTACATGTGAGAGAGTGGAGCCTCCATCCAGAAGTGTTTCAACTCCTCGTGGACAAGTGGGGCCTTCCAGATGTGGACCTGATGGCATCTCGACACAATCACAAGGTTCTGGTCTTCAGAGCAAGGACAAGGGATCCTCAAGCTGCGTTCGTGGACGTTCTGGCAATACCATGGAACTTTCAGCTACCATATGTGTTCCCTCCGGTGTCACTCCTGCCCAGAGTAATACGGAAGTTCAAGTAAGAAGGCGGAAACCTGCTTCTGGTTGCTCTAGCGTGGCCCAGATGGCACTGGTTCTCCAATCTACTGGGTCTCTCGTGGGATCGTCCCCTTCTACTTCCACAACGACCGGACCTCCTCGTTCAGGGCCCTTGTGTTTACCAGGATTTGGCCCGTCTGTCTTCGACGGCGTGACTCTTGAAGCTTTCGTCCTGAGGGCCAAGGGTTTTTCTGAGGTGGTCGTTCAAACTGTGTTGAAGGCCCGTAAGCCGGCTTCTGCTCGGAACTACCATAGGGTCTGGAATGCTTACTTCACTTGGTGTGCATCTCATAATCATGACGTTTTCAAATTTAGTACGGCCAAACTATTGGCCTTTCTACAACAGGTCCTGGATTTAGGCCTGCGTCTAGCCTCCCTCAAGGTTCAAATCTCTGCCATCCCTCAAGGTTCACATCTCTGCTTTGTTGGTTTGGTTTCAGAGAAAGATAGCTACCCTACCTGATGTCCATACATTCACTCAGGGTGTGCTGCGGATTCAGCCTCCATATGTGCCACCTGTGGCCCCTTGGGACTTGTCGGTGGTTTTGGAGGCCTTGCAAGAGTCTCCATTTGAGCCTCTTGCCTCTGCTGACCTTAAGTGGCTGTCCCTTAAGGTCCTCTTCTTGCTGGCGATTGTTTCAGATAGAAGGGTATCAGACTTGGGTGCCTTATCCTGTAAGTCTCCCTATTTCATTTTTCACCATGACCGGGCGGTTCTTAGAATGCGGCCAGGTTATTTGCCTATGGTGGTGTCTTCCTTCCACCTTAACCAGGAAATTGTGGTTCCGGCTTTTAATTCTCCTGAGTTGTCTTCCAAAGAGCGGTCTTTGGATGTGGTACGGGGTCTCCGTATCTATGTGAAGAGAACTGCCTCTTTTAGGAAATCTGATTCTCTTTTTGTGTTGTTTGGTTTTCACAAACGTGGCTGGTCTGCTTCTAAGCAGACTCTGGCCAGGTGGATTAGAATGGTGATTGTAAATGCTTATGTACAGGCTGGTCGTCCAGCTCCTGCTACCATTAAAGCCCATTCTACTCGGTCGGTTGGACCTTCTTGGGCGGCCCACCATGGTGCGACCCTTGAACAGTTGTGCAAGGCGGCAACATGGTCCTCTGGGAACACGCTTATAAGGTTCTATGCCTTCAATACCGCCGCTTCCCAGGATGCTTCCTTTGGACGCCGGGTTCTTGTGCCCACTACAGTGCTTCCCCTCCCATAAGGAACTTCTTTAGGACATCCCCGATGTTAATCCTTGTGGAGCCCAGTGTACCCCGCAGCAGAAAACGAGATTTATGGTAAGAACTTACTGTTGTTAAATCTGTTTCTGCGAGGTACACTGGGCTCCGCAAGGCGTCCACCCTGACACACTTAGCTTCTTTGGGTTGGTATTGGCATAGCCGCTGACACCCTTTCCTGTGGTAAGTGTGCAGTGTACTTGGCTACGAGCGATTGTCGTCTCTGATACCTGCTACTGCATTGGGCCGGTTAACGAAACTGAGCTCCTGTGCACGGAGGCGGGGTTATAGAGGAGGCGGCGCAGTGCATCTTGGGAACAGTCAAAAGCTTTGAGCTTGTTGGTGCCCCGGATCAAGATTCTACTCTACACCCAATGTTATCCTTGTGGAGCCCAGTGTACCGCGCAGAAAGAGACTTAACAACGGTAAGTTCTTACCATAAATCTCGTTATTTTTTGGTTATTTAGGTAGAACATCTGTCTGATATTAAGGCAGAAGATATAGATAAAGAAGAAGAGACGTATGTGACTGAAATAAAGGCAGAAGATATAGAGGGAGAAGAAGAGACGTATGTGACTGATATGAAGGGAGAAGAAGAGACGTATGTGACTGATATAAAGGCAGAAGATACAGAGGGAGAAGAAGAGACGTATGTGACTGATATGAAGGCAGAAGATATAGAGGGAGAAGAAGAGACGTATGTGACTGATATGAAGGGAGAAGAAGAGACGTATGTGACTGATATAAAGGCAGAAGATACAGAGGGAGAAGAAGAGACGTATGTGACTGATATGAAGACAGAAGATATAGAGGGAGAAGAAGAGACGTATGTGAGGGTTGATCAGCAGTGTAAGGAGGAGGAGATCCCTACAGATATCAGCACAGGTGAGTAATAAACACTTATTACAGAAGTCACATATTCTCATTGCTCAGTCACTACAGCAATCTCTTATCCTACACCCTCCTCTGCCATCAGCCCTGTTCTCAGTTGGGTGTTTATAACACAAGGTTATCCATTACAAATATCACATGTAGAAAGTTATTACACACAACACTATAATGTTATTAAAAGTAACAAGCAGAAGTTTATTATTAGTGATTATATATAAATGTGTATATATGTTTGTATATCATATAATTAGTATTGTTTTTTGTGGAGTGCCTAATTTATATGCATTTTGTTAGATGATGCAGGTATGAGATCACCAAATACAATTCGTATAAGATTCAGAAATAAAATGACATTTGAATCTAGAACTTCAAGTAAAACAGATTAAAAGCTTATCACAAGGACATATCTGTATAATCATAAGACAAGCGTTTTGCACTTGTTGTCACCCTTGCATGGGCGGGCTTGTTCTTATCCACTCCAATTCACTCTAAATCCAAATTGTGTGTCATCCAACGCGTTTCGTCAATAGTGACTTCTTCAGGGCTGTTTTCTGTTAAAGGCTTTATCCTCAAATATCAGTTGTGTAGACTTGAAATAATTGTGTAACCTTCAGACGGTAATTGTGGACTTGTTCATGATGAACACATTCCTAATTACTTGTGAATAATAGTTCCTGCTCTGTGCAGTTCTGAGGTTATGACTTTAGGGAATGTAATGGCCAGATCCAATATTGCTCAATCTAAGGTCTCCCAGTAGCCTTACTACATACAAAAATGTGTCTTGCATTACTATTTTCTCCGGCTGGGTCCACAGGTTATCCACAGGATAACAATGGGATATGATGGAGCGACACCGGATTGGCACCAAATGATCACAAGCTTTCCGGCCTCCCAGGATGCAACCGGCTCGTCCATATATCCCGCCCACCGACTCGGTCAAATCAGTTTTTTGTTTGGTGCGGAAGGAGTCCGGACCATGGTCACAGGGTGCTGCGTTTGGCAGCCCTAAGCTTTTTTACTTTCATTTTATAGTCTTACTACATAGTTTTTTGAGTGATCTTTCCTAACAGCGTCTTACACGCATATTGGAAAGAGTCGCTCCAACAACTATCTGACGGGACACAACAACGCTTACCCACGGTACAAGTGCTGTCTCGAAGGGCGTCTGTGTTGGATATACTAGCAGGTTCAGGATACGTTACCAGACTGTGCCCGGAGCACTGGGAGAAGGTATGGCGTCTGTTCCGCTTAGAAGGGGAATACGGACACAGCCGCACTGTTTGGGGGGAGACTACCAAACAGTAGCTGACGCGCCACCACCACGGGTGCTCCAGCGCTAGGCCTTAGGGATCATAAGGCACTAGGATTAGTTTGAGGCTGCGATCCCTAGGGTTGATGTCAGCGGTGGGGAGTCAGACTCTCTCCTGGTCGCCCCTCCCCCAGTTCTGGACCAGTTTCCTTGTGTCTCCCGCCATAAACTGATTTACCACGAGGGGACTCTGTCGCAAGCATAAGCCGCTGCGTCTGTATACACTAAGTTTTCCGCTAGGAGATCGGGTCGCAGACGGGTGCGTCTGCATGCACTAACGTTCACTGAGCATCTGTGTCCACTAAAAAGTTACCGGAGCGGTAGTGTACACTAGTAGCGTCTGGATCCACTCAGCGTTCGTGAACGTATTGATCGATCCTGGAAGCGGGGTGAGTCTACCTGTATCCCACTCTACTGGAGTACGGGTTATACAGCACTAAATTTCTATCTACTTTTCTCTTACGTCCTAGAGGATGCTGGGGACTCCGTAAGGACCATGGGGATAGACAGGCTCCGCAGGAGACATGGGCACTTTAAGAAAGACTTTAGATCTGGTGTGCACTGGCTCCTCCCTCTATGCCCCTCCTCCAGACCTCAGTTTGATACTGTGCCCAGTGGAGACTGGGTGCATTACAGGGGAGCTCTCCAGAGTTTCCTGTCAGAAAGTATATTAGTTAGGTTTTTTTATTTTCAGGGATTTCTGCTGGCAACAGACTCCCTGCATCGAGGGACTGAGGGAAGAGAAGCAGACCTACTTCTGTGAGTTTCAAGGCTCTGTTTCTTAGGCTACTGTACACCATTAGCTCCAGAGGGAGTCAGAACACAGGTCTCACCCTGGAGTTCGTTTTGGAGCCGCGCCGCCGTCCCCCTCGCAGAGCCGGAAGATAGAAGCCGGGTGAGTATGAGAAGAAAAGAAGACTTCAGAGGCGGCAGAAGACTTCATGATCTTAACTGAGGTAACGCACAGCATTGCAGCGGTGCGCCATTGCTCCCATACACCTCACACACGGCAGTCACTGTAACGGTGCAGGGCGCAGGGGGTGGCGCCCTGGGCAGCATGTAACCCTCTTTTCTGGCAAAAATAATATATATACAGCTAACCACTGTATAGATATATATATATAAGAGAATATCCGCACTGTGCTGTGCATGAGAATCCACATAAGATGGTGCTCAACTCCACGGAACAGTTAATTCCAATAAACAGTCATTTGTAAAGGAGGGCACTCACCAGGTTTTTTTGTAAAATAATAGCTGTAGTTTTAATATTGAATCATCAAGTCGACGTTTCGATCACATCCCAGTCTTTGTCAAGATACCAAACAATGTTCCAGGCAACAGGACACCACAAGTAGCATGTCCAACCAATTCACATACAAAGCTATTTATACCCCTGCTAATTGAGCACACCCAGGACACACCCACCGTCACTCTACAAATCTGTAATACATCATATCAGAAAATGAAGAACACTGGCCAGATCAGTATTAACATCTATCAGAGAAGCCATAGGGACAAAAACGGCGAGCCACATAGACCTACAGGTCTTAAAAATAGACTAAATAGAAAGCCAGGAAGTGCTTGTGCGTTCCACTCAGCCGTGGAACACACGCGCCGGGCGGAAGTGACTCGCAAAGGCGGAAGTAACGTCGCGTTACTATGGGGACCATACAGAGCCCGGAAGTAGTGGAAGGCACACTAATCGCCCTGTCTGTCAGCGGCGGTCCCGCCCCTAGGGGGAAAAGCATAGCAGTTGCCATAGAGACAACACTCTAACAATGCAAACGCAGACTCATAGAATATATGATATATAGTAAATGCTGTCAATCAAAGACCAAAAATAGACTATTCGACAGAGTGTCAGGGAGGTGCCTGGTGACTCAAAACGCAGGGGAGAGACAGAAGCTACATATAAATATGATGTTATCAGCTACATGCAGTAGTATGGAAATATAGCTCCAATATTAAAAATATAACCTTTAATACTAAAAATAATAGAACCCGGGTAATCTAAAGCGCACCTGCGGCCGACCGGTAGAGATGGCACACCCAAATAATTTTATGGAGGTGCCACCAACACTAGCCCCGCCCCAAGCGTGCGAGACCACCCAGTCAAAAATAGGTAGAACAACTATACCCACAAAAAAAGAGATAACAGAAAAAAGGAAAAAACTGAGAAAAGGCTTTGCTGTTGGTGCTTAGAGAACAAATAATAATCCTAGAGATTATAGAAAAATGCCATATGGATTGGCTTCATTAAGCCCTAACGGAGTGATAGTCCCCAGTTCAAAGATCCACCTGGATTCGCGCTGTCTAAGTTTCAGTTCCCTGTCGCCGCCACGGATAGACGAGGGAATATGGTCAGTCAGCATGCATTTGAGACCGGATATGGAATGCTTGAGTCGGAGCCAGTGTTTTGCTACTGGCTTGTCTGTTTTGTTTGTTTCAAGTGCCTAACCACTGTATATATAAAGAGCCCCCGCCAGTGTACAGTATATTTGAGCGGGACAGAAGCCCGCCGTCGAGGGGGCGGGGCTTCTCCCTCAGCACTCACCAGCGCCATTTTCTCCACAGCACAGCGCTGAGAGGAAGCTCCCGGACTCTCCCCTGCTCAATCACACAGTGAAAGAGGGTTTTGAAGTAGAGGGGGGGCACATATTTGGCGGAAATTATAAGTAAAACAGTGCTACTGGGTAAACACATAGTTATATAGTGTTTTTTCCTGGGTCATATAGTGCTGGGGTGTGTGCTGGCATACTCTCTCTCTGTCTCTCCAATGGGCCTTGTGAGGGAACTGTCTTCAGATAAGAGGATTCCCTGAGTGTGTTGTGTCGGTACGCGTGTGTCGACATGTCTGAGGTAGAAGGCTTTCAGGAGGAGGTAAAAATGAATGAGGTGTCTCCGTCGACAACGCCGACACCTGACTGGATGGATATGTGGAATGTTTTAAGTGCTAATGTAAATTTGTTGCACAAAAGATTAGACGAAGCTGAAGCTAGGGTACGGCCAGGGTCTCAACCCATGCCTGCCCCTATGTCGCAGGGACCTTTGGGGTCTCAAAAGCGCCCACTATCCAAAATTGTTGACACAGATACCGACACGGATTCTGACTCCAGTGTCGACTATGATGATGCCAGGTTACAGCCAAAAGTGGCAAAATGTATTCGGTATATGATTATTGCATTCAAAGAGGCTTTGCATATCACAGAGGAACCCCCTGTCCCAGACACGAGGGTACACATGTATAAGGGGAAGAAACCTGAGGTAACCTTTTCCCCCTCACATGAGTTGAACGAATTACTGTATGTGAAAAAGCTTGGGAATCTCAAGACAAAAAACTGCAGATTCCCAAGAGGATTCTTATGGCGTATCCTTTCCCGCCAACGTTCAGGATACGTTGGGAATCCTCCCCTAGGGTGGATAAAGCATTGACACGCTTATCCAAAAAGGTAGTGCTGCCATCCCAGGATACGGCTGCCCTCAAGGATCCTGCTGACCGCAAGCAAGAGGTTACCCTGAAGTCAATTTATACACATCCAGGTACCTTACTCAGACCGGCTATTGCGTCGGCCTGGGTTTGTATCGGTGTAGCAGCATGAACAGGTACCTCATCTGCGGAGATTGAGACCATAGATAAGGATTCTATGTTATTGACCCTAGGGCATATAAAAGATACTGTCCTATATATGAGAGATGCTCAGAGACATTAGTCTACTGGGTTCTAGAATAAACGTTATGTTGATTTCTGCTAGACGAATCCTATGGACCCGGCAATGGACAGGTGATGCCGACTCAAAAAGGCATATGGAGGTTTTACCTTACAGAGGGGAGGAATTGTTTGGGTAAGGTCTCTCGGACCTGGTCTCCACAGCTACAGACTGGCGGTAGCGTCTGCATGGGTGGGGAGTGCAATTGCAGCATGGGCAGATAACTTGTCTTCTGACATGGACACCCTCGATAAAGACAGTGTTTTGTTGACATTAGGTCACATAAAGGTAGCAGCGTTATATATGAGGGAGGCTGCGAGAGATATTGGGCTCTTGGGTTCAAGAGCAAATGCCATGGCAATTTCAGCTAGGAGGTCACTGTGGACCCGCCAATGGACTCGGGATGCTGACTCCAAGAGACTTATGGAGGCTTTGCCGTACAAGGGTGAAGTTCTGTTTGGGGAAGGCCTCGCGGACCTGGTTTCCACAGCTACCGCGGTTAAGTCTTCTTTTCTGCCTTACATTCCCCCACAGCAAAAGAAAACCCAGATGCAGTCCTTTCGGTCTCATAAATTCAGAAAGGGGTGCGGTTCATCCTTCCTCGCCAGATGTAGAGGTAGGGGGGAAAAGAACACCAGCTTCGGCTAGTTCCCAGGAGCAAAAGTCCTCCCCGACCTCTACCAAATCCACCGCATGACACCGGTGGGGGCACGTCTTCAGCTCTTCAGCCAGGTCTGGGTTCATTCGGACTTGGATCCTTGGGTGATAGGAATTGTGTCCCAAGGCTACGAACTGGAGTTCGAAGATGTGCTACCACGCCGATTTTTCAAATCTGCCATGCCAGCTTCTCTCCCAGAGAGAGCAATAGTTTTGGCGGCTATACAAAAGTTGTGTCAACAGCAAGTGATTATCCAGGTTCCCCAGTTGCAACAGGGAAAGGGGTTCTATTCAACCCTGTTTGTGGTCCCGAAGCCGGACGGCTCGATCAAACCGATTCTGAACCTAAAATCCCTAAATCTATATTTGAAGAGATTCAAATTCTAAATGGAATCTCTCCGGGCAGTGATCTCCTGCCTGGAAGGGGGGGATTTTATGGTGTCACTAGACATAAAGGATGCATACCTTCATGTCCCCATATATCCTCCTCATCAGGCGTTCCTGAGGATTGTCATTACCAGTTTCAGACGTTGCCGTTTGGGCTTTCCACGGCCCCGAGGATTTTCACCAAGGTAATGGCAGAAATGATGGTGCTCCTGTGCAAGCAGGGTGTCAAAATTATCACGTACTTGGACGATCTCCTGATAAAAGCGAGATCAAGAGAACAATTAATGAAGAGCGTGGCTCTCTCTCTGAGGGTGCTACAACAACACGGAACGGCAGAGGGTTTTTCTCCTAGTGGAAAAAGCTCGGGAACTCCAGAACATGGTCAGGGTTCTGCTGAAATCAAGAAGAGTGTCGATTCATCAATGCACTCGAGTGTTGGGAAAGATGGTGGCGGCCTACGAGGCCATTCCGTTTGGCAGGTTCCATGCAAGAAATTTTCAGTGGGACCTATTGAGCAAGTGGTCTGGGTCCCATCTCCAAATGCATCAGATGATAAGCCTGTCCCCCAGCGCCAGTATATCTCTCCTGTGGTGGCTCCAGAGTGCTCACCTTCTAGAGGGTCACAGGTTTGGAATTCAAGATTGGGTTCTCGTGACCATGGATGCGAGCCTCCGAGGTTGGGGAGCAATCACAAAGGGAAAAAACTTTCAGGGATTATGGTCAAACCAGGAGGCTTGTCTGCACATAAACGTGCTGGAATGAAGGGCCATATACAACAGCCTGAGACAGGCGGAGCATCTCCTTCGCAACCTACCCGTTCTGATCCAGTCAGACAATATCACAGCTGTGGCGCATGTAAACCGCCAGGGCGGAACAAGGAGCAGAGCAGCAATGGCAGAAGCCACCAGGATTCTTCGCTGGGTGGAAAATCATGTAAGCGCTCTGTCCGCGGTATTCATTCCGGGAGTGGACAACTGGGAAGCAGACTTCCTCAGCAGACACGATCTCCATCCAGGAGAGTGGGGACTTCATCAAGAGGTCTTTGCAGAAGTAACAAGTCATTGGGGACTCCCTCAAATAGACATGATGGCGTCACACCTCAACAAGAAGCTTCGGACATATTGTTCCAGGGCAAGGGATCCTCAGGCAATAGCAGTGGATGCGCTAGTAACACCGTGGGTGTATCAAGCTGTCTATGTGTTCCCTCCGCTTCCGCTCATCTAAAAAATATTGAAAATCATAAGAAGAACAAAAGTTCAGACGATACTCATTGTCCCAGATTGGCCTCGAAGGGCCTGGTATCCAGATCTTCAGGAAATGATCGCATAAGATCCTTGGCCGCTTCCTCTCAGAGAGGACCTGTTACAACAGGGGCCGTGTGTGTTCCAAGACTTACCGCGATTACGTTTGACGGCATGGCGGTTGAACACCAAATCCCAGCTAGGAAAGGTATTCCAGGGGAAGTTATCCTTACTCTACTTAAAGCTAGGAAGGAAGTAACGGCGAAACACTATCACCGTATCTCGATGAAGTATGTGTCTTGGTGTGAATCCAAGAATGCTCCTACGGAAGAATTCCAGCTGGTTCGTTTTCTCCATTTTCTACAGACCGGAGTGGATATGGGCCTAAAGTTAGGTTCCATTAAGGTGCAGATTTCGGTCTTATCGATATTCCTTCAGAAGGAATTGGCCTCTCTTCCAGAAGTACAGACTTTTGTGAAAGGAGT
Source organism: Pseudophryne corroboree (assembly GCF_028390025.1). Taxonomy (NCBI): domain Eukaryota; kingdom Metazoa; phylum Chordata; class Amphibia; order Anura; family Myobatrachidae; genus Pseudophryne; species Pseudophryne corroboree. Next base: position 1,531,424 of record NW_026967500.1, read on the forward strand.
ACTGCACATCCAACCTCCTTTTGTGGCACCGTGGGACCTGAACGTGGTGTTGCAGTTCCTTAAATCACATTGGTTTGAACCACTTCAAACTGTTGAGTTAAAATTTCTCACTGGAAAGTGGTCATGTTATTGGCCTTGGCATCTGCAAGGCGGGTGTCAGAATTGGCGGCCTTGTCCCACAAGAGTCCCTATCTGATTTTCCATGTGGATAGAGCAGAATTGAGAACTTGTCCACAATTTCTACTAAGGTGGTTTCGTCGTTTAACATGAACCAACCTATTGTAGTGCCGGTGGCTACAGATGTCTTGGAGGAATCCAAGTCCCTTGATGTAGTCAGGGCTTTAAAAATCTATGTAGCTAGAATGTCTCATATTAGGAAAACAGAGGCTCTGTTTGTCCTATATGCAGCCAACAAGGTTGGCGCTCCTGCTTCCAAGCAGACTATTGCTCGCTGGATCTGTAACACAATTCAGCAGGCTCATTCTATGGCAGTATTGCCGTTACCAAAATCGGTGAAGGCCCGTTCCACTAGGGAGGTGCGCTCTTCTGGGCGGCTGCCCGAGGTGTCTCGGCTTTACAGCTTTGCCGAGCAGCTACTTGGTCGGGTTCAAACACTTTTGCAAAATTCTATAAGTTTGATACCCTGGCTGATGAGGACCTCATGTTTGCTCAATCGATGCTGCAGAGTCATCCGCACTCTCCTGTCCAGTCTGGAGCTTTGGTATAATCCCCATGGTCCTCACGGAGTCCCCAACATCCTCTAGGACAGGGCTGGCCAAACCGGTCCTCGAGATCTACCAACAGTTTACATTTTCCAGACCACCTAGCTGGTGCACAGGTGTAGTCATTACTCATTAAGATGTGCTGCATTTATCCCTACCTGACAATTCTACAGGTCTCCAGGAGGCCTGGAAAACATGAACTGTTGGTAGATCTCGAGGACCGGTTTGGCCAGCCCTGCTCTAGGACGTAAGAGAAAATAAGATTTTAAACCTACCAGTAAATCTTTTTCTCCTAGTCCATAGAGGATGCTGGGCACCCGTCCCAGTGCGGAATAAATCTGCAGTACTTGTACATAGTTACTGATGTAGTTACACGAGAGTTGCGTACGGTTGAGATCAGACTGTTGCTGATTTCTGTTGTTCATGCTAGTAACTGGTTTAGTTATATACCATGTTATACGGTGTGTTGTGGTGTGAGCTGGTATGTATCTCACCCTTAATTAACAAAATCCTTTTCCTCGAAACGTCCGTCTCCTCTGGGCACAGTTTTATAACTGAGGTCTGAAAGAGGGGCATAGAGGGAGGAGACAACTCACGCCCATTAAAAGGTCTTAGAGTGCCCATGTCTCCTGCGGAGCCCGTCTATACCCCATGGTGCTTACGGAGTCCCCAGCAACCTCTACGGACTAGGAGAAAAAGATTTACCGTTAGGTTTAAAATCTTATTGTTATCCTGTGGATAACCTGTGGACCCAGCCGAAGAAATATACGTTATGGTAAGAACTTACCATTGATAACGGTATTTCTCCTATGTCCGCAGGTTTCCACAGGGATCTCACCCTGACGCACTTGATTTGAGAAACTTTATACTGAGTAACCTCTTCCCTCTTGCATGGAAGGGTGTGCATGTGTGTTCTTCTCGCCTGAATAGGGGGGGTAATTCCAAGTTGATCGCAGCAGGAAATTTTTTAGCAGTTGGGCAAAACCACGAGCAGTGCAGGGGAGACAAATATAACATGTGCAGAGAGAGTTAGATTTGGGTGGGTTATTTTGTTTCTGTGCAGGGTAAATACTGGCTGCTTTATTTTTACACTGCAATTTAGATTGCAGATTGAACAGACCCCACCCAAATCTAACTCTCTCTGCACATGTTATATCTGCCTCCCCTGCAGTGCACATGGTTTTGCCCAACTGCTAAAAAATGTCCTGCTGCGATCAACTTGGAATTACCCCCTGGGTTCTACATAAAGCTCCTGCCTAAATGCTTTGGAATACAACTGATTTGACTGAGCCAGTGGGCGGGGATATATGGAGAAGCCTGTTTCATCCTGGGAGGCCTGAAAGCTTGTGATCATTTGGTGCCAATCCGCTGTCGCTCCATCATATCCCATTGTTATCCTGTGGAAACCTGTGGACATAGGAGAAATACTGTTATCAACAGTAAGTTCTTACCATAACGTATATTTAACTAACAATAATAAACAGTGGAGTTTTAGTTCATGTATTGCTCAGTGCATTTAAGCCTGGAGCCCCCGACAAGGGACCCCACTATACTGCAGGTCCTACGCTATGGCTCAAAATAATTACCATAAAAACAGCTATCACATTAGTGTTAAACTTTAGGTATGCTCTCAGCGGCGGAACAGTGGCTGAAAGGCTTGGATTGGTTTTCAGAGCACCAGTCTGATGTGTCACCACATCTCACGTGGCCCTCTAATTCACCAGATCTGGGACTGTGGGACTGTTTGGCTGGGTCCGGCATTGTACTGTTGGTGCAGTTCCTGATGCGTTTGGAACGATTGGTGGTTGCTAGGTGCCCTAAATGCCTGTGGTCCCGATTTGTCATGATCTACTTTCACCCACTGTTCCGCCGCTGAGATTCTTGGTGTCCAGGCTTCTTCCACTGTAGATGGATACTACTCACTGTCTACAAGGGATCACCAACAAACAAATGCCGGTCTCGGCCACAACCAATGGCTCCCTTTTGCCAGTTGCATCACGTGCAGGGCCTATGGTTTCATCTGAAAAAGAAACAATATCTCAACAAATTTGCATTGTATCAATACCTCAGACATTCACAATGATCATCCAGTAGTTTTAGTGTCGCCATCTACACGCATGTGCACGTCCCGTGTCGTTGTGCTCTCTCTCTCTCTCTCTCTCTCTATATATATATAATATTTATATTAAACCTTATTGAAGGCAGAAGGCAAAGACTGGGCACGCTTAGCCCCAGAATACAGCCCATGGCTTCATAGGCGTCACTAGGCTGCGGCAGTGAAAGGTGCCCAGAGTGAGTGGAGCAATTGGCTTTAGGGCAGTAGGAGTGGGGGACTTAATAGACTGGGTCTTGGTCCCAGCGGCGGCTGAGAGCTATCAGGTAGGGTAGATAAGAAGCCACTTAGTGAGGAGAGCTCCAGAAAGCACGTCTGGATGGACCATGCTCCTCTTATTTATTATTTTATATACTAACAGGGGTGACAGGTGTTGTACAGCCCTACAAAGGCAGACACAATCTCTTTCTCATCAGACTCTGCTGTCTTCCCTGCACTCTCACTCAGATGTTCACTGCTGCCAGTAGCACATATATGAGAAGCAGAAGTATGGCGGCAGCTGTATAGTTTCTGATATGTAATTCTCTTTACACACACCATCCTTATTACTATTGAGAATATAGAGGTAAGACACTGATGTAAAAATATGATTTTAATTACCTACCGGTAAATCCTTTTCTCGTAGTCTGTAGAAGATGCTGGGATCCATTTAGTACCATGGAGATGTACCAAAGCTCCCAATACAGGAGGGAGAGTGCTGAGGTTCCTGCAGAACTGATTGACCAAACTTGAGGTCCTCAGAGGCCAAAGTATAGAACTTGTAAAACTTAGCAAACGTGACCAAGTAGCTGCTCGGCAAAGCTGAATAGCCGAGAAACCCTGGGCAGCTGCCCTGGAAGAACCCACTTTACGGGTAGAGTGCGCCTGAACAGATTTTGGAATTGGCAATCCTGCCGTGGAATAAGCATGCTGGATAGTAAGCCTGATCCAGCATGAAATTGTCTGCTTAGAAGCAGGACACCCAATCTTTTTGGGATCATAAAGTACAAATAGCGCGTCTGTTCTCTTCACATAGATTTTCAAAGCCCGCACGACATCCAAGGACTTTGAGGTAATTGAGATGTCAGTAGCCACTGGCACCACAATAGGTTGGTTGATATGAAAAGCTGGCACAACCTCAGGGAGAAATTTCTGACGCGTTCTGAGCTCAGCTCTATGCTCATGTGAAATCAAATAGGGGCTCTTGTGTGACAATGCCCCCAATTCTGACACGTCTGGCAGAAGCCAAGGCCAACAACGTGACCGCCTTCCGAGTAAGAAACGTTACATCCACCTCCTGTAAATGTTCGAACCAATCCGATTGCAGGAACTGCAGCATCACATTAAGATCCCAAGGTGCCATAGGAGGCACAAAGGGTGGTTGGATGTGCAGAACTCCTTTCAAGAAAGACTGAACCTCAGGGATAGCAGCCAATTGTTTCTGGAAGAAAATAGACAAGGCCAAAATCTGTACCTTGATGGAGCCCAAGCGTAGGCCAACACCTGCTTGCAGAAAGAGGAGAAAATGTCCCAGTTGAAACTCCACCGTAGGAAACTTTTTGGATTCACACCAAGACACATACTTTTTCCAAATTCGATGGTAATGCTTAGACGTTACCCCCTTGGATCAGAGTAGGAATAACCTTACTCGGAATGCCCTTCCGAGCTAAGATCTGGCGTTCAACCTCCATGCCGTCAAACGTAGCCACGGTAAGTCTTGATAGGCAAACGGCCCCTGCAGTAAAAGGTCCTCGCGAAGATGAAGAGGCCTCAGATCCTCCAGCAGTAATGCCAGAAGATCCGCGTACCAAGCCCGCCTTGGCCAGTCCAGAGCAATGAGGATCGCCGGAACTCTTGATCTTTTTATTAGTTTGAGAATCCTTGGGATGAGTGGAAGTGGAGGGAACACATACACTGACTGGAACACCCATGGAGTCACCAGGGTGTCCACCGCCACTGCCTGTAGGTCTCGTGAGCTGGAACAGTACCTCTGAAGCTTCTTGTTGAGGCGAGAGGCCATCATGTCTATCTGAGGTATACCCCATCGGCGTGTTACCTCTGAATACTTCTGGGTGGAGGCCCCATTCTCCTGGATGGAGATTATGTCTGCTGAGGAAGTCTGCTTCCCAGTTGTCCACTCCCGGAATGAAGATCGCCGACAGTGCCAGTGTGTGTCAGGATTCTTGTTACCTCTGACATTGCAGCACTGCTCTTCGCTCCACCCTGCCTGTTTATGTAGGATACCGCTGCGATGTTGTCTGACTAAACCTGAATGGCTCGATCTTGCAGAAGATGAGCCGCTTGTAGAAGGCCATTGTATATGGCCCATAGTTACAGAATGTTTATTGGAAGGACCAATTCCTGGCTTGACCACTTTCCTTGGAAGTTTTCCCCTTGGGTGACTACTCCCCAACCTTTGAGGCTTGCATCCATGGTTAGAAGAATCCAATTCTGAATCCCGAACCTGCGGCCCTCGAGCAGGTGAGAAGTTTGCAGCCACCAGAGTAGTGAAATTCTGGCTTTCGGTGACAGGCATATCGGCTGGTGCATGTGAAGATGCGATCCCGACCACTTGTCCAGGAGATCCAGCTGGAAGAACCGTGCATGTAATCTTCTGTATTGTAGAGCCTCGTAGGAGGATACCATCTTCCCCAGAAGGTGAATGCATCAATGAACCGATACCCGGGGAGGTTTCAAGACATTCCGGACCATTGATTAGATCACCAATGCTTTCTCCACCGGTAGAAACACCCTCTGCATTTCTGTGTCGAGTATTATCCCCAGGAAGGGCAGTCTCCTTGTCAGTTCCAAATGTGACTTTGGAAGGTTCAGGATCCACCCATGATCCCAGAGTAGTTGAGTTGAGAGCGCAATACTCTGCAACAGCTTCTCCTTGGAAGATGCCTCTATCAGCCTATCATCCAGATATGGAATTATGTTCACTCCCTGTTTCCGTAGGAGGAGGATCATCTCCGCCATGACCTTGGTGCACACCCTCGGTGCTGTGGAGAGGCCAAATGGCAACGTCTGGAACTGATAGTGACAGTCCTGTAGTGCAAACCGTAGAAAGGCCTGGAGAGGTGGGATCAGATCGGAATGTGATGGTACGCATCCTTGATATCCAGGGATACTAGGAGTTCCCCCTCCTCTAGACCTGAGATCACCGCTCTCAGAGACTCCATCTTGATTTGGAAAACCCTCAAGTAGGGGTTCAATAATTTCAGGTTCAATATAGGCCTTACCGAACCGTCCAGTTTTGGTACCACAAACAGGATTGAGTAATAACCCTTGGTTTTTGGGTGAGGTGGAACTGGAACAATGACATTTGTTCGTACCAATTTTTTAATGGCTTCCTGTAGGATAGCACTTTCTGTCAGTGAAGCTGGTAAGCCTGATTTGAAGAATCTGTGAGGTGGGAGTTCCTGAAACTCCAGTCTGTACCCCTGGGTAACAATATCCGTCACCCAGGGGTCTAGGCATGATGACGCCCAGATGTGACTGAAATCTTAGTCTCGCACCCACCTGCCTGATCTCCAAGCTGAGAGGTACACCGTCATGCTGAATATTTGGAGGAAGCAGAACCTGGTTTCTGTTCCTGGGAACCTGTTGGTGCAGGTCTTTTGGATCTTCCCTGACCTCCTCTAAAGAAGGTGGGAGGGGGTTTGGATTTTTAAAATTTTGCGGTCCAAAAGGAATGCAGTATAGGATAAGATTTCCTAGCTGGGGCTGCTGCGGAGGGAAGAAATGTCTACTTACCCGCTGTCGCCGTGGATTCCACGCATCCAATGCGTCCCTAAATAGTGCCTGACCTGTGAATGGCAGGAACTCCACACTTTTCTTGGTTTCTGCATCTGCAGTCCATTGGCGTGCCGAGACAGCCATGGAAGTAGCAGGCCAATGTCCTTCATGTTCTCCACCATGAAACCTGCAGAATCCTGTATGTGATGTAAAAACAAGTCAATGTCACTCCTATCCATAGTATCTAAGTCCTCTAGTAAGGTGCCTGACCACTTTACTATGGCTTTAGAAATCCACGCACAAGCAATAGTGTGCCTTAAAGCCACGGCTGTAGCAGTGTAGAGTGATTTGAGCGTAGTCTCAATATTGCGGTCAGCCGGCTCCTTTAAGGCGGTTGAAGCAGGGACAGGTAAAACCATCTTTTTAGACAGCCTCGATACAGAAGCGTCTACTATATGTGGGTTTTCCCACTTCTTTCTATCCTCTTCAGGGAAAGGGAAAACAATGAGAATTCTTTTAGTGATCTGGAATTTTTTCTATAGGTTTTCCCAGGATTTTTAAAACAAGGAGTTTAACTCCTTAGAAGCAGGGAAGGTAAGCGAGGATTTCTTATTTACTGTAAAATAAGATTACTTGTTCCAGAACCTTCTCAGAAATATGTAAAACATTCCTAATGGCATCAATCATTAGCTGCACCCCTTTAGCAAGGGATCCATCCCCCCCCCCCCACCCGCATATCCCCATCATGTCCCCTGTATCAGAATCGGTATCAGTGTCAGCTTGCATTATCTGGGCAAGTGTACGTTTTTGGGGTATGTAGGTGGGGTTTTAGATGAAGTAGTGGGAGCTGAATACTTCAAACCCACTGCAGATTGTCTCAAAACCTGCGTCTCTTTCTCAGTATGTGACATCCATGTTGAAATCTGGGATATCATTCCCCTTAAAGAATCCACCCATGGGGGTTCGGATTCAGAAGGCTGAGACAGCACATTGCAGTCCTGAGTACATGGAATAGACTCTTCAGGAGAAGATAAACACTCTGCAGCACAGGACACAGAGTCCTTAGACATGGTAATGTGGATATACACACTTACACACACACACAGGAAAATGTCAGACACAGTTTCCCCCAGAGTACCTTCAGAGAGTCACAGAGTATAAGGAGCCAGCCACACAGCGCCCCTGTAGGCAGTTATTATGATAAAAGCCCGGCGCTGACTAACCTTAATAGGGAGGGCAGTGCTCCCTGTCAGTGTCCTAGTTCCTATGATCTGCAGGGAGAAAATGGCGCTGGTGAGTGCTGGATCCGCACTGAGAGGAAGCCCCGCCCCTTGTAATGGCGTGCGGCTTCCCGTACTAATTGTTTATACTGGCCTGAGGATTTTAGTGATAACAGGGGAATTAGCCCCTGTTATCTGTGTGACCAGTGTAGGGTTTATCCACGCTGGCTCAGAACACCCCTCAAATTGCCTACACTGTGTGTTGCTGAGCCTTCCTGTAGCGCAGTCTGTCAGAGCTACGCTCCCACCCTTGTGCCGCCATACCCTGCCGCTAACCGAGACGCCGGCGCTGTACTCACCACTTTTCCTTCTTCTGGTTCTGTTAGGGGGGTGGCGGCCGTGCTGCGTGAGTGAGCAGTCACCTCGTGGGCTTGCGATCAGCACCCTCAGGAGCTCAGTATCCTGTCAGCGGAGTAGAGAACCATTAACTCTTCAGGAAGTTGGTTCCTATTCCCGACCCCCCTAAGTCCCACGAAGCAGGGAGGCTGTTGTCAGCAGCCTTCCTGTAACCTAACTAACTCTAGAAAATAAAAACCTAAGAAAACTCCTAAGAGCTCCCATAGCTGTGACCGGCTCCTCTGGGCACATTTTCTAAACTGAGTCTGGTAGGAGGGGCATAGAGGGAGAAACGAGTACAAGAAATACAGATGGAGGGCGCTGTCAACAGCCGCTGGTGTAGGGGGTGGTAATCCCCAATATGTGTAGTCACAGAAAAAAACAGAAAAACACCTGCGCTCTGTTGTTAACAAGGGTATATCCCTCCAATAATAATCTAACAGTTAGAAAATATTTATAAATAAATAAATATAAAAGGACGGTAGGTTTTAGGTTGAATTAAATTAAAATCTTTTATGAACTGTGACTCCAAATTCGTTGTATATCTCTTGAGTTGTGGGTGTGGTTTACGTTACGTAGGAAGGACCACGAGATCTCTCCATACTCGATTTATGGAACATCGACGAAATATTATAAAAAATTGTACCACACACAGCGTATCACGTCATTTCAATGAAATACATTCTAATGATCCAAGTAGTTTAACCATAGTCTCACTAGAATCAATTGCCCCCACAGCCAGGGGTGGTGATCGTTACAACAAACTGTGCACAAGAGAGGTATACTGGATGTTAAAATGTAACTCACTATACCCTGATGGTCTAAATGACAACAACAACAGAGCGCAGGCATAGAGGGAGAAGCCAGCCCACACTATTATACTCTTAAAGTGCCATTGGCTCCCAAAGGACCCGTCTATACCCCATGGTACTAAATGGACCTCAGCATCTTCTAGGACGTAAGAGAAAGTAGATTATAACTTAGCAGCTTCAGGTCGGCACACCCTAACACTTTATTAACACATGATTTTCCCTATCACTTTGTATATATTTTTGTATTTTAAACACACTTCACTTACATAGTACTTATGTGCTTCTTATTAACCCTTATTAATTTTCACCTGTGTGCTGACCTGGGGTAGCGGACCTGTGCCAACGTGATGGGGTCCTTCACCCAGGACCCATACCTAGTATTAGGGGCCCCCAGTGACGGAGACGCCTTGCCGATCGACCTGGGGGCTTAACCCTATATCTGCAGATATACGCAACTAAGATCTCCGTATTATCTGATTATTATGTAGTGTTATTTCTCACTCAGTGTGCATTAGGGAACACAAATTGTTTTTTCTTACACAGAATTACCCCCCCCCCTTTTAGCACCTGAGTGACATCACAATCTGATTGAGCTGCTTGCCAATATATGTGCATTGTAGTTAGAGAGGCATAGATGGGTCAGCATTAGGAGGGATTGCTGACTCCAGAGTGCCATTGGAGAATTTAGGGGTGTCTCTAGGTAAGCTGGCTCTCAGATGCTGTAGGAGCCATTATCATGTGGCCTTACACTGGACATTCAGACCCAGACATAGGTGTAATTTATTATGGAGTGGGTGTGGGGTGCGGTGGCCCCTATGTCGGTATGGCTGGGCGGCTTCAGGTCGGTACACCCTAATACTTTTTTAACACACGATTTTCCCTATCACTTTGTATATATTTTTGTATTTTAATCACACTTGACTTACATAGCACTTATGTGCTTCTTCTTAACCCTTATTAATTTTCACCTGTGTGCTTACCTGGGGTAGCCGACCTGTGCCGACGTGATGGGGTCCTGCACCCCGGACCCATACCTAGTATTAGGGACCCCCAGTGACGGAGACACCTTGCCGATCGACCTGGGGGCTTAACCCTATATCTGCAGATATACGCAACTAAGATCTCCGTATTATCTGATTATTATGTAGTATTATTTTTCACTCAGTGTGCATTAGGGAACACAATTTTTTTTTTATTACACAGAATTACCCCTCCCTTTTAGCACCTGAGTGACATCACAATCTGATTGAGCAGCTTACCAATATATGTGTATTGTATTTAGAGAGGCATGGATGGGTCAGCATTAGGAGGGATTGCTGACTCCAGAGTGCCATTGGAGAATTTAGGGGTGTCTCTAGGTAAGCTGGCTCTCAGATGCTGTAGGAGCCATTATCATGTGGCCTTACACTGGACATTCAGACCCAGACATAGGTGTAATTTATTATGGAGTGGGTGTGGGGTGCGGTGGCCCCTATGTCGGTATGGCTGGGCGGCTTCAGGTCGGTACACCCTAATACTTTTTTAACACACGATTTTCCCTATCACTTTGTATATATTTTTGTATTTTAATCACACTTGACTTACATAGCACTTATGTGCTTCTTCTTAACCCTTATTAATTTTCACCTGTGTGCTTACCTGGGGTAGCCGACCTGTGCCGACGTGATGGGGTCCTGCACCCTGGACCCATACCTAGTATTAGGGACCCCCAGTGACGGAGACACCTTGCCGATCGACCTGGGGGCTTAACCCTATATCTGCAGATATACGCAACTAAGATCTCCGTATTATCTGATTATTATGTAGTATTATTTTTCACTCAGTGTGCATTAGGGAACACAATTTTTTTTTTATTACACAGAATTACCCCTCCCTTTTAGCACCTGAGTGACATCACAATCTGATTGAGCAGCTTACCAATATATGTGTATTGTATTTAGAGAGGCATGGATGGGTCAGCATTAGGAGGGATTGCTGACTCCAGAGTGCCATTAGAGATGTTAGGGGTGTCTCTAGGTAAGCTGGCTCTCAGATGCTGTAGGAGCCATTATCATGTGGCCTTACACTGGGCATTCAGACCCAGACATAGGTGTAATTAATTATGGAGTGGGTGTGGGGTGCGGTGGCCCCTATGTCGGTATGGCTGGGCGGCTTCAGGTCGGCACACCCTAACACTTTATTAACACTTATGATTTTCTCTATCACTTTGTATATATTTTTGTTTTTTAATCACACTTAAATCTTACACAGAATTACCCCTCCCTTTTAGCGCCTGAGTGACATCACAATCTGATTGAGCAGCTTGCCACTATATGTGCATTGTGACTTAGCAGATGATGATTACAGGGTATCATATGGTGTATTGCATGTAAGGTACCTTGTTCCACACCTACTCTGCTGTAGCAATATACTTTATATAGGGGTAATACATGTACAGGTTTAATAGCGTATGAGCACACACATAAAGGAATGCTACCTTACCAATACTTCCAGGAGTAACGTTAGGAGACGTTTCTCTGATCCATCAGCTCATATGACTGATGTTATTGTTCATCTAGAATCTCCAATTCATACAATATATTCCCCATCCATTGTTTTACATGGGTGCTGACATAGGACTTGGCGAGTGACTACATCTCCATTTATACTTCATGGTTAGTTACCAGTACAAGAGAGAGAGAGATCTAAGTCTTATTATAATATTACATTTGTTATTGTGAGTGTTCTCAGGAGGGTGGACAAAATGATCGTCTGAGACACAATATTATAAAGCCTTCATTAAAAGTTATGTTTTAATATACACACACATTTTTAAGTGTCCCAGAGAGTCATCTCCTATTGTTTACAAGATTAATATTGTTACAGAAAAGTTACATTTCCATTATGTATTTTATTTCCAGCAGATGGACACACAAGCAGGAATATCTCAGAAGGACATCTAATGTTATCCCCGGATTGCGAAATAAAAGATAATGACAGTAGACAGGATTCTCCAGGAGCTAACCCCATTACCCCAATTATACATCTAGCTCTATCAGCTGGTCCCCCTGATCCTAGGAAATGTTCTCCTGATCACTCTGATATTGGTGCATCTGTTACAGCTCTGAGAGTAGATACAGAGTTTTCATGTGCTATAGATACCAAATGTTTTACACAGAACACAAAGCCTATTAACCCACAGGCAGGTGAGAGGCCATTTCTATGTTCTGAGTGTGGGAAATGTTTTGCATACAAATCATATCTTGTTAGACATCAGAGAAGTCACACAGCTGAGAGGCCATTTCCATGTTCTGAGTGTGGGAAATGTTTTGCATACAAATCACATCTTGTTAAACATCAGCAAAGTCACACAGGTGAGAAGCCATTTCCATGTTCTGAGTGTGGGAAATGTTTTGCACACAAATCAGATCTTGTTATACATCAAAGAAGTCACACAGGTGAGAGGCCATTTTCTTGCTCTGAGTGTGGAAAATGTTTTATCCAGAAATTACATCTTGTTATACATCAAAGAAGTCACACAGGTGAGAAGCCATTTCCATGTTCTGAGTGTGGGAAATGTTTTGCCCACAAAACAGATCTCGTTAGACATAACAGACATCACACGGGTGAGAAGCCATTTTCTTGCTCGGAGTGTGGGAAATGTTTCGCACTCAAAGCAGATCTAGTTTTACATCAGAGACGTCACACAGGGGAGAAGCCATTTCCATGTTCTAAGTGTGGGAAATGTTTCGCACACAGATCAGATCTTATTAAACATCAGAGACGTCACACAGGCGAGAAGCCATTTCCATGTTCTGAGTGTGGGAAATGTTTCGCACACAGATCAGATCTTATTAAACATCAGAGATGTCACACAGGTGAGAAGCCATTTCCATGTTCTGAGTGTGGGAAATGTTTTGCACGCAAATCATATCTTGTTATACATCAGAGACGTCACACAGGTGAGAAGCCATTTCCATGTCCTGAGTGTGGGAAATGTTTTGTACACAAATCAGATCTTGTTATGCATCAGAGAAGTCACACAGGTGAGAAGCCATTTCCATGTTCTGAGTGTGGGAAATGTTTTGCACACAAATCATATCTTGTTATACATCAGAGACGTCACACAGGTGAGAAGCCATTTCCATGTCCTGAGTGTGGGAAATGTTTTGTACATAAATCAGATCTTGTTATACATCAACGAAGTCACACAGGTGAGAAGCCATTTCCATGTACTGAGTGTGGGAAATGTTTTGCACACAAATCAGATCTTGTTAAACATCAGAGACGTCACACAGGTGAGAAGCCATTTTCTTACTCTGAGTGTGGGAAATGTTGTTTAACCACTTAACTGACCATTTATTTAGCAAAAAAACGCTCCGAAATTGTTTTTTTTTTTTAATGAGTGAATTAGGTGAAGAACATGAATTTAACCCTATCCCAAATGATTTTAGGTAAAAAAAAAAAAAGAGGGATTTTTTTTTTTAGCATTTTCTTTGTAAAATGTTTTTCCCCCCAAACATCAATCGGGAACATTGCGTCCATCGCGGCTTTCATTTTGAAAGCCGAGACAGCCTCGAGGTACGCAGGGGGAGGGTCTGGGGGCAGCTAGGGAGGGTTTATTTACACTCCCCAGCGGCTGCCATTGTCTGCAGCCGCTGGAGGGGACAGATCCTTACCGTGCTGACCGATCAGCAGTGATCGGCAGCACGGCAGACACAGGGGGAGAGTGCAGGGAGGCATGACAGCAGCAGAGGGAAGTTTCTCTTCCCTGCCGCTGCTAACACTATCTGACTGGTCGCATCCCGTGCCACCAGTTCAGATAGAGCACTTGCAGGCATGGTCGCATGCGACCATGCCAGGCAAGTGGTTAAGTAAATCACATCTTGTTAGACATCAGAGAAGTCACACAGGTGAGAAGCCATTTCCATGTTCTGAGTGTGGGAAATGTTTTACATACAAATCACATTTTGTTAGACATAACAAGTCACACAGGTGAGAAGCCATTTCCATGTTCTGAGTGTGGGAAATGTTTTGCACACAAATCAGATCTCGCTAGACATAACAGAAGTCACACAGCTGAGAGGCCATTTTCTTGCTATGAGTGTGCGAAATGTTTTACACGGAAATCACAACTTGTTGTACGTCAGAGAAGTCACACAGGTGAGAAGCTATTTCCATGTTTTGAGTGTGGGAAATGTTTTGCACACAGATCAGATCTTGTTAAACATCAGGGACGTCACACAGGTCAGAGGCCATTTCCATACATAAATCAGCACAATAGAAATCACTCAGGTGAGAAACCATTTTAAGCTTCTGCAGTATACTTATCATTGCCATGCGTTGTTCTTCTAGAGGATGCTGGGGACTCCGTAAGGACCATGGGGTATAGACGGGCTCCGCAGGAGACATGGGCACTCTAAAGACTTTAGATGGGTGTGCACTGGCTCCTCCCTCTATGTCCCTACTCCAGACCTCAGTTAGATCCTGTGCCCAGAGGAGACTGGATGCACTGCAGGGGAGCTCAACTGAGTTTCTCTGAAAATACTTTTTGTTAGGTTTTTTTATTTTCAGGGAGCACTGCTGGCAACAGGCTCCCTGCATTGTGGGACTGAGGGGAGAGAAGCAGACCTACTTAACTGATAGGCTCTGCTTCTTAGGCTACTGGACACCATTAGCTCTAGAGGGTCGGAACACAGGTTTCGTCATCGCTGTTCATCCCGATGTCGCGCCGCCGTCCTCAGCCGGAAGATAGAAGCCGGGTGAGTATAAGAAGAAAGAAGACTTCACAGGCGGCAGAAGGCTTCAGATCTTCACTGAGGTACCGCGCAGCGGTAACGCTGCGCACCATTGCTCCCAAGCATACACAGAAGGCACTTAAGGGTGCAAGGCACGGGGGGGGGGGGGGCGCCCTGGGCAGCAATATTAACCTAAAGGGACACTGGCTAATATATTAGATACTGCGGAGGCAGTATATTGAAAAACCCCCACCAGTATAAAGAATCTGAGCGGGACCGAAGCCTGCCATTGAGGGGGCGGAGCTTGATCCTCCAGCACTAACCAGCACCATTTTTCTCCACAGCAAGCTGCAGAGAAGCTTCTCCCCTGCTGTACAGAGGGCAAAAAATAGGGGGGCACATGTAATTGGCGCAGTGAGTGTATTATTTATTCTATAAAATAGCACTGTACAGTCTTGGATTTTATTCCAGTGTCCAGTGGCGCTGGGTGTGTGCTGGCATACTCTGTCTCTCCAAAGGGCCTTATTGGGGGCTGTCCCCATAATTGTATATCCCAGTGTGTGTGGGGGTGTCAGTACGTGTGTGTCGACATGTCTGAAGTAGAAGGCTCGTCTAAGGAGGAGGTAGAGCAGATGATTGTGGTATCTCCGTCGGCGCCGCCGACACCTGATTGGTTGGATATGTGGAATGTTTTAAATGCATATGTGTCTTTATTACATAAAAGATTGGACAAAGCAGTCCAGAGAAAAAGCAGGGAGTCAATCCATGGCTTTGACTGTGTCACAAGGCCCTTCGGGCTCTCATAAATGTCCCCTGTCCCAGGTAGCAGACACTGATACCGACACGGATTCTGACTCCAGTGTCGACTACGATGATGCGAGGTTACACCCAAGGGTGCCCAAAAGTATTCATTATATGATTATTGCTATAAAAGATGTTTTGCATATCACAGAGGACCCCTCTGTCCCTGACACAAGGGTATGCATGTTTAAGGAGAAGAAACCTGAGGTAACCTTTCCCCATCTCATGAGCTGAACGCTTTCTTTGAAAAAGCTTGGGAAACTCCAGACAAAATACTGCAAATTCCCAAGAGAATTCTTATGGCATATCCTTTCCCCGCACAGGACAGGTTACGTTGGGAATCCTCACCCAGGGTAGACAAGACTTTGACGCGCTTGTCCAAAAAGGTGGCGCTACCGTCTCCAGACACGGCAGCCCTCAAGGATCCTGCTGATCGAAGACAGGAGACTACCTTAAAATAAATGTATACACATATGGGTGCTGTGCTCAGACTGGCAGTAGTGTCGGCAAGGGTGTGTAGCGCAATAGGAGCATGGGCATATAACTTGCAATGGGAGAGAGAGAAAGCTCTCTCTCCCATTGCCAGTACTTGTACTCTCTAGCTCTGGGCGCACCACCAATAAGGACTATTATCGAAAGATTGTATCTCCCTTATAGTTTAATTGTCCGCCTTTGTTTTTTTTCAATATTAGCAACAACCTATTACATACCAGTGCCCAGTCGCTCTTTTTTCTCTATATGGGCAGATAACTTGTCATCTGACATTGACACCCTAGATAAGGGTAGCATTTTATTGACCTTGGGTCATATTAAAGACGCAGCGTTATATACGAGAGACGTTGGGCTGTTGGGTTCAAAAGCCAATGCCATGGCAATTTCTGCTAGGCAAGTCCTGTGGACCCGCCAATAGACGGGTGATGCCGATTCAAAGAGACATGGAAACTTTGCCTTACAAGGGTGAGGTTTTATTTGGGGAGGGCCCTCGCGGACCTGGTTTCCACAGCTACCGCGGGTAAATCTTTTTTGCCTTATGTTCCCCCACAGCAAAAGAAAACACCTCAATATCAGATGCAGTCCTTTCGGTCGCATAAGTCCACAAGGGGTCGGGGCTCTTCCTCGCCAGAGGTAAGGGTAGAGGGAAAAGAATGCCTGCTACGGCTAGTTCCCAGGAACAGAAGTCCTCTCCGGCTTCTACAAAATCCACCGCATGACGCTGGGGCTCCACTGTGGGAGTCCGCGCCGGTGGGGGCATGTCTTCGACTCTTCAGCAAGGTCTGGGTTGTCAGATTTGGATCCTTGGGCGATAGAAATTGTATCCCAAGGCTACAAACTGGAATTCGAAGAATTGCCTCCTCGCCGATTTTTCAAGTCGGCTTTGCTAGCTTCTCCCCCAGAGAGGGAAATAGTTTCAGCTGTAATACAAAATCTGTGTCAACAGCAAGTGATTATAAAGGTTCCCCTAATGCAACAGGGGAAAGGGTACTATTCAACCCTATTTGTGGTCCTGAAACCGGATGGCTCGGTCAGACCCATTCTGAATCTAAAATCCCTAAACCTGTATCTAAAAAAAGTTCAAATTCAAGATGGAATCTCTCCGGGCAGTGATCTCCAGCCTGGAAGGGGGGATTTTATGGTATCACTAGACATAAAGGATGCATACCTTCATGTCCCCATATATCCTCATCAGGCGTACCTGAGATTCGCTGTACAGGACTGTCATTACCAGTTTCAGACGTTGCCGTTTGGGCTGTCCACGGCCCCGAGGATTTTCACCAAGGTAATGGCGGAAATGATGTTGCTCCTACGCAGGCAAGTAGTCACAATTATCCCATACTTGAACGATCTCCTGATAAAAGCGAGATCAAGAGATCAGTTGCTGAAAAGCGTGTCACTCTCCCTGAGAGTGCTGCAGCAACACGGCTGGATCCTAAATCTGCCAAGTCGCAGTTGATTCCAACGACTCGGCTATAATTTTTAGGCATGATTATGGACACGGAAAAGATGAGGGTTTTTCTCCCAATTGAAAAAGCCCAGGAACTCCAGAACAAGGTCAGAGACCTGCTAAAGCCAAAGAGTCAGTTCATCAATGCACTCGAGTGCTGGGAAAGATGGTGGCGGCCTACAAGGCCATCCCCTTCGGCAGGTTCCATGCGAGGAATTTTCAGTGGGACCTTCTGTACAAGTGGTCAGGGTCCCATCTACAAATACATCAGAGAATAAGCCTGTCCCCGAGGGCCAGGGTGTCTCTCCTGTGGTGGCTGCAGAGTGCTCACCTTCTAGAGGGTCGCAGGTTCGGCATTCAAGACTGGGTTCTGGTAACCACGGACGCGAGCCTCCGAGGATGGGGAGCAGTCACACAAGGAAGAAATTTTCAGGGACTGTGGTCAAGCCAGGAGGCTTGTCTACACATCAACGTGCTGGAATTAAGGGCCATATACAATGGCCTACGACAAGCGGAGACTCTTCTTCGCGACCTACCTGTTCTGATTCAATCAGACAACGTCACAGCAGTGGCTCATGTAAACTGCCATGGCGGGACAAGGAGCAGAGTGGCAATGGCGGAAGCCACCAGGATTATTCGCTGGGCGGAAAATCACGTAAGCGCGCTGTCAGCTGTCTTCATTCCAGGAGTGGACAACTGGGAAGCAGACTTCCTCAGCAGACACGATCTCCACCCAGGCGAGTGGAGTCTTCATCAAGAAGTTTTTGCAGAGATAACAAGTCGTTGAGGGCTTCCTCAAATAGACATGATGGCATCACGCCTCAACAAGAAACTTCGTAGGTATTGTTCCAGGTCAAGGGACCCTCAGGCTGTAGTGGTAGACGCCCTGGTGACACCTTGGGTGTTTCCGTCGGTCTATGTCTTCCCTCCTCTTCCACTCATCTCAAAAATACTGAGAATCATAAGACAAAAAAGTGTCCAGACAATACTCATTGTTCCGGATTGGCCCCGAAGGGCATGGTATTCAGATCTTCAGGAAATGCTCACAGAAGATCCGTAGCCTCTTCCTCCCAGGGAGGACCTGTTGCAGCAGGAGCCCTGCATGTTCCAAGACTTACCGCGGTTACGTTTGACGGCATGGTGGTTGAATGCCAGATCCTAGCTAGGAAAGGTATTCCGGGGGAAGTCATCCCTACTCTGATAAAAGCTAGGAAGGAGGTGATGGCGAAACATTATCACCGTATCTGGAGGAAATATGTATATTGGTGTGAAGCCAAGAATGCTCCTACGGAAGATTTCCACCTGGGCCGTTTTCTCCACTTTCTGCAGACAGGAGTGGCTATGGGACTAAAGTTAGGCTCCATTAAGGTGCAGATTTCGGCCCTGTCAATATTCTTTCAGAAGGAATTGGCTTCTCTCCCAGAAGTCCAGACTTTTGTAAAGGGAGTGCTGTACATCCAGCCTCCTTTTGTGCCCCCAGTGGCGACATGGGACCTTAACATGGTGTTACAGTTCCTTAAGTCACACTGGTTTGAACATCTTCATAAAGTTGAGTTAAAATTTCTCACTTGGAAAGTGATCATGTTGTTAGGCGGGTGTCCAAATTGGCGGCTTTGTCTCACAAATGCCCCTATCTGATTTTCCATGTGGATAGAGCAGAGTTGAGGACTCGTCCTCAGTTTCTGCCTAAGGTGGTTTCATCGTTTCATATGAACCAACCTATTGTGGTGCCTGTGGCTACGGGAGACTGGGAGGATTCCAAGCCTCTTGATGTAGCTAGGACAGCTCGGGTTAGGAAAACAGAGGCACTGTTTGTCCTGTATGCAGCCAACAAAGTTGGTGCTCCTGCTTCTAAGCAGACTATTGCCAGTTGGATCTGTAACACGATTCAGCAGGCTCATTCTACGGCTGGATTGCCATTACCAAATTCGGTAAAGGCCCATTCCACTAGGAAGGTGGGCTCTTCTTGGGCAGCTGCCCAAGGTGTCTCGGCGTTACAGCTTTGCCGAGCAGCTACTTGGTCGGGTTTAAACACTTTTGCTAAATTCTATAAGTTTGATACCTTGGCTGATGAGGACCTCATGTTTGCTCAATCAGTGCTGCAGAGTCATCCGCACTCTCCCGCCCGGTCTGGATCTTTGGTGTAATCCCCATGGTCCTTACGGAGTCCCCAGCATCCTCTAGGACGTAAGAGAAAATAAGATTTTAAACCTACCGGTAAATCTTTTTCTCCTAGTCCGTAGAGGATGCTGGGTGCCCGTCCCAGTGCGGACTAAATTCTGCAAGGCTTGTATATAGTTGTTGCTTACATAAGGGTTATGTTACAGTTGAGTTCAGTCTCTGGCTGATGCTGTTTTGTTCATACTATTAACTGGTTGCGTATATTCCTGTTATATGGTGTGGGCTGGTATGTATCTTGCCCTTAGATTAACAAAAATCCTTTCCTCGTACTGTCTGTCTCCTCTGGGCACAGTTCTCTAACTGAGGTCTGGAGGAGGGGCATAGAGGGAGGAGCCAGTGCACACACATCTAAAGTCTTTAGAGTGCCCATGTCTCCTGCGGAGCCCGTCTATACCCCATGGTCCTTACGGAGTCCCCAGCATCCTCTACGGACTAGGAGAAAAAGATTTACCGTAGGTTTAATATCTTATTTATCTATGCTTTTTGCAATATACATGTTACCACTGGGTGAAATAATCAGATGTCATGCCCTCATCTACCACTGCTATACAGATGACCTGTCTTTTGCTTCAGGTACTGAGAACCCAGTACCAATCCTAAATGGTGGTCTAGCTGAGCTCCAGGTGTGGGTGATGCCAGTAGGCTGTGACTCAGTCCTGGTGAAACAGGTCCTTATGATAGAAGCGTGATGTGTTCTGTGTAATAATCCTGAAAGTAGTGCTGCTACCGATCTCATATCATTTGTAGTAACTTGGAAAAGATGAGATATGAGGTGCACTCTGGAAGCTTACAGGGGGTTAAAGATGAACGCAGATCACGCAGTCCCCCGGAAAATGGTCCTGGCCCGCCCGCGTTAGCCCCTCAGGCATGTGGCCACAATGTGCATGTGCATTTTGCCAACACCCGCAAACTGCTGCGGGCCGCTATTGCGGCTGGGTCTGAATGACCCCCATAGGGTTTTGGCTCTCCTGACATGTATCTGTTTTACTTACCTGCAATACTATAATGTAACTTGAATTGTTTCTGTGCTTTAAAGGATATTTTATCCATGTTGTGTAGAGTAAAGTATTTTTTAAGTTTAAAATATAGATAGAGAAAAATCTGTGTATTAAAGATATGAAATAAAGTCGTTTAAAAACAAAAGATTCCCGTTGAGTCTTTTTATGTTTCTGTGTATTATCTTATTTCCAGATAATTGTCGCTATGATGGCAGAAACAATTTCCTGTTAATGTGTCACTTGTATTGTTACTTTTGTGTCCACATAATGGGGGTGATTCCGAGTTGTTCGCTCGCTAGCTGCTTTTAGCAGCATTGCACACGCTAAGCCGCCGCCCTCTGGGAGTGAATCTTAGCTTAGCAGAATTGCGAACGAAAGATTAGCAGAATTGCGAATAGAAATTTCTGATTTTGACAGCTAATTTGAATAGTGGGATGACATTATGGGGGGGGGGGGACTCTATGCGTTTTGAGTCTGAGGTGACCAAAGAAGGTCTTTGCACAGGTGAGGTGGATGTGTGTCTCCCATGTAAGGTAAGACCTATTTTATTTCTATATATGTGGGATTTGGAGCTTCATTACCGGACCTCAGCTCAACAAAATCATATATTTTTTCTTGCTGGGATCTCGCACAGCCCCCTCCCCCTAAGGCTTGTATGTTTATTTCAACCATTTTAAACCATTTGTGAAATAAATTGTACCTTTATTGCATCACTGTACAAGTCTATTTGACGCAGAGACCTTTATATGTGGAGTTATGCTGTATTCATTGTGAGTAATGGTACGCTTGAGACGTACCTTATGATAACGATACCTTGATGTGTGTTATACTGTTCCTCACTATGTAAGTGAGGTATGCTGTTCCTAAGATCACCTGCATATCTTATTTGTGGGGTTAAGATATAAAGAAACCATTATAAGGGTTATAGCACATTACATTGTGTAAGTGAGGTACGCCACCTCTAATCTACTAAAAAAAGATCATTCACTTTCATAAGGAGTACCGCATTCTAATCTCATGTATGGAATAATCTTGAACATACAGTGGGGCAAAAAAGTATTTGGACAGCCACCGATTGTGCAAGCTGACCCACTTATAAAGATCTGAGAGGTCTGTAATTTCCATCATACACTTCAACTGTGAGAGACAGAATCTGGAAATCACATTGTATGATTATTAAACAATGTATTTGTATATTCTTGCGGAAAATAAATATTTGGACAGTCAAAAAGTTTAACTCAATACTTTGTAATATTACAGAGGTCAAACGTTTCCTGTAGTTCTTGTAGTTCTTGACCAGGTTTGCACACACTGTAGCAGGTATTTTGGCCGGGTGTAGTATGTCTGACTGGCGGTCAGGAGACTGACGCCGGGATCCTGGCAGCATACCGACGCCGGGATCCCGGCGGGGAGGGGTGAGTGCAGCAAGCCCCTTGCGGGCTCGGTGGCGACCTGAGGTCGCCACGGGTTCTAGTCCCACTCTATGGGTGTCATGGACACCCACGAGTGGAAATAGTCCCTGTTGGTCGGCATGCCGACCATCGGGATAGTGAGGAGGCGGGATGTCGGTGGAGGTCATGTGACTGTCTCCCGACCGCCAGTCACATGAATACCACCCATGTTGGCCTACTCTTCCATGCAGATCTTCTCTAGATCTGTCATGTTTTGGGGCTGTCGCCGGGCAACACGGACGTTCAACTCCCTCCACACATTTTCTACTGGGTTGAGGTCTGGAGAGTGGCTAGGCCACTCCAGGACTTTGAAATTCTTCTTACGGAGCCACTCCTTAGTTGCCCGGATGGTGTGTTTGGGGTAATTTTCATGCTGGAAGACCCAGCCACGTTCCATCTTCAGTGCTCTTACTGAGGGAAGGAGATTTTTGCCCAAAATCTCATGATACATGGGCCCATTCATCCACTCCTTAATACGGATTAGTCATCCTGTCCCATTTGCAGAAAAGCAGCCCCAAAGCATTATGTTTCCACCCCCATGCTTTACAATGGGTATGGTGTTCTTGCGATGCAATTCATCATTCTTCTCCCTCCAAACAAGGTAAGTGTCGGTTTATACCAAAAAGTTCGATTTTGCTCTCATCTGACCACATTACTTTCTCCCAGTCCTCCTCTGGATCATCCAGATGGTCACTGGCAAACTTTAGACGGGCCTGGACATGTGCTGGCTTAAGCAGGGGGGACAATTCAGGCACTGCAGGATTTCAATCCATGACGACGTAGTTTGTTACTAATGGTAACCTTTGTGACTGTGGTCCCAGCTCTCTTGAGGTCATTGACCAGGTCCCCCCGTGTAGTTCTTGGCTGATTCCTCACCACCCTCAAGATCATTGATACCCCACGAGGAGAGATCTTGCATGAGGCCCCAGGTCGAGGGAGATTGTCAGTGATCTTGTATTTCTTCCATTTTTTAATTATTGCGCCAGCAGTTGATCTCTTCTCACCAAGCTGCTTGCCTATTGTCGAGTAGCTCATCCCGGCCTTGTGCAGCTCTACAATTTTGTCCCTGGTGTCCTTAGACAGCTCTCTGGTCTTGGCCATGGTGGAGAGGTAGAAGTCTGACTGAGGGTGTGGACAGGTGTCTTTTATATAGATAACCAGTTCAAACAGGTGCCATTAATACAGGTAACGAGTGGAGGATAGAAGAGCTTCTTATACAAGTAACAGGTCTGTAAGAGCCAGAAATCTTGCTGCTTCGTAGGTGTCCAAATATTTATTTTCCACAAGAAAGTAAAAGTAAATTGTTTAAAAATCGTACAATGTGATTTCCTGTTTTTTTCTTTTTTTTACAGATTCTGTCTCTCACAGTTGAAGTGTACCTATGATGGAAATTACACACCTCTCTCATCTTTTTAAGTGGGTAAACTTGCACAATCGGTGGCTGTCCAAATACTTTTTTGCCACACTGTAGATACATCCACATATTTCATTGGAAGTCTCTACACATAATTTCCGTACTATTATGTCTTCTATGTACCTGTGGGTCCACTGTGATAGCACAAAAAGAGGATGTCTATTGGATCAAGGAATTCCAGTTGTCCTAATTAACTTAGGATAAGTATTAAATATAATTTTCCGTATCATTTACCACACTTCCATTTATATAGGCACAGAAGCGCCATCCTATTCACATTCCCCTGTTTCTATAGTTCTAATTTGGACTTGTTGGGATAAGTCCTTTCTCCGGCTGGGTCCACAGGTTATCCACAGGATAACATTGGGATATGCCGGAGCGACAGCGGATGGGCACGAGTAGTCACGAGCTTTCTGGCCTCCCAGGATGCATCAGGCTTGTCCATATAATCCCGCCCACCGACTCAGTCAAATCAGTTTTTTGTTTGGTGCGGCAGGAGCCGGACCATGGTCACAGGGCTGCTGTTAGGGCAGCCTTAAGCTTTATTATTTTATTTTTATAGTCTTACTAAGTTTTGAGTGATCTTAACAGCGTCTTAAACACATGCTGGAAAGAGTCGCTCCAACAACTCTCCACCGAGTCGCAACAATGCTTACCTACGGGTACAGTGCTGTCTCGGCGGGCATCTGTGTCGGATGTTCTAGCAGGTCCAGCAGACGTTACCAGGCTGTGGCCGGAGCATGGGGAGAAGGTAAGGCGTCGTTTCCACTTACTAGAGGAATTCGGACACAGCTGCACTGTATTGGAGGAGGCTACAAACAGTGGTTGATGCACCACCACCATAGGTGCTCCAGCGCTAGGCTTTAGGGATCATAGGCGCCAGGACTAGGTTGAGGCCATGATCCCTAGGGTTGATGTAAGCAGGGGGGAGTCAGACGCTCTCCTGGTCGCCCCTTCCCCAGTTCATGACCAGTTTCCGGGCATCTCCCGTCCATGAACTGATGACCTCACTTCCGGCTCAGACGCTACCACGAGGAAACTCGGTCGCAGCTTAGGCCGCTGCGGTTGTGTACACTAGTGTTTCTGCCGAGACTGGGTCATAGACAGGAGCGTCTGCATACACTAGTGGTTCACTGAGCGTCTGTGTCCTTTATCAGTTACCAGAGCGGCAGTGTACACCAGTAGCGTCTGGATCCACTCAGCGTCTGTTAAGCGTATTGATCGATCCTGGAAGTGGGGTGAGTCTCCCTGTATCCCACTCTACTGAGTAAGGGTTATACAGTACTAAAATTCTATCTACTGTTAGTATGAATAGGTAATTTTGGTACATAGTGCATATAGGCCTGTACAGTACTGTTGTTTTCTGCATAATATGTCTGAAAAACTTTTTGAAATAACTGTTTACAAATGGATTACGGTAGTTGTACTCCTACATACTGGGAAAGTATTTGTGGTTGATTATATACTTATATGACAATGTCTAATATATAACATGTGACTGACTGCTAGTGTGATTGCTGACTTTTATATGTTTGTCGGTATTTTCTGAACCTCAATGCTGGTGCTTGGGTTGGGGTCAGATTGATATCACTTCTATATTTATATAAAGTGATTTCAGTCACAGACTGTGTAGTATATTGTATAAAACAGATTATTTACCATGTCTGTGAGCGGCAAAAGTGACGAGGATACTTTATCAGGGACTCCTACACATTTAACATGTTTATCTTGTAAAGTGGTGATGTTAACCCAGTATCTAACTTATGAGGGGTTATGTGCAAACTGTTTTGCGTATCAGCAAAGTAAAAGACAGGTTCTGGTTCAGCAACCAGTAGATCCACCGTGGGGTGTGTTCGCACAAACCTTGTCTAGTATAGCTGGTAGATTAGCACCTGCAGTTCCACCCCCGGGAATAGGTTACACTATTAACCCATACATGCAGATCCCTTCTTGTGGTTTATTTCCAGCAGCTGCAACAAGTCAGAAGGCTGTTAAAACCAGGGTAGATACATCTATGTTACAGACTACACAAGATGATACAACAGATGAGGATACAGTGTATTCAAATACTCCATATAATGAACAGTCGGAGGGCTTCA
Source organism: Pseudophryne corroboree (assembly GCF_028390025.1). Classification (NCBI taxonomy): domain Eukaryota; kingdom Metazoa; phylum Chordata; class Amphibia; order Anura; family Myobatrachidae; genus Pseudophryne; species Pseudophryne corroboree. The sequence goes on from NW_026967500.1 coordinate 1,557,007, forward strand.
GCTCAGAGGATATAGCTGAGCTTATTTATGCCATGAAGGCTGTTCTGTCTCTGGAAGAATCAGCTAAGGCAATAACAAAATCTAAAGCTCCTGTGTTTAAACGTCCAAAAACAGTTAGGACTGAGTTTCCAGGGTCAGAGGAAATGGCGGAAATTATGGAAGAGCCTTGGGCTACACCCAATAAGAAGTATAGAATTCTGAAAAGATGGGATTCTTACTATCCTTTTCCGACTGCGGACTGTTCAAAAAGAGAAGTTCCTCCTAAAGTAGATACACGTCGTGCGACTTGTGCGAAAACCTATTTTACCGTTGCCGTCTACCTCACTAAATGATGTCACAGATAGAAGAGTGGATGGTTTCTTGAAAAACATATTTTCTCTATCAGGGGCTGTTGTAAGGCCAGCTATGGCTTCAACCTGGATGGCAAAAGCGATGGTAGAATGGGCGGAGTAACTAGAAAGTGGCCTTTCGGCACCTACCAGGGAACAGGAGTCTCATCTAGGCCATATAAAACAAGCTGCACTATAATTGGAAGAAGTAGCAATTGATATGGGTACGATTGCTTCTAAAGCATCAGCCTTAACGGTAGCCGCTCGCAGAACAATTTGGCTACGTACTTGGAAAGCAGATGCAGAATCCAAGAAGGTTCTGGAAGCTTTGCCTTTTGTTGGTAATATTCTATTTGGAAAGGAATTGACAGATATTCTGGAATCGGAAGCCGAATCCAAGAAGGTCAGGTTTCCGGACAGTTATAACCCTAAGCCTGGGGGTTCGAAATTTCGGCCATTTCGATGGCAAGGTAAAGCAAAGGGAAATGATGAATCTAAGCAACCCCAGTACAATAAATCTGCTAGGGGTAAGAAGCAATGGCCACCAGATGGACAGCTTCCAAGCCAGAACAGAAGCCATCAGCCTGAGGGTGCGGGCCTCCACCTGGGGGACTCCAGGGTTGGGGGCTGACTCCTTCACTTTGCACACATATAGGAGCAGTCGACAACAGATGCTTGGGTGCAGAAAGTGTTATCTCTGGGTTATGGTTTTCCTTTCAAGAAGCAGCCTCAAAGTTTTTTTTTGCACCAGCCCATCTCATATAAAATTGAAGGCCAGTGCCCTGCAAGAAGCAGTTCAGAAATTGCTTCAGTCTGGGGTAATTATCCCAGTACACCCCCCCCCCCTAGCACAATGGGGACTGGGTTTTACTCACACCTCTTTTTGATTCAGAAACCAAATGGATCATTCTGACCACTTCTTATTCTCAAAATGTTAAGCAAATACATTTGGGTCCCAAGGTAACGCTCCATAATTTTAGCCATGGACCCAGGGGATTACATGGTATCTCTGGACATACAGGATGCTTATCTACATGTGCTCATAACACAGTCCCATCCGTGTTACCTCAGGTTTGCCATCCTCCAGCAACATTTTCAGTTCCAGGCTTTGCCATTTTGGCTAGCAACAGCCCCCAGAGTATTTACCAAGATTATGGTGGTCATGGCAGCTTATCTCCGCAAGCAGGGGATAAGAATTTTTCCATACCTCGACGATCTTCTAATCCTGGCACAATCCCAGGAATTGCTTTTGAGCCATCTCCAACACACAATAACTTGTCTACAGAGACACGGATGGCTCATAAATTGGGCAAAGTCGTCTCTGATTCCATCACAATGGATGGTTCACTTGGGGGCTATATTGGATTCAAGTCTACAAAGAATAATCTTACCTTAGAAAAAGATATCGAAGGTGCAAGTAATGACTCAGGAGTTGCTGCAGTCAGACTATATCAGTCCATGTAGCAATGCGAGTGATGGGTCTGATGGTGTCAACATTCGACATGGTGGAATATGCACAATTCCACTCAAGACCTCTGCAGCAGCTGATTCTGACCAGATGGAATGGAAGATATCAGACAATAAAAAGTCAGATGATAAAGCTTCCAGTAAACGTAAATAGGTCACTAGCCTGGTGGCTACACACGGACCATCTAGACAAGGGGAGACCCTTTTGGATATCAGATTGGCAAATCTTCACAACGGATGCCAGTCTTCAGGGCTGGGGAGCAGTGTCCGAAAGGCTTTGGTTCCAGGGAAAATGGACCACAGAGGAAAGATGCCTGCCAATAAATCTGTTGGAAATAAGGGACATATATATGGCTCTAGTTCAGGCAAAGGACATTCTGAGAGGAAGACCAGTGCAGATCTGCTCAGACAATGCAACAGCAGTAGCGTACCTCAACCATCAGGGAGGAACTCACAACAAAAAATCGTTGGAGGAAGTAAGTCACATACTAAGGTGGGCAGAACTCCATTTTCCGGCATTGTCTGCAGTGTTTGTTCCAGGAGTACTGAACTGGGAAGCGGACTTTCTCAGTTAACACACCATTCAGGAAACCGAATGGGCACTACAGCCGGAAGTATTTCAGACTCTAGTGAATAAATGGGGTCTGCCAGAGATAGATCTCATGGCGTCCTGTCTGAAAAACAAAGCTCCGGCATACGGGTCAAGAACAAAGGATCCCGGGGCGATGTCCATGGAAGCTCCAATTCTGCTCCCTCAACGTCCAGATCTACTGAGGCAGGGTCCTTGTTATCACAGCCATCTGGATTGACTGTCTTTGACAGCGTGGCTGTTGAAACCTCTATCCTAAAGTCAAGAGGATTTTCACAACAGGTCATTCAAACCATGCTTAGAGCAAAAAAGCCTTCTTCAGCTTGTATTTATCATCGAATATGGCAAGCCTATGTTCATTGGTGTAGCAAAAGAGGTATGGAGCCAAGATCCATTACAGTATCCAGGATTTGGGATTTCCTTCAAATAGGAATGGATAAGGGTTTAAAGGTGGCTTCCTTGACAGTTCAAGTATCAGCATTAACTGTATGGTTTCAGAGAAAGCTTGCTAACCTACAGGATGTGCGTACTTTTTTTCAGGGAATATTGCACATTCAACCACCTTTTGTTCCTCCTGCGGTACCCTGGGATTTAAATTTGGTTCTCAAGGTCCTTCAGGGGGCTCCGTTTGAATCACTGAAGAAAGCAGATCTTAAATGGTTGACAGCTAAAGTTCTCTTTCTACTGACCATGGCGTCAGCTAGAAGAGTGTCAGATTTAGGAGCGCTGTCATGTAAGTCTTCTTTTCTGATCTTTTATCCAGATAAAGCAGTTCTCAGAACTAGATCTGGGTATCTTCCGATGGTGGTCTCAAAGTTTCACCTTAACAAAGAGATTGTAGTCCCGGATTTTCAGGTATCTGGACTTTCTGTGGGAGAAGTGTCGCTGGATGTAGTCCGTGCATTAAGAATCTACGTAGATTGTACCAGTCCCATAAGAAAGACAGATTCTCTCTTCATTCTCTACGGATTTCACAAAAAAAGGATGACCTGCTAGTAAACAGACGCTGGCAAGATGGCTTCGAATGACAATTTCAGAAGCATATTCTCGTGCTGATCGCCCTGTTCCATCTAATGTCTCTGCTCACTCTACATGTAAGGTAGGTCCTTCATGGGCAGCACAACATGGGGCTTCAGCAGAACAGATTTGTAAGGCAGCCACATGGTCTTCCATTAACACATTCATTAGACATTACGACTTGGATACTTTTGCCTCTCATGATGCTGAATTCGGGTGAAAGGTTCTCCTGTCTAATCAGGAACGTCCCCACCACTAAAAATGTCTTTGGGAATCCCAATGTTATCCTGCGGATAACATGTGGACCCAACTGGAGAAATATACGTTATGAAAAGAAATTACCGTTGATAACAGAATTTCTCCTATGTCCACAGGTATCCACAGGGATCCCAACCTGACGCACCTGATTTGAGGATCTCTACAAGCACTAACCTCTTACCTCTTGTATGGAAGGGTGTGCATGTGTGTTCTTCTCACCTGAATAGGGTTCTGCATAATGCTCCCACCTAAATGATGTGAAAAAAATGATTTGACTGAGTCGGTGGGTGGGATTATATGGACGACCCCGATGCATCCTGGGAGGCCAGAAAGCTCATGACTATTTAGTGCCAATCCTCTGCCGCTTTGGCATATCCCAATGTTATCCTGTAGACATAGGAGAAATTCTGTTATCAACGGTAAGTTCTTACCATAACGTATATTTTTGTTAAATTAAGAGGCAGCCACTGTACCAAACGAAACACCAGGAAGACTCCCACCTACATTTTACAACAAGAAAAAAAGAATTGTTTGGGCCAAGAAACACAAGGAACGGACATTAGACAAGTGATTAAAATGTACTTTGGTCTAATGAGTCCAAATGTGAGATTTTTGGTTCCAACCGCCGGGACTTTGTGAGATGCAGAGAAGGTGAGCAGATGGTTTCTGCTAGAGATGAGTGGGTTCGGTTTTACTCGGTTCTCAAAACGCCATCTTATTGGCTCACGGACATCACGTGTTTGGGATAGCCAATAAGAAAAATCCGAATAAAACCGAACTGGCGTTAATTCTGTGGTTACTATCTTAATATCAGTCTGACATTCATCCTAAATAGCAGTGATGTCAGGGTAACTGCTTCAAATCCCGAGTTCAACCTGTGTTTATAGTATTGGTCATTTTCCGCCTGATATTGATATTAGTGACATTCTCAGAATACGCTTTGAGAAAAGTCTCTCTGCTGTTCAAAAATCTAAGCAGGATCGATAGTCTAATGGTCAAGCGTCCTTCCCACAGTGATGTACCCTGCAGACACTAATGTACCCTGCGGAAAGTGATGTACCCCGCAGACAGTGATGTACCCCGCGGACAGTGATGTACCCCGCAGACAGTGATGTACCCCGCAGACAGTGATGTACCCCGCGGACAGTGATGTACTCCGCAGACAGTGATGTACCCCGCAGACAGTGATGTACCCTGCAGACAGTGATGTACCCCGCAGTGATGTACCCTGCAGACAGTAATGTACCCTGCAGACAGTGATGTACCCTGCAGACAGTGATGGACCCTGCAGACAGTGATGTACCCTGCAGACAGTGATGTACCCTGCAGACAGTGATGGACCCTGCAGACAGCGATGTACCCTGCAGACAGCGATGTACCCTGCAGACAGTGATGTACCCTGCAGACAGTAATGTACCCTGCAGACAGTGATGTACCCTGCAGACAGTGATGTACCCAGCAGTGATGTACCCTGCAGACAGTGATGTACCCTGCAGACAGTGATGGACCCTGCAGACAGTAATGTACCCTGCAGACAGTGATGTACCCTGCAGACAGTGATGTACCCAGCAGTGATGTACCCAGCAGACAGTGATGTACCCTGCAGACAGTGATGTACCCTGCAGACAGTGATGTACCCCGCAGACAGTGATGTACCTTGCAGACAGTGATGTACCCTGCGGACAGTAATGTACCCTGCGGACAGTGATGGACCCTGCAGACAGTGATGTACCCTGCAGACAGTGATGGACCCTGCAGACAGTGATGGACCCTGCAGACAGCGATGTACCCTGCAGACAGCGATGGACCCTGCAGACAGTGAACCTTGCAGACAGCGATGTACCCTGCGGACAGCGATGTACCCTGCAGACAGCGATGTACCCAGCAGACAGCGATGTACCCTGCAGACAGCGATGTACCCTGCAGACAGCGATGTACCCAGCAGACAGCGATGTACCCTGCAGACAGCGATGTACCCAGCAGACAGCGATGTACCCTGCAGACAGCGATGTACCCTGCAGACAGCGATGTCAGGGTCACTGGCTTTGACTTCATAGTATTTGTTATTTTCTAGCTGATATTGGTAACAGTCTAAGACAGTGATGGCTAACCTTGACACTCCAGCTGCTGTTGAACTACACATCCCAGCATGCCCTGCATCAGTTTTAGCATGGCCAAATAACAAAATTGTAGCAGGGCATGCTGGGATGTCTCGTTCAACAACAGCTGGAGTGTCAATGTTAGCCATCACTGGTCTAAAAACATTCTTGGCCATGTGGTGGCTCAGTGAGTAACTTGGAAATGCTTCCACATGGCTAAAGACCCTACACATTCGTCGCTATGCCGCCGAGCTGGCTGCCGAGGAGGTGGTGATTGAGGGAGTGAAGTTTCTTCACTCCCCCCATCACCCAGCTCCATAGCAGTACATGCTAATATGGACAATCTCATCCATATTGTCCTTCATGCATAAGCAACGGGGCAACAACGATGGACGAGCGTGGGTCCAGGCATCGTTCATCATTGGTGCCTACACACTAAACGATATGAACGAGTTCTAGTTCTATTAGTGTGTAGGGCCCTTTAGAGTACCCTAGGATTGTGGATGATGGTTGTATCCTCAGCTGGATGTTGCACTATGTTTATTATTATTATTATTATTATTATTGATTTTATTACATTTCAACATCAACATTAAATACACAGAAAACACCTTGAGAAAAGTCTCTCTGCTGTGTAAAAACATGGACAGGCTCAGGATCACTTGTTCGAATCCAGGAATTCGACTTGGCAACGTTGTCCATTTTCCAAATGATATTGATATTGGTAATAGTCTCAGAATACACCTTGAGAAAAGTCTCTCTGCTGTGTAAATTCTTGTGCAGGCTCCATAGCCTAATGGTTAAGTGGCCTTCCCTCAGTGATGTACACCACAGTCAGTGATCTCAGAATCACTGGTTTGACCTGTTTATAGTTTTGGTAATTTTCCACCTGATAGTGGTAACAGTCTCAGAATACACCTTCAGAAAAGTCTCCCTGCTGTACAAAAACATTGACAAGCTCCATAGCCTAATGGTTAATTGTCCTGTTTGTAGAGATATACCTTGCGGACAGTGATGTCAAGTTCACTGTGTTGAAATTAAATCAAATATCCTGTATTGTCTCATTAATTGTGCTATAATTCTTGATATTATAATGTTCCCTTAAACAGTGTCTTCTTTTAGTATAGAGTTAATATGCACAGAGTAATATTCTCCCTCAACCCTTGAGCATCATTTGATTAGGTGTTTTACGTGGCTAGTAGCAAGGCCTTTATGTAGATAACGAGTGCTCAATGATATTGTATGAGTCTTTGTGGCAGTACAAGAAGGACATATTATGGAATATCTGATGGACCTACACTTTGGACAACAACACGTTATTATGAACAAGAATGACCTTTATGACAACGAAGCCTATTAGAGAACCTAATTGTTATGTATAGGAGATTCAAGCTTCATGGACAAGTCTGCCGTCTTATGGATAAAACCACTCTCTTTAATTAGCTAATCTGACCATATTTGGCATTTCCCCTTATTGTTCATCAACCAATATATCTCCATGATTTAATCTATATGTACGCCTTGTTTGTAAATAAGCTATGAATAATTGTATAATGTTATGGTATAAATAATGTAAAGTCAGTGTTCTAAAGACACAGGCTCATTGATGAATTCTGTCTTGGTCCACGCTCCTCCGTGCAGAATATTGGGAGCGGTTCCATCTTTGATAATAAATTCTATATGCTGAATATCATCACAACGGAGAACTCTCAATTATTATTATTTATTATAATTCGGCTTTAACATATGGGGGCTCATCTCCGGTTAGCTACGACCACCCATGGTTCAGAAAATGCTGCTTTTCCAGATGTAACAGAAAGGGGGGACATCAACCAGCTGCACACAGAGGTAAATACACCTTTTATTTAAATATTCTGTGTACTCTTAATCTGCTCTGTACCTGCAAAAGTCTTCTGTGGTTGCTGGGAAGCTAGCTATAGTGAACTCGGCTGGTTGCTGAGTTCTTGTGATCTATATTCATGCATAATTAAATATTAAATAACAAATGATGATACGTTTAAGTACCGCAGTTACTTTCTATTCTCTGTCTAGCATGGCACTGTACGTATTTATATTATAAACAAATAATTGAGAGAAAGAGAAACTAAGAAGTATCTCTATCCAAACTGATGCAAGTGTGTTATCTGAAAGTAGAAGTACAATGATAAGAAGTTGTGTAAACTTTATGAATGCTTGAAGGATGTATTCAAGTAATATAGGAGTATACTATCCCCCGAAAGGTGGAGGTGGGGGCGGATAAAGGGGTCACTTGCCAAATATATAACTTATGGTCTTGGCATTCTAAATTATACAGAAGATGCTGTAAGAAGTCTCATTGAGATTCTTTGTGGCCACAAAGAACAGTCCAGGCTATAAATTGTAACCCTCGGCAACAGACGTTGTGGTGTAAAGAGAATATAATGTTTTGTTGAAAATGGGCAGTGACTCATCTAAGAATATTAAGGGAACCGTGGTTAGTTGTATGAGTGATTTGTATGGAAAAGTATGTGACAAAGTTCAATGACATTTATTTATTTATTACCAGTTATTTATATAGCGCACACATATTCCGCAGCACTGTACAGAGTATATTTGACCATTCATACCAGTACCTGCCCCAGTGGAGCTTACACTCTATATTCCCTATCACATGTACACACACACACATTTTTGTTGGGAGCCAATTAACCTACCAGTATATTTTTGGATTGTGGGAGGAAACCGGAGTACCCGGCGGAAACCCACTCAAGTACGGGGAGAATATACAAACTCCACACAGTTAGGGCCATGGTGGGAATGGAACCCATGACCTCAGTGCTGTGAGGCAGTAATGCTAACCATTACACCATCCATACTGCCCATTACACCATCCGTACGTCCCATTACACCATCCGTACTGCCCATTACACCGTCCATACTGCCCATTACACCGTCCATACTGCCCATTACACCATCCGTACTGCCCATTACACCGTCCATACTGCCCATTACACCATCCGTAATGACATCCCCAAGGATGAGGAATTAAAGTTTCCTGAGATGGTTCATTTTGAACCCATGATACTGAAATGTCTTGAGAGACAGATAAAGAAAAGAAATAAAACAAAATGATAGAATAAAGCATTTACAGATCTTAGACTTGTGGAAAAGAAATGTATAACTGGAAAATAAAGACTCAATGATTATAGTAACACTGTAATGGAAATAATAATAATACATGTGTTAATGTTTCTAATACTCCAGAAAATATTGCTAGGTCAATAAGATCCCTACGAGAACGTCCCAGGTTTGATTATAGGAGCTTAAATTACACGGGAAAGCAAATAATGTAAATAATTGTGGTAATAATGTAATAGAAAATCCGCCACCATATAATTCCAATTGTGCAAATTCAATGTTAGATTCACCTAATGACATCTCCCATACTGAGGAGAATGTGCTATTCTGCCAGCACATAATCACCCATAACATGACCCCACATGCTATAGAGCGGGCAATGCCGCCGACACATATTAGAGATAATAATGCCATATACATACATTCATTTATCAGTAGTATACTGTAGTACTATGCTTATATTATGCTTCTAGAAATTCCTCAGATTTTACTCATTACTACTGTACTGTGTTATTATCTGAGATACTAGAAGTTTCTGTAACACAATTACGCAGCAATGGAGCGGTGTCTCTAATACTAGTATTTTCTCTCTCACGCTGTAAGTCACGGATGACCTAGTGAAGCTCCTGAGGTGCTGTATGTAGAGGATACAAAGGTCATATTACTTACACACATCTTCCCTTCAGACAGTGACTGGGAGTTATTTGACTCTTTCAACATATACTTAAAAATGTTTTATTTCAGAAACATATTTGTCACAACTTTATATGCACGTTATATGTTTTATTTTGTTTGCGCAGCATTTTACAGTACAGTATTAAATTACTTACTCTTTTTTAGATTATTTTTACTTTTTTTTTAAAGATTATTTTTCCTACAAGTATTTGTATGGGTATGTATGTGTATTTATGTAGATGTATATATGTGAATGGAGTTTTCTTTGATTTTTTAAACGTGATCAAAAGCCGTTTCCTGTTATTATATATTTCAAGCATGATATTAACATTACGATTTATGGCCCTCATTCCGAGTTGATCGGTCGCAAGGCGAATTTAGCAGAGTTACACACGCTAAGCCTATGCCTACTGGGAGTGTATCTTAGCTTCTTAAAATTGCGACCGATGTATTCGCAATATTGCGATTACTAACTACTTAGCAGTTTCTGAGTAACTTCAACCTTACTCTGCCTGTGCGATCAGTTCAGTGCTTGTTGTTCCTGGTTTGACGTCATAAACACACCCAGCTTTCGCCCAGACACTCCCCCGTTTCTCCGGCCACTCCTGCGTTTTTTCCGGAAACGGTAGCGTTTTCATCCACACGCCCATAAAACGCTGTGTTTCCGCCCAGTAACACCCATTTCCTGTCAATCACACTACGATCGCCGGAGCGAAGAAAAAGCCGTGAGTAAAAATCCTTTCTGCATAGCAAAATTACTTGGCGCAGTCGCAGTGCGAACATTGCGCATGCGTACTAAGCGGATTTTCATTGCGATGCGATGAAAAAGAACGAGCGAACGACTCGGAATGAGGGCCTATATCCACAGTGCGTAAGACACAAGTAACAGGATGGAAATGTACCAAGAGAGATTGTCAAAACTGTAATGTTCCTTGGTCTGATAAATGCAGAACTAATAAGTCTGGGGAACCGTCCACAGCACGTAGTACTAGACGCTGTGATAAGGAAAGGGTAAGGGTTACTACCTATAAGTAAGGTTCCTGGAAATGTGAATGTTCTCAGACCAAGTTATACACGACAATACGTCGTCTAGATTGCAATAGCAAATAGAAAGAAACCGACAGGCAAAGTAATCATACAGAACCACAGTCACAGCTCATTTATGTTGTAAATCCCACAGGAAAGTCACAAAAGTTGGTTCCGTATGGACAAAGTACTAGTATGAAAATCCAGAATATTGCAAAATCAGAAGAATAGATAAATTATATATCAAAGTTTATTGTGATAGTAATATTATCAATTATAATCTGTTATTCTATGTACTTTGTAAATATACAGGTCGGGTATGCCAGGATATCGGATACTAAGTGATGGAGCCAGTGACTATATTTTCATGCACACATTGCACTACATATGTTGTAATTCCACATACTAGTCACATATATGATATTGGAAATATCCTTGTGGAAGGGAAAATGGATGTGTCTTTGTGATACACCAGCCGCTGTATAAATAGATTGTAGCGTAGTTTCTATTTTCCTATCCCCAGGGTCCTTGAGCAGAAAAGACCATGGCGCCGATAACACTGCCTTCTTAGAGAGGCAGGAGACAGAAACATCAACAGCTGGGGGTTCTTCCCAATATTTTCTACCCTCTGTTGGGAATGGGAAAGAACGTAAAATCTTTCTAGTAACCTGATATCTTTTATCAGGATTTTTCCAGGCTTGTTTAAAAACCTCATCTAATTCTGGAGAATCTGGGAAGGTGATGCGTTGAAGCAGCCTCTTCTAAAGGGGCTTTTTATTACATCCCAGATAGCAAGAATTAGGGGTTCAATACCCTCTGCAGGAGTGGAATCTTCTATATCAGGTTCCAATTCCTCCCCCAGAATATCTTCATCATCTGCTAGAACAGCAGGCAGCCCACACTTAAGTGGCCCTGAACTATGGAGGGAAGGATATCTGTCATCAGCCTTTGCTGCAAGGTCTGCAACAGCCTGTTGCAGTTGTAGTGTTGTTTGCTTATTAGCCTCAAGCTGGGATGACATGTCAGCCATCATAGTCTTAATGGCATGGGCCAAGAAGGCTCCTGACCCTTCCCCCTAGTCTCCACACTGACCTGAGAAGACTGACTGCAATGGTCACACAATAGGGACCCAGTGGTAGAAGGGGAGAATCTGATTCGACAAACTTTGCATACAGCGTGTTTAACCATAATGACATAGAACAACACTCACACACACAACTCACAGACAAGTATAACCAGCATGCCTCACTGCGTGTGTGATAGAGACTCAGAGTGAGAGAAGAACAGCACGCCCCCCCCCCCCCCCCCCCCGCTTGTAGTAACAACTGCAAGCTGAAATATATCTATATACCAGTAATCCGGAATGTGTGTCTTTTTAAAGACACTATATTGTGTGCAATAGCGGCTCTCCCCCTGCTAGTACACCCCTGTACCAGTTTCCAGTGTCTCCCGGATCTCTGGAGGAGCTGTGTGTCCTTGAAGCTGCTGTTATGCAGAGGAAGGCACCAAAATGCCTCTGGTACCGCTCTGAACATTCGCCCCCTATAATGGTGCCGGAGCCACTGACAATGTTTATACTGGCCAAGTCTCCCACGGTGTGCAAACCTCACAGATTAGCTAGTTTGTACAATCGCTGCCAGTTTTGTGCAGGGGGCTGAAGCGGGTAACCACCGTGGAGGGTCCTGTTCGCCGCCATGTTGTTCACCACTTTTGTTATCTTCAGGCAGCGTTAGGGGTGTGCGGCGTGCTGCCTCTCAGGGTGGTGGTCGTGCAGAGGGGAAGTGGCTCTGTCACCTTACAGAGGCATGTAACCGTCCCCCGTAACTCCCACGGTGCAGGTATACTGTTGCCCAGACAGTATACCTAAAATAACAAGGCTTAAAACAAAACTGAAGAAAATTTCTCCATAGAAAAGTAAAAAACATAGAGGACATGTACTCAGCACAAAAAATAACCACAGGTGTAAAAAGATGGAAAAAGGGTGTGTTGGGCGTTCCGGACTGCCCACTCACCAACCACCTAGCCAAGTACATGTTCTCTATGGAGGTCATTCCGAGTTGTTCGCTCGCAAGGCGATTTTAGCAGAGTTGCTCACGCTAAGCCGCCGCCTACTGGGAGTGAATCTTAGCATTTTAAAATTGCGAACGATGTATTCGCAATATTGCGATTACAAACTTCTTAGCAGTTTCAGAGTAGCTTCAGACTTACTCGGCATCTGCGATCAGTTCAGTGCTTGTCGTTCCTGGTTTGACGTCACAAACACTCCCAGCGTTTGCCCATACACTCCCCCGTTTCTCCAGCCACTCCTGCGTTTTTTCCGGAAACGGTAGCGTTTTTTCCCACACGCCCATAAAACGGCCAGTTTCCGCCCAGAAACACCCATTTCCTGTCAATCACACTACGAGCGCCTGAGCGAAGAAAAAGCCGTGAGTAAAAATCCTAACTTCATAGCAAATTTACTTGGCTCAGTCGCACTGCGGACATTGCGCATACGCACTAAGCGGAAAATTGCTGCGATGCGATGAAATTTACCGAGCGAACGACTCGGAATAAGGGCCTATGTTTTTTAACTTTTCCATGGATGTTTTTTTACTTTGTGCTGATTTTTAATAAACTGTAACCCCCTTTTCTATGGACTTGGAATCTGGTATTTGGTTCTTTTTCCTGTCTCTGGTATAAAGAAACCTTGAAGTGAGTGTAACAGCTTAAATACGCACATCCTTATTGAAAAACCATCACTAGCTGATTTCAGTTGAAAGATACCTTTATGTGTTTTCATCTACACTGATAGTCTGAGTTTGGGTACGCACATGTATATACCCACAACTACATAATTTGGGATTTTTCACTCCTAAACTAGGATATATCCATTCAAGAGTGGGTTCCACATAAATATACCATTATGTTTATTTACCATTTCCACTGAGTGAGTACGATACGCCATCTAGAAACTCCTGATTCACTTCATTCAACACATTTTTTGGAGTCACATCAATCTCTATTGTGGACGTATTACACCATGATGTGTTTTTGTTCTGTTTTATGTTTCCTTTGAGCGTTGATGATCTTACCCAAGATTGAAATCTAGCACAAAGAAGGAACATCTTCATCTCACCTACATTGCTTCCGTCTTATAAGAGGGAAGTATTCTTCATTCAGAGCGCTTGTGACTTATCTGTATCCACTATTTTTGTGAATTTCGCTGTGGTATTATGACCTCATGAAAATCACTTTGGAGCAAGAGCCAAGGATAAGGTCACAGTGTAGTCTGGATCCTTATTCTCCCACTCTTGTGGAAGAGGAGGCATCGGAGAGTCTGGATCTGGTAAGTACACACACATTTGTATTGTATTGTACCCACACATTTTTACATGGAGTTCATTTTTCTTTTATATTGCAGGATATTACACCGGAGCTGGAAGTACAGCCTTCCATGAGCGAGACAACTAAAGTGGATGACCCAACCCCACAGCCATGACCCCCGAAACAGCAGTGGTCATCCAGAAACCCACTTCTGCCCCGCCCAGCTCACAACAGTTTTTTTACTCACACCGAGGAAGTTAATAGGCCCCCGGACTTGGAGCAAACTTTTGGCAATTACATCGCAGCGGAGATGCGACTGATGAATGAGGATCAAAAGAAGATCTTCAAGTATCTGGTTCTTGACGCTACCTCACGTGCAAATAAAGAATCTCTTAATGAGGCGTGTGAGATAACACCACCTGCCAGGCGCTGTCTCCCAAGTGTGCCCCCACCCACATCACCAACCCATGCATTATGTGCTGGGAAACCCTCAACAGATGAGCTGTTTTCTGCTGGGACCCATACAGCCACCCCCTCCTCCCATTCCAGCACGTCGTTTAGTGGTATGTACTTAGACATGCTGAGTACAGTCCTCTGTACTGGACGATCCTCATTTTTTAAATTTATAATTACATTTTTTTCAAACTTTTTTTTAGTGGTTTGAAAAATTGTTGTTGCCCTTACCCTAGTCTCTTGCTCCAAGTGATCTGTACTGAGGTCATTAGTACCACAGCGTTGGTTTCTTGACCTCATTGTCCCGGACTTCTGATCATTGTGATCTATACACTTCTTGTGTTCCTTCTAAAAGCACTGTTCAGAAATCTGCACTTTATCTTCTCTCCCCAATGTATGGAGGCAGCGCTGATATTCTGTGGGATACGCCTGGTTCCTCTACTGGTTACTGGTGGCATAGTCCTTGCTAAAAAGACACTTGTTCTCCTGATAGAGTCAATGGGGGAAATTTACTAAGCTCCCGATTTTGACCGAGATGCCGTTTTTTCATCAAAGTGTCATCTCGGTAATTTACTAAGCACTAATCACGGCAGTGATGAGGGCATTCGTAATTTTTTGCAAGTCCAAGTAAAAAATTACGAATGAATACACCATCGGTCAAAATGCGGCTGTTTAAGTATGAATCTCGGTCATTTACTAAGAAGTGCAAAGCAAAAAAAGAACAAACACTGCCGTGAAAAATTACAACTCGTAAAAAAGTGCTAAAAAAAACCAGACCTTTTTTTTTTCCCCGTGATCAGATAGGCATGCACGGATCCATGAGATCCGTGCATGTATATCAATGGGAAGGGGTGGGAAAGTGCTTATTTTTTCATAAAAAATTGCGTGGGGTCCCCCCTCCTAAGCATAACCAGCCTCGGGCTCTTTGAGCCGATCCTGGTTGCAAAAATATGGGGGGAAAAATGACAGGGGTTCCCCCATATTTAAGCAACCAGCATCGGGCTCTGCGCCTGGTCCTGGTCCCAAAAATACGGGGGACAAAAAGAGTAGGGGTCCCCCGTATTTTTAAAACCAGCACCGGGCTCCACTAGCTGGACAGATAATGCCACAGCCGGGGGTCACTTTTATATAGTGCCCTGCGGCCGTGGCATCAAAAATCCAACTAGTCACCCCTGGCCGGGGTACCCTGGGGGAGTGGGGACCCCTTCAATCAAGGGGTCCCCCCCCCAGCCACCCAAGGGCCAGGGGTGAAGCCCGGGGCTGTCCCCCCCCATCCAATGGGCTGCGGATGGGGGGGGCTGATAGCCTTTGTTGTAAAAGAAAAGATATTGTTTTTAGTAGCAGTACTACAAGTCCCAGCAAGCCTCCCCCGCATGCTGGTACTTGGAGAGCCACAAGTACCAGCATGCGGCGGAAAAACTGGCCCGCTGGTACCTGTAGTACTACTACTAAAAAAATACCCAAAAAAAGACAAGACACACACACCGTGAAAGTATAATTTTATTACATACATACTATCACTGACCTGGTTTGGGAGTGTTGTGGACTCGGGGCTTCTTCCGATGACCGGGAAGAGGAACCGCCACTGGGTCGCAGTAGGGATGGCCGGATGTAGGTCTTCCTCATGCAGGACTACGTCGGCAGGCGGGAGGCACAGAGGAGTTCTTGACGGTCTCCTGTAAGACAAGACTCGTAGAAATACTGAAGGCTGGGGTACTGAGATATTAGAGGTACCGTGATGTCGGAGGCTCCGCGGTATTGGGGTTCTGAGGTGCTGGGAGTACAGGGCGTGCTAGGAGGCCCCTGGAGGTACGGAGATGCTTGGAGGCACGAGGTGCTTGGAGGCACGGAGGTGCTTGGAGGCACGGAGGTGCTTGGAGGCACGGAGGTGCTTGGAGGCACGAGGTGCTTGGAGGCACGGAGGTGCTTGAAGGCACGAGGGTACTTGGAGGCACGGAGGTACTTGGAGGCATGGAGGTGCTTGGAGGCACGAGGTGCTTGGAGGCACGGAGGTGCTTGGAGGCACGGAGGTGCTTGGAGGCACGGAGGTGCTTGGAGGCACGAGGTGCTTGGAGGCACGGGGTGCTTGGAGGCACGGAGGTGCTTGGAGGCACGGAGGTGCTTGGAGGCACAGGATGCTTGGAGGCACGGAGGTGCTTGGAGGCACGGGATGCTTGGAGGCACAGGATGCTTGGAGGCACAGGACGAGGGAGCTCTGGAATCACAGCTTCCGAAGGAGAAACGAAGATACTCAGGCACCGGATCTCTGCCTGGTATCCGCTTTTAAACTCCCCGCCCCAGCCTGATTGACGGAGCAGGCAGGTGACGTCAGACCTGCTCCGCCTGCTTGCCCTCACTTGCGATGGCGGCGTCCCTGCTTCCGGGAAGCCGCCGGGGAGCAGCGCCGACCCGCCACTGAATCCGGAGACCGCCAGGGGGAACGAGGCGCCGGGCAGACCAGACCACCCGTAGGGACAAGCGCGGCCGCCGCGGCCGCTGCAGGTTTGTAACAGTACCCCCTCCTCCAGGAGTGGCCCCTGGACACTTCCCGGGCTTAGTCGGATGTTTGGAGTGGAAGATCCGAATCAGACGAGGAGCCATTACTTCAGTAGCTCCAATCCAACTTCTTTCCTCAGGACCGTAACCCTTCCAGTCCACCAAGTACTGTAATTTTTTATGAAGATAACGGGAGTCAAGAATAGCTTTGATTTCAAACTCTGCTCCGGCTTCTGCCACTACTGACGTTGACCTAGGGAGTGCTGAGTGGAACCGATTCAGAACGAGGGGACGGAGTAGAGAAACATGAAAGGCGTTAGGTACTCGAAGATGGGCAGGCAAACCCAGTTTACAGACCACAGGATTTAAGACTTTTAGCACAGGGTAGGGCCCGATGAACCTTGGAGCGAATTTCATGGTAGGCACCTTCAGCCGGAGGTTCCGTGTGGACAGCCATACCCTGTCCCCAACTTTATATTGAGGTGCAGCTCGCCGTTTCTTATCTGCGAAGAACTTGTACCGAGCCGAAACCTGCTTAAGATTGGCATGAACCTTCCTCCAAATTTGTCCAAAGTGTCGTAGAGTGGATACTACAGCAGGAACCTCTACTAACGGAAGGCTTGGAAATTCCGGAACACGGGGATGGAACCCGTAATTGACGAAAAATGGTGATTCCCCAGTGGAAGAATGAAACAAATGGTTGTGGGCAAACTCCGCCCAAGGCAGCAACTCCACCCAATTGTCCTGTGAAGGAGAGAGGTACAGACGAAGAAAAGTCTCTAGATCCTGATTGACACGTTCCGTTTGTCCATTTGTTTGGGGATGATAAGCAGACGAAAACTTAAGTTTGATTTGCAGAGTCGAACAAAGGGCTTTCCAAAACCTGGCGGTGAACTGTACTCCTCGGTCAGAAACAATCTCTTGTGGCAACCCATGCAAACGAAAATGTTCTCGGATAAACAGTAGTGCCAGTTTCGGTGCTGTTGGAAGACCAGTCAAGGGCACGAAGTGTGCCATCTTCGAAAAACGGTCAACGATAACCCAAACGGTGTTGAAACCTTTGGAACAGGGCAGGTCAGTGACGAAGTCCATGGAAATGTGAGTCCAGGGTCTCACAGGGATAGGCAGAGGACGAAGTAACCCTGCAGGAGGCAAACGAGGAGATTTGTGTTGTGTACATTGGGGACAGGAATTAACGCAATCTTGTACATCCTTCCTCATGGTGTTCCACCAGTAAGATCTTTGCAGAAACTTGTACATCTTCTGAGCGCCGGGATGACCGGAAAACTTGGAGTTATGGACCCACAGTAGTATCCTTGAGCGGAATCTAGCTGGTACGGACATTCTTCCAGGAGGAGGAGCTGGAGTAGTTAAAGCAACAGAGACAGAAACTGGATTCAGAATTAAACCCCGCTCCGGAGGTTCATCCTCGTCAGAGGAAACTTGTGAACGAGAAAGTGCATCTGCTTTAATATTGAGACTCCCGGCCCGGTACTTGATAATGAACGAGAATCGGGAAAAGAAAAGTGCCCATCTTGCCTGGCGAGGATTCAAGCACTGTGCGGATTTGATGTACAGCAAATTCTTGTGATCTGTGTAGATAGTAAACACGTGTTTAGCCCCTTCCAGAAGATATCTCCATTCTTCCAAGGCAGACTTGATTGCCAAGAGTTCCTGGTCTCCAATAGTGTAGTTCCGTTCGGCCGGAGAGAACTTACGAGAATGGAAGCCACACGGATGTAGTTTCTTATCAGAGGAATACTGGGAGAGAACAGCCCCAACTCCGACTGAAGACGCATCAACTTCTAAGAAGAAGGGTTCATCGAAATCTGGTTGTTTGAGAACTGGAGCCGTCATGAAGGCTAATTTTAAACGAGAAAAAGCTAAAATGGCTTCCGGGGACCACAGACTAGGATTGGAACCCTTCCTCGTCAGGGCAGTAATGGGCGCAACAATGGTGGAGAAACCCTTAATGAATTTCCTGTAGTAGTTCGCAAAGCCCAGGAATCTTTGTATTGCTTTCAGGGAAAGAGGTTGAGTCCAGTCACGAATGGCAGATAACTTTTCCGGATCCATGCGAAGCTCCGTCCCCGAGATGACATAACCGAGGAACGGAATAGATGTTACTTCAAAGGTACACTTGGAGAGCTTGGCGTAGAGATGATTCTCTCGTAAACGGTGTAGTACTTCTTTGACTTGTAACCTGTGTTCGACAAGATTCTTGGAAAAAATCAATATGTCGTCCAAATATACCACAACGCTCTGATACAGCATATCACGAAAGATTTCATTGACGAATCCCTGGAAAACCGCGGGAGCATTACTAAGACCAAATGGCATCACCAAGTATTCGTAATGCCCATCTCGGGTATTAAAGGCAGTCTTCCATTCATCCCCCTCTCGGATGCGTATAAGATTATAAGCTCCTCTCAAGTCGAGTTTGGAAAAAATGCGGGCCCCACGAACCCTATCAAATAACTCTGTGATTAGTGGCAAAGGGTACTTATTCTTAATAGTAATGTCATTTAGGCCGCGGTAGTCGATGCATGGTCTCAACCCTCCGTCTTTTTTCTTCACAAAAAAGAAGCCTGCACCAGCAGGGGAGGAAGAGGGGCGAATGAATCCTTTGAGCAGATTGGACTTAATATACTCCGACATGGCTTGGGTCTCAGGAAGAGACAGAGGATATGTGCGACCACGGGGTGGCGTCTTCCCTGGGACAAGGTCAATAGAGCAGTCCCAAGGCCTGTGAGGTGGTAATAGGTCCGCAGCTTGTTCCGAAAACACGTCCTTGTACCCTTGATATGCCTCCGGAATGTGCTCTTCATCCGTCTTGGAAGTGACACGGAGCGGACAGACAGGAGTAAGACAATTAGTGTGACAAAAGGAACTCCAGGACAGAATTTGTGACGACTTCCAGTCGATGTGGGGATTATGACTTTTGAGCCAAGGTATTCCAAGAACCAGATCATGGGACATTTCTGGGATTACCAAGAGTTCCAAATCTTCCTGATGTAGAGCCCCGACCTGCAGCTTAACTGGCCCCGTGCGCCACCTTATAAGACCTTTGGCAATTCTAGTCCCATTGATAGCCGTCAGTGAGATTGGCCGCTCGATAGGCCGTAACTTCAAACCCAAACTTTGGGCACAGATGGAAGAAACGAAGTTCCCCGCAGCTCCGGAGTCCAATAGGGCTTCACAAGACTTGGAGACTGAGTTGGAGACTAGAGTTACTGGAAGCAAACAGTCCGAAGTTGGAGAAGCTTTTGTCGCAACTCCCAGCTTGACTCCTCCGGAACAAGCTAGGACTGCCCGTTTCCCGGACGGACTTTACAAGATTTAAGAAAATGATCTGCGGCTCCACAGTAAAGGCAGAGTTTACCCTCACGACGACGCTGTCGTTCTTCTGGAGACAGTCGGGAGCGGTTAATTTGCATGGGCTCATCTGAGCTAGGTGAGGCCACCGGCCTAGGAGTAGGATTCCGGAGCCTGGGACGATCTGAATGGCTACGTTCTCTTCCACGCTCTTGCATCCGAAGATCCACCTTGACGCACAGAGAAATCAAATCTTCTAATGGATCCGGCAGATCTCTAGTAACCAGCTCATCTTTCAGCCGGTCGGAAAGACCGTTCCAGAAGGCAGCTCTCAGGGCGTCATTATTCCAGCGTAGTTCGGAAGCAATGGTCTGGAAATGAACCACATACTGGCCCACGGAACGGGCGCCTTGCCGAACATGGAGCAAATCGGAAGAAGCCGTGGTCATTCTGCCGGGTTCGTCGAAAATCCTTCGAAAGGACGAGATGAAGTTGGTATAGTTGGAAACCATGGGATCGGACCGTTCCCATAGTGGAGACACCCAATCCAAAGCAGAACCTTCCAATAAAGAAATGATATATGCTACCTTGGACCGGTCTGTAGGAAAGTTGTGTGCAAGTAGCTCGAAATGTACCTCGCATTGGTTCAAGAAACCGCGGCAATTTTTGGGATTCCCATTATAGCGGGACGGAGTAGGCAACTGAAGACGTGGAGTGATACCAGCCGATGGTTGAACATTACTGGCAACGACAACTGGTGCGACCACTGGAGCAGGAGCCGGAATTACTGAGGCCAGAGACGCCTGGATCTGATCCAGACGTCCGGACAACTGCTGGAGGTACTGCATCACCTGGCCTTGCGCCGCCTCCTGACTTTGTACTCGGGAAGCCAGGTTCTGGATGGCACTCGAGTCCGTGTTCCGAATCCCCGAGTCCATTAGGCCTGAGTATACTATCACTGACCTGGTTTGGGAGTGTTGTGGACTCGGGGCTTCTTCCGATGACCGGGAAGAGGAACCGCCACTGGGTCGCAGTAGGGATGGCCGGATGTAGGTCTTCCTCATGCAGGACTACGTCGGCAGGCGGGAGGCACAGAGGAGTTCTTGACGGTCTCCTGTAAGACAAGACTCGTAGAAATACTGAAGGCTGGGGTACTGAGATATTAGAGGTACCGTGATGTCGGAGGCTCCGCGGTATTGGGGTTCTGAGGTGCTGGGAGTACAGGGCGTGCTAGGAGGCCCCTGGAGGTACGGAGATGCTTGGAGGCACGAGGTGCTTGGAGGCACGGAGGTGCTTGGAGGCACGGAGGTGCTTGGAGGCACGGAGGTGCTTGGAGGCACGAGGTGCTTGGAGGCACGGAGGTGCTTGAAGGCACGAGGGTACTTGGAGGCACGGAGGTACTTGGAGGCACGGAGGTGCTTGGAGGCACGAGGTGCTTGGAGGCACGGAGGTGCTTGGAGGCACGGAGGTGCTTGGAGGCACGAGGTGCTTGGAGGCACGGGGTGCTTGGAGGCACGGAGGTGCTTGGAGGCACGGAGGTGCTTGGAGGCACGGAGGTGCTTGGAGGCACAGGATGCTTGGAGGCACGGAGGTGCTTGGAGGCACGGGATGCTTGGAGGCACAGGATGCTTGGAGGCACAGGACGAGGGAGCTCTGGAATCACAGCTTCCGAAGGAGAAACGAAGATACTCAGGCACCGGATCTCTGCCTGGTATCCGCTTTTAAACTCCCCGCCCCAGCCTGATTGACGGAGCAGGCAGGTGACGTCAGACCTGCTCCGCCTGCTTGCCCTCACTTGCGATGGCGGCGTCCCTGCTTCCGGGAAGCCGCCGGGGAGCAGCGCCGACCCGCCACTGAATCCGGAGACCGCCAGGGGGAACGAGGCGCCGGGCAGACCAGACCACCCGTAGGGACAAGCGCGGCCGCCGCGGCCGCTGCAGGTTTGTAACACATACACACATACATACATACTTACCTTAAGTCCCCACGCAGGTCGGTCCTCTTCTCCAGTAGAATCCAAGGGGTACCTGTTGAAGAAATTATACTCACGAGATCCAGGGGTCCAGGCTCCTCGTGAAATCCAGGGGTAATCCACGTACTTGAAAAAAAAAAAAAAAACGGTGTCCCGACCACGAACTGAAAGGGGACCCATGTTTGCACATGGGTCACCTTTCCACGAATGCCAGAAACCCACTTTGACTGATGTCTAAGTGGGTTTCTTCAGCCAATCAGGGAGTGCCACGTTGTAGCACTCTCCTGATCAGCTGTGTGCTCCTGTCTTCACTGACAGGCAGCACACGGCAGTGTTACAATGTAGCGCCTATGCGCTACATTGTAACCAATGCTGGGAACTTTCTGCCCTGCGGTTGACCTAAAGTGACGTCACCGCTGAGCAGCCTGACTTCTGCAGTGTTCCAGCATTGCTCCTGATCACTCTCCACAGACACCGGCTTTCTGCTTCCAGTGTTGGTCCTGCTTCACTTTGCTTCCAGCCTCCAGCAGTGTCCTGGAATCGTTGACAACTCCTCCTTTCTGCAGCACCGCTCCCCATACTCCACAGTGTACTTACCACGGCCCACCAGCTTTCCACAGTGCTCCTGAGTCGCTGGTATTCTGCTATGCGGTGCTCCACAGTATCTTTAGTATTCTTCAACTCCAGCAGTATTCCTATATCACCTGCATCAGTGACCATCCTACCATTTAACCACAGCGTCCATCGATGCTTACCATCAAACTATATCTACAGTGGTGAGTTCTGCACCTTTTCATTCATACCGGTTCCATCCAGCACTCTCTGCAAATTTCCAAGTACCATCTACGTCTGTGCATCTCTGTTACTCCAGCCTCTGTGCACCATCTGCTGGGCAGTACCAGTTCATACCTCTTCTCAGCGGTTAGCTGTGGCATACGGACTTACCATTTCCAGTTCTAGCAAGGACTCTGTAATATCTGTTCTGCAAGCCACAGCACTAATTACCCTGCGCTTCTGGGAACTGGCCTGTAACTTACCATTGTACATCTCCTGTGATGTTTTGCACATCAAAGGTGTCTTTAAGCTGTGTTCAATAAAACTGACTTTATCTTTTACAACTTCATTGTCGTGGTCACGCCTTTGGGCAACGTGTAATAGTACTCCTGTATGTCAAAGAACTCGATACTACCTCCCCAGTTCACTTACACGTCAGCCCCTACATCTGAGGCTTCCCCAGGTCAGCCTCAGCCCTCAGTAGTGACAAATGGTTGTTAATGTAAATGTCATTTTGTGTAACATATTTTTGTAAAAATCAGAGGGTCAGCGAGACGTTATGGAGCCAATGTATCATTTACTATTTGCTGCTAATTCCCCCCAAAATACGGACCCCCCAAATGTAAGTAGAAGGGACTGCAGCAGGTATCTCCCATACCTTCATACATGGACATTTCCCGGCGAGGGTCAGGTAAGTTTTTTTTTTTTTAAATATAACAACCCTAATTCCCCTACAAGTAAAAAAAAACCCCAGAACATTTGAATAGACATAAATTATTTAAAACCAACAAATGATAAAACTATTTAATTACACAGAGACCCCCTTCACCCCGTAAAATCATCCAACTATTCAAATGCGCTGTCAACATCGGACATAGCCAAAATTGCACCGGAAATCTTTTGATTTTAAATGACTTTAAAATATAGACATAAATCTGTGTATTAAAGATATGAAATAAACTTAAAAAATACTTTACTCTGCACAACAGCCTGTGGGGGTCATTCAGACCCATCCGCAATAGCGTCCCGCAGCAGTTTACCCGGTGGTGGCAAAATGCACAAGCACAGCGGCCACGCAGACACACTCATTGTGGCCGCATCCCTGAGGTGTGAACGCAGGGGGGCCGGGACCATTTTCTGGGGGGCTGTGTGATGTCACATCTGCATTCATCTCTGATTAACCCCCTATAAGCTTCCAGGGTGCACCTCATATCTCATCTTTTCCAAGTTACAACAAATGATATGAGATCGGTAGCAGCACTACTTTCAGGATTATTACACAGAACACACATAAAGGCAGACACAGCAAATAACAGTAACACATACAAGGGATTAATTAGAAATAAGGAAGCATAATCATCTTTAAGTCTAATTATCAACTGATTCTGTGCGGAACACATACACCTCTTTACTGCCTCCAGCAGCCCCTGGTAGCTACCACTACTACCCCCTGCCCTGTCTCCCTCCACAGCGCTGCTTGGGGACAATATTACCCACTTAGACACTGCCTCCAGCAGCCCCCGCTACTGCACTACTGCCACCCACCCTGTCTCCCCTGACATCTAAGCACTGCTTGGGAATTTATGGTACTGCTAACAGTCCTTCATCAACAGATGGAAGAAACCCGGGAAGTAAGGAAGGAGAAGCTGCTTCTGGTACCATGGTCATGCAAGGCTGGGAGAGTCTGTGAGATTATTTAATAGAGGGTCTAATTCAGTAAGGATTGCAGATGCTGCTAATTAGCAGAATTAGCAATCCTTTTCCTAGCGTGCTGGGGGGCGCCCATCGCAGCGCAAGGCCACCCAGCATGCTGAGCGCCGCCTCCCCCTTGAAGCAGAAAATGCGATTGCCTCACAATTACTGCTTCATCGTAGAAGTTAGTGAAGCCTCCTGATGCTGCAGCTTAGCTGCACCCGCAGGAGGCCCGCCGCATTCTTCTCGATCATGGCAGCTGCACGTGATGTCACAGCCACCGTGATCATGCCCATTTGTCCGCCTCTGCGCTCCATTCGCGCTACACTGCCTCCTCCCTGGAAATGGAGCATTGCCCACCCACACTCGTGACCGCCTCTGCCTGACAGGCAATCACATTTTCTGTGGCCCCTCCACAGAAAATATGGGAGCATGCACAGGATGGGCGCAGTGGATACACCTGCAACTTTTTCTGAATAATTCTAGTTCTATCACACACTGCGATCCAACCTGAATTAGCCCCCCGAGTCACCATCTTACAGGCAGCCGGTGGAGGGAGTAGAGAATGGGTGTTATGTGGCAGGAACGGGCTGGTTAGGTGACAGCCTGGCTGTTACACTCTGTACAAGCGGTAGTCTATAGGGTCATTCCAAGTTGATCAGAGCTGGGCTAAATTTAGCACAACTACGATCATCTTCCCTGACATGCGGGGGAAACGCCCCGCTCAGGGCTAGTCCGCCCTGCAGGTCAGTGCCGCCCCCCCATCCCGCACAAATACAAAAGCATCGTACAGCGGCAATGCTTTTGTACTTCTGGAGTAACTCCCAACCAGTTCAGCTCCTGCGGCTGGCCGGGAGTTGTTCTTCACTGCCGCCATGGCCCGCCCCCCCAACGGTCCAGCCACGCCTGCATTGGCCAGAACGCGACCAACCCCCTCCCTCTGTCTAAGAGGCGATCACTAGGCAACGATGACTGGCATGCGCCGGTGCAGTTCCGACCCGATCGCTGCGACAAACTGCAGTGAACGATCAGGTCGGAATGACCCCCAAAGTGTGATAATACAAGTGCATGTATGACTGTAGGTAGATCTTCTGAGGGAAATAAGTGCTGGAGTTTGGCTATGTTCCTCAGATGAGGATCTGATTGTAGCTGATACCTGATGTCTAAGTGTCACTCCACCATCCAGGACATCAAGATTCCGCACATGGGCCCTCATTCCGAGTTGTTCACTCGCTAGCTGCTTTTAGCAGCATTGCACACGCTAGGCCGCCGCCCTCTGGGAGTGTATCTTAGCGGGTCTGGGACTGAGGGTCGACAGCACAAAGGTCGACACACTTTAGGTCGACGCCAATTGGTCGACACACCTGAGGTCGACATGGAGAAAAGTCGACAGGAACAAGGTCGACATGAGTTTTTTATGTTTTTTTGGTGTTGTTTTCTTCGTAGAGTGACCGGGAACCCCAATTAGTGCACCGCGTCCCCTCGCATGGCTCGCTTCGCTCGCCATGCTTCGGGCATGGTGCCTTCGCTTCGCTCGGCACACTTTACCGTTCCAATCGTAGTCCACGTGGATCGTTAAGTATGAAAAGGTTCAAAAAAAGAAAAAAATCGTGAAAAACTCATGTCGACCTTTTGTCCATGTCGACCTAAGGTGTGTCGACCTTTGTGTTGTCGACCTGGAGTCCGGATACCATCTTAGCTTAGCAGAATTGCGAACATAAGATTAGCAGAATTGCTACTAAATAATTCTTTGCAGTTTCTGAGTAGCTGCGGACCTACTCACGAATTGCGATCAGCTCAGTCTGTTTAGTTCCTGGTTTGACGTCACAAACACGCCCTGCGTTCGGCCCGCGTTTTCCCTGAAACGCCTGCGTTTTTTTTGCAAACGCCTGTAAAACGCAGACTTACCACCCAGAAACTCCCCTTTCCTGTCAATCATTTACCGAACACCAGTGCGACTGAAAAGCGCCGCAGAAGCCACAGCAAAACTGCTAAGTTTTGTGTTAAATAACTAAGCGCATGCGCCCTGCGTGCCTTTCACATGCGCAATTTGCAACTAATTGCAGCATAGCGAAAATCGTCAACGAACGAACTCGGAATGACTCCCATTATCAGCATTTTGTAACTCTGAACCCCCAAGCGCAAGCCTGGTTGGTTCACAAAGTTGAGCTGTAGCCCTGCCCTTTGTTGGTGAGCTTCTATCATAAGGACCTGTTTCACCAGGACTGAGTCACAGCCAACTGGCATCACCCACCACACCTGGAGCTCAGCTAGACATTTAGGATTGGTACTGGGTTCTCAGTACCCGGAGCAAAAGACAGATCTGCATAGCAGTGGTAGATGAGGGCATGACATCTGATTATTTCACCCTGCGGTAGCATGTATTATTGCAAAAAGCATAGGAGATAGGATAAGAACCTTGAAGAACAACGCATGGCAATAAGTATACTCCAGAGGATTAAAATGGCTTCTCACCTGTGTGACTTCTCTGATGTATAACAAGTTGTGATTTCCATTTAAAACATTTCCCACACTCAGAGCAAGTAATTGGATTCTCACCCGTGTAACTTCTGTTATGACTAATAAGATCTGATTTGTGTGCAAAACATTTCCCACATTCAGGGCATGGAAATGGATTCTCACCTGTGTGACTTCTCTGATGTATAACAAGTTGTGATTTCCGTGTAAAACATTTCCCACACTCAGATCAAGAAAGAGGCTTCTCACCTGTGTGACTACTCTGATGTTTAACAAGATCTGATTTTTGTGCAAAACATTTCCCACACTCAGAACATGGAAATGGCTTCTCACCTGTGTGACTTTGCTGATGTCTAACAAGAGATGATTTGTGTGCAAAACATTTCCCACACTCACAGCATGGAAATGGATTCTCACCTGTGTGACTTTGCTGATGTCTAACAAGATGTGATTTCTGTGTAAAACATTTCCCACACTCAGAGCAAGAAAATGGCTTCTCACCTGTGTGACTTCTCTGATGTTTAACAAGATTTGATTTGCGTACAAAACATTTTCCACACTCAGAACATGGAAATGGCTTCTCAC
Source organism: Pseudophryne corroboree (assembly GCF_028390025.1). NCBI lineage: Eukaryota > Metazoa > Chordata > Amphibia > Anura > Myobatrachidae > Pseudophryne > Pseudophryne corroboree. Next base: position 1,584,652 of record NW_026967500.1, read on the forward strand.
CTGTGTGACTTCTGTGATGTATAACAAGAGCTGATTTGTGTTGAAAACATTTCCCACACTCACAGCATGGAAATGGACTCTCACCTGTGTGACTTTGCTGATGTGTAACAAGATGTGATTTCTGTGTAAAACATTTTCCACACTCAGAGCAAGAAAATGGCTTTGCACCTGTGTGACTTCTCTGATGTATAACAAGATTTGATTTGTGTGCAAAACATTTCCCACACTCAGAACATGGAAATGGCTTCTCACCTGTGTGACTTCTGTGATGTATAACAAGAGCTGATTTGTGTTGAAAACATTTCCCACACTCACAGCATGGAAATGGATTCTCACCTGTGTGACTTTGCTGATGTCTAACAAGATGTGATTTCTGTGTAAAACATTTTCCACACTCAGAGCAAGAAAATGGCTTTGCACCTGTGTGACTTCTCTGATGTTTAACAATATCTGATTTGTGTGCAAAATATTTCCCACACTCAGAACATGGAAATGGCTTCTCACCTGTGTGACTTCTCTGATGTATAACAAGTTGTGATTTCCATGTAAAACATTTCCCACACTCAGAGCAAGTAATTGGATTCTCACCTGTGTGACTTCTGTTATGATTAATAAGATCTGATTTTTGTGCAAAACCTTTCCCACACTCAGAGGAAGAAAATGGCTTTCCACCTGTGTGACTTCTCCGATGTTTAACAAGATGTGATTTTTGTGCAAAAAAAATTCCACACTCAGAACATGGAAATGGCCTCTCACCTGTGTGACTTCTGTTATGACTAACAAGATCTGATTTCTGTGCAAAACATTTCCCACACTCAGAACATGGAAATTGTTTCTCACCTGTGTGACTTCTCTGATGTGTAACAAGAGCTGATTTGTATGTAAAACATTTCCCACACTCAGAACATGGAAATGGCCTCTCCCTTGCCTTAGCTGGCTGATGGGTAATAAGCTCTGTGTTCTGTGTAAAACATTTGGCATCTATAGAACAGGGAAACACTGTATCTACTCTCAGAGCTGTAACAGATGCACCAATATCAGAGTGATCAGGAGAACATTTCCCAGGATCAGAGGGATCAGCTGACAAAGCTGGATGTATAATTGGGGTAATGGGGTTAGCTCCTGGAGAATCCTGTCTACTGTCATTATCTTTTATGTCACAATCCGGGGATAACATTAGATGTCCTTCTGAGATATTCCTGCTTGTGTGTCCATCTGCTGGAAATAAAATACATTATGGAAATGTGACATTTTCTGTAACAATATTAATCTTGTAAAGAATAGGAGAAGACGACTCTCTGAGACACTTAATTGTAAATGTGTGTGTATAATAAAACAACTTTTAATGAAAGCTTTATAATATTGTGTCTCAGACTATCATTGTGTCCACCCTCCTGAGAACACTCACAATAACAAATGTAATATTATAAGACTTAGATATATCTCTCTCTTGTACTGGTAACTAACCATGAAGTATAAATGGAGATGTAGTCACTCACCAAGTCCTATGTCAGCACCAATGTAAAACAATGGATGGGGAACATATCGTATGAATTGGAGATTCTAGATGAACAATAACATCAGTCATATGAGCTGATGGATCAGAGAAATGTCTCCTAACGTTACTCCTGGAAGCATTGGTAAGGTAGCATTCCTTTATGTGTGTGCTCATACGCTGGTAAGCCTGTACATGTGTTACTCACCCTTATATAAGGTATATTGCTACAGCAGAGTAGGTGTGGAACAAGGTACTTTACATGCAATACACCATATGATACCCTGTAATCATCATCTGCTAGGCTATAATCCACTGTTACACCCCCATCATCAGTGTTTTACCTCTATTCTCTCACTAGTAATAAGGATGATGGTGGTCATTCCGAGTTGTTCGCTCTGTATTTTTCTTCGCAGCGATTTTACGCTTATTGTGCATGCGCAATGTTCGCACTGCGACTGCGCCAAGTAAATTTGCTATGCAGTTAGGTATTTTACTCACGGCTTTTTCATCGTTCTGGTGATCGTAATGTGATTGACAGGAAGTGGGTGTTACTGGGCGGAAACTGGTCGTTTTATGGGTGTGTGTGAAAAAACGCTACCGTTTCTGGGAAAAACGCGGGAGTGGCCGGAGAAACGGAGGAGTGTCTGGGCGAACGCTGGGTGTGTTTGTGACGTCAAACCAGGAACGACAAGCACTGAACTGATCGCAGATGCCGAGTAAGTCTGGAGCTACTCAGAAACTGCTAAGAAAGGTCTAATCGCAATATTGCGAATCAGTCGGTCGCAATTTTAAGAAGCTAAGATTCACTCCCAGTAGGCAGCTTGCGAGCGAACAACTCGGAATGAGGGCCGATGTGTGTACGGTAAGTATGATACAGAGAATTAAATATCAGAATCTATACAGCTGCCGCCATACTTCTGCTTCTCATACGTGTGCTACTGGCAGCAGTGAACATCTGAGTGAGAGTGAAGGGAAGACAGCAGAGAAAGAGATTGGATCTGCCTTTGCAGTGCTGTACCACACTTGTCACCCCTGTTAGTATATAAAAATAAGATTTTAAACCTACCGGTAAATCTTTTTCTCCTTGTTCGTAGAGGATGCTGGGGACTCCGTAAGGACCATGGGGTATAGATGGGCTCCGCAGGAGATATTGGCACTCTAAAGAACTTTTAGTATGGGTGTGCACTGGCTCCTCCCTCTATGCCCCTCCTCCAGACCTCAGTTAGAGAAACTGCCCAGAGGAGATGGACAATATGAGGAAAGGATTTTGTTAATCCAAGGGCAAGATTCATACCAGCCCACACCAAACACACCGTATAACCTGGAATATACGCAACCAGTTAACAGTATGAACAAAAACAGCATCAAAGACCAATTCCATAACATAACCCTTATGTAAGCAACAACTATATACAAGCCTTGCAGATTTAGTCCACACTGGGACGAGTACCCAGCATCCTCTACGGACTAGGAGAAAAATATTTATTGGTAGGTTTAAAATCTTATTTTCTCATACGTCCTAAAGGATGCTGGGGACTCCATAAGGACCATGGGGTTTATACCAAAGCTCCCAAAAGGGCGGGAGAGTGCGGATGACTCTGCAGCACCGATTGAGCAAACGCGAGGTCCTCGTCAGCCAGGGTATCAAACTTGTAGAATTTAGCAAAAGTGTTTGAACCCGACCAAGTAGCTGCTCGGCACAACTGTAAAGCCGAGACGCCTCAGGCAGCCGCCCAAGAAGAGCCCACCTTCCTAGTGGAATGGGCCTCTACCGAATTTGGTAACGGCAATCCCGCCAAAGGAATCTATTTCTCCGTCGTTCACATCCGGAACGAAGACTGCTAATAGAGCGTTTACCAGTCTTTCCACCCAGCTGAAAACTTTTTCGGCTTCTGCCATTGCCGCTTTGCTCCTTGTTCCGCCCTAGCGGCTTACTTACACCACTGCTGTCAAGTCATCCGACAGAATTAACACGGGCAGATCACAAAGCATATGTTCATTGAAAGTAGCTCTTAATTCAAGAAAGCTTATTGCAGACAAACTTCCCAGCTTTACCTTTTCCTCTGGAAATACTTCCCTTGCAAGGACTGCTCCCCAGTCTCGGAGATCTGCATACATGGACACCAGGATCTCATCCTGGATTCCGAACCTTCGTCCCTCTGTCAAAGTCGAAAAATATCATGATTCACATGCCTTGTACTAACCCCTCATGCACATGCCCGCTGCTCGTACACTCAGTCTGACGTGCGTGCATATATCCGCAATTTGCGTAAGATCGCTCCGGCGATCACGCGCCTGGTATGCGCATTTACGGTAGAGTTTGTGAGCGTGTAGCGGGCGACTCGATCGTAGCATATTTAACCCAAATAGTGTATATTGTAGATAATATTCCCCTAGACCATGTCAGCGAGTATGTTTAGTTTAAACTGTTCCTGGACAGAGAGATTCCTCTTTGCATGATAGGAAGGGTCAGATAAAGGTTGAAAGGTGGTGTCTAGTATCCAGCTGTAGGGTATTTTAAGGGTAACATTCTGATGTTAGTTAGGAAAAGATCGCTCGCTCCTGCGTATAGTTATGTACAAAAGTAGATTATGGATATTAATTGTATTTGCTGTTCATTATCCATGCGGCGGGAATCCTGAGGATACCTCCCACTAGAGCAGTTGGGGAAAGACACAGCCCACCTGTTCAAATCCACCTATGACCTTTGCTATAATGTGGAGACATTCCTGTGTCCAATGAACAATGAGATTATAGGGACCATTGTATTGTGAAAGTACGTTATGTATATAAAGACCACCATTGCCTGGCCAGACACTCACTCTCTCTGAAGGCTTTCTCCCTGAATGCTGAGGGTTGGATCCAGGACGCGCTTGCGAATCATCCCCCCGTATGTATTATTCTCTGTAGCCATTTTGTTATCCATTTTGATTGCCATTTATGTTCTCATTTGTTCACTCTTGTTTGCGATTGTTCGCTATTTCTCTGTTATTGTGTTAGATTTTGATGTTAGTTTGTAGTGTATAACTTGTATTGTGTTTTTTCCCTTTTCTCTAAACCATCCACGGCAGTGTTAGAGCTACTGTGATTTTTAAATCCAAATCAGGTCTTGTGTTTTCACTCCTACGCAAAGGGCTCTCTTAGCATCTTAATCGCTCATACAGTATACACATTGTTAAAGGTTTTAAGCGTTACATCATTACAGTATTTGGCTATTAAGGTTTAGAGCATAAGCATATTCTTACTGTGGTTTTAATAATAAGGTTTAAAGGTTATCAACTGTGTGTGCGCTCGCTGTGGATATTCATTAAAAACTCAGCGCAGCATGTGTACGCCAAGTGCGTACCACGTACGGTACTTCGTACGCAAACAGCGTGCAAAGTGCGTAGCACGTGCACGTGGTCTAACGGCCATAGCGGCTCAAAGGTAATAGTATATAGCTTAATATTTAAAGGTGATATTTGACATTATCAATTGGGGGCAATCGTCCGGGCCTCCTCATATCCACAGCCTAGCAGGACAAGGCAGACTTTTATCTATCAGCAAAGGGTGGGAAGGTAGTATCCCGTTATCCGTTTTGTGGTCGGGGATACATTGATGCTGATTAGATAAGCGTCTGTTCCGCTTGGTTTGAAGGGATGCTGGTGGGATCCGGAAGGTAAGAACGCAAAGCTATTTTTAAAGTCTGTGAATTTCTGAATACAAGCATACACCTGTACTCTGCATATCTGATTATATTGTTGCAAAACAAGGTTCAAATGAGTCATATTGTGTTTGATTCAGATTGGATTGCTTACCTGTTTAAGTAAATTTAAAAGTATATTTAAAAGTTGCTGCAAAAGCCTTGATATAGTGTTGTTGTTTTTTTAACTCAGGCCTAAAAATAACTTCAGGGGCTTGCATGGTGATTTTTTTGTGACAAAGGAAGCCACATGGTCTGTCCTCCATTTTGTGTAACCCTCATGGATGTGGAAGGGGGAGGAGCAGCGGCCATTTTGGGAAGGTCGTTTTTTTTCTAAATGGCTGATTTTCAGTCTGCTCAGGAATAATCAGCCATCCTTGGTCAAAAAGAAATCACCATTTATGAGTTACCAATGCATTTATTTAACCCATGCCATAGTCAATTACAAATAGATTCAGATGGGGCTTAATAAAAGTTAATAGTAAGATGAATATTTGATGTAAGAACCACATACAGATAAACAAAGTTTTTTTTTCACTTTACCTCTAGGATTCAGTTAAACTCTGCTTGTTGTAAAATAGCCATTGAAATGCAAATTAACCTGTGTGGCTGCTTTTTCCTGGCAGTGAAAAACCACCTTCACAGACAGTCAAAAGCACATTCATATGCAAATTAGAAGCACTTAATGAGTAAATGAGTCTCAGGAGACCAGTGAATGGTACATAGATATAATATTATAATTATGTGTATGTGTTTATATCAATGTATGTTCTGCAAGATAGCTATCCAATATGAATCATACTATTGGAAGCATTGATTAGTAGATTAATTTAGACCTGTATTTTGTGTATTCTGCATATCTACTCGCTTGTTGCCATTAGCATTGATTATTAGATACATTTTGACCCGTGCTGAGAAATTTGTTGCTATTTAGTTAAAAATATAAAGTAATCTTTAAGGGAGTACATGTAAAACACACACGCAGCCTGGCCCAGTTATAAAGGTTTATACAGGAGATACTGTGTGGTGTGGGTAAGCGATTATAGTTAAATATCGTTTACATTTATAGAAGCATGTTATTTGTATTGCTGCAGACGTATCCGGCCTGTGTACACGTGTCTCGGGCAAAGGCCTACACACGTGGCATATTTTACGCAACGTGCATACAGATACGCCCACAAAATACAAATCACACAATAGCATTGTTTTAGTTTAGGCGATACGGTAGCCACGCGATAAAAGCACAAATTTGTTCAGTTTCCAATATTTAGTTTAAATACCTTACTTTACTGTAGTACCTCTGGGGAGAGCTATCAGTTAACAGGAAATTATTTTTCTGATCAGAAAACTATAGAATGATAGTGTGGGCTGAAAAAGGTATGAGTGTATTGAATCCCACTTGGTGGTCTTGGTGAAACTTGGTGAAGCACGGTCTAGGTGAAAACGTGCGAGCACGGTTTTGGTGAACACGTGCGACGGAGTGTGATAAAAGTTATCGTGGTATTACGATCCGGCTGTTGTGGAGCACAGTAGGGAGACTCCAATGATCCTACCATTTATAGACAACAAGTGTCTATAAGTGGTACGATTGGACCACACGGTTGTAGGTGTAAACCCGTGACGCAACGTGATATGAGGTTGCATATTCATGCGTAAATTGCCCTCATACGTGTTGTAGGGAGCACATGCAAGCGTGATTTGTGTAAAATAAAGGTAGGGAATTTTCGCTGGTCTCTCAGGAAAATCCCTAGAGGTAGGTCCTGCAACGACTACACGAGTCTGCTAGAAGGCGGACCGGGGATACTCGGAGCAGAAGAAGCTGGTGGAAGAGCTTGGAGAACTTCCACCATAGACTACTGTGTTTGGTGCATTTTAGGAAGTTTTTCTGTGTTAAAAAGGTCCACAATGGAAGCCAAGTGAACAACACAGGGACGTTACTCCGCCAGGGTTCAGGCAGAGAATTTCAGACCCAGGGGGTCAGCTCGGTGAGTAATGTGGGGGAAGTATGGTCCCCACACTGAGACTTTTTGTGATGAATGGACACGAATGACTGTGGGGGATAAAGCACCATTTCCTGGGATAGGTAGTTTTAACTCAGAGGTATTGCATAATCTAAAGTTTAGGATCTGTCTCACAAAGTCCCAAAAACAAAGGGTCAGACACACAAACTGTTTACATTTATGGCAACGAGAGAGTGATATACAGAGGGAATTAGCTTACACAGCTGGTTCCAACCCTAGCAGGAAACTGATGGCAACTGGAGAAACAATGGCTGCAGAGAATGGCATACTGGGATATGATGATAATAGTGCACTTAATAAATGTATTAATGACAATAAGAGTAAACGTAATAAATGTGTTAATGACGATAGGAGTAAAACTGATAAATGTACAAATTCTAACCCGTGCAAGTTGCACCCCATGTTAAACTTCCCTCAGAATTACAAGCAAGAAAGTGAGCCCAGCACGATGTCTGCACTTTCTCCAGCAGCCACCATACAAAACACCCAGGTGGGCACAGCCCAATCGGTAAAGGCAGTAGTAAAGCCCCTAACGGAGGGTCAGGTGAGGTCGTGTCCACAGGTAAGTACGGTATTGTATATTATGCACAGACAATTGCACCTCACATTGTAGAATCAACCCAGAGTGATGTGATTGAACTTAATCCTGTCAGGGTGATCGCAGTCCCAAATGGAAAGACTGACGCTCAGGGAGTCACTCCCGTCAGGAACATTGCAATGCATTGCCCCTGGTCCCGGACAGAATTAAGGACAATTACTTCTGAATTTCCTGATCCCAGGAAAGATCCAGCCGCATGCCAAAGGTTTATTAAAGAACTAGGTAACGCCGCCGAACCCCATAATAAAGATTGGCGGACATTGCTAAGGGTATGTCTACCCTCCAATATTGACCCTGCAAAATTCATCACTGATTGTAAGTTAGACGCAGAAGTACCTCCCACTGAGGAATACAATCAGGAGAATGTTAAACAGATCAATCTGCAGTTAGGAGTATATTTCCCAACTGTTGTCAAGTGGAACAAAATTTTCTCCATTAGACAAAAAGAAGGTGAAACTGCTTCTGATTATTTCCATCGAGCATTAGAGGAAATGGCTAGATACACTGGGATCGCGGACATTGAGGAAAGTGTACATCATAGAGAGGTAGCGGTGTCCGTATTAATGGAAGGTTTAAAAGAAGTGTTGAGAACAAGGGTACAGACCACTCAACCTAACTGGAGAGGTATCTCGGTGGCTGCATTAAGGGAGTCCGCTATCGAGCATGACCGTAATATCCAAAGAACCAGGGAAGCACAGGGAGAGCGGTTGATGGTGATGAGCATCCAAGCACTAGAAGAGGCATCAAATCGACCAAAACCCCCAGCCCCTGGCACATGGAGGAAGCCAAGGGTTTGTTATCTGTGTAAAAGGGAAGGGCATTATGCCAGCAACTGTAACAGCCCACATAAAGTCAGACCTCCTAGACAAGAACACGATCAAAGTTATGACACACTGTATGACACACGTAATTGTAATCAGGGATCATATAGGAAAAATTTTGGGCCGCACCTGTAATTTGCAGCCAGTGAAGTTAATTGTTAGCCTTGATAGTAAGCCTCAGGTTACGGTCGATGTAATTGGTAGGTTATTCCTTGTAGACACAGGGGCGGCCAGGTAAACTCTGTGATTTATCTTTAAATATTTCCTTTTCATCTCTGACGTTCACCAGCAGAACTACAGCTCCAACGTCACATGACCACTTGGTCTTTTCAGAGGTCTACCCAACCCCAGTATGTCCTACCAGCATCGTTGTGCCTGGCCACGCACAGAGGGTGGAGAGTGGAAATACTGGTGGGGGAGACTGTGCAGAGAATACCGATAGACATGTTGATGTGACAGCCTGATGGTGAACGGAAATCTGACAATTTTTCTCCTTTTCTATTGTTCTCTCTCTTTTTGTTCTTTCATGTTTTACGGATGGTATGTCACACAACAGTTAGACAAATGGTAATGCAAGATTTATGCTCCTTACAGAAAGATCGCTGATTCGGAAAGAATATCGTATCACTGAAGTGTTCATTTTGGGAAGACTGAGAGGCAGCACTGTTGAGACGGCATCTGAGCAAGAAGAACAAAGAGACTAGAGGACAATTATCGTAACAATTTTCTTTCCCTTCAATTATTTTCTTTACCCCCATTACCATTCTTTCTTTCTCCTCCTGCAAGATGGACTTGCCTAAAGAGACTACATTCCGTGTTTTCCTGTTGACCCTGTTGTTGACCAGAGCAGTCTGTTTCGGTGAGAGTACCAGAGAGGTCGAGAAAGGATCTGGAATAGGTTCTGATGACCAGGACGGATTCGTAGAATTCCAAGAGCAACACAATCACTGAGTAAAGGCGAGTATCAGAAAACGATCTGGTAGCCATGACACTAAAAGACATTGTGAAGGATTGTTAGCTGAAGAGAATTGTATCTGTAGGAATTGTGAAAACATAGTTGAGGACGGGTGCATCCAGAGATGTCAGTCCAGTCTTAATATCAACATGGACCGTCATCCATTGAGTGACTATCACTCATTAGTGGGTAAGGTTTTAAACCAAACGGAATGCTGGGTGTGCTCACAAGTACCTCAAGGTCATAGAAAGTCAGGACTAGTGCCATACGCTTTAACGATAGATGAGGTACTTGAATTAAGGGGTGGGAGACAGGTGGACAAGAAATTTAATATTTCTAGGCTTTACTAGTTTGAAGCTCAACCAATATCATGTGGATAAGTCCTTAATATGTTTTAATATTTCCAATCCCCGAAAGCCGGGAAATTGGGAAGTGACATGGAACAACCGAACCATGGCATTTTCACACAGAGCCGATAGAATGCCCATAGACCCAGAGCTTATACGCCAAATAGCCAATGGTGAGAGATATTTTCAGTATAGGTACACTCTAGGAAGTAGGACCATGCGAGTTGGAGAAGTATCACCAGGATACTGTGCGCATATCATACAGCCTGATACGTGTACTAGACAAATGACAGAGTTAGGGATAGGATTTTTCACCTGGAAGGTTTGTAATATGGTGATGTCACATTCTGTCCCATATGTCCTCCCCGATGATGCATATTTCATATGCGCGATGAAGGCGTATAAGTGGCTTGCCCCAAACTCAGAGGGATTGTGTTACATTGGAAGATTGTTGCCAGAAGTAATGACCATTACCCATGAAAAGATGAAAGACGTTCACCTCAATGCTCAAGCTCCTTACACTCACACTCATTACGAACACATTGTAAAGAGACACCTTATAGATAGGACAGAGCATGCAGCCTCTGATTTGATCCACGAATCCACCGGGATTCAACTCCTACTCGCGCTAGATATCACCCGTACCGCCAGAGGAGTTATACATTTTAGGTATATAACTGTGCAAGCGAACCTGATAGACAATATCACCGAGATGTATGATGACACGTTCAGGTATACTGGGAGAGAATTGCAAGCTTACAAAACGGAACTGATCCAGCACAGGATGGTTCTCAATTACATCACAGCAGTGACAGGAGGGTATTGTGTCACCCTAGTAACTTAGTATGGTGTGAAGTGCTGTACATATATCACAAACAGCACTGATGACACAACTGAGGTCATAGATCAAAAGATGGACGATATCTTGCAATTGAAGTGGGAGTTCCGAAGGAGACACAACCTTACCCTTGCTGCTGTGGGTAATGAACTGACCGGCTGGGTTTCATGGTTGAACCCACGCAATTGGTTCTCAGGTTTAGGAGAATGGGCTCAAAATGTTATCGTGAATGTAGGGAAATTTCTCGTGTATCCTAGGAGTTGTCATTATGATTGGTTTGATATTCAGATGTGTTCGGATTTTAATGCATTGCAAGCGCAGTACCAAATTAAAGAGTTTGAGGAGCGAGGGCATTGTAACAACAACTGGTTTAATTTATGACCCATCAATCGAGACAATGTTGTGATAAGACGTGATGCCACGGTCCGTTTCTTTCACCCGTTTCTCCTTTGTTTTTCTCCAAGGTAAAAAGACATCCACTCGGAAGAAGATTTTGATGCACATCTCTACAGACCATTGATTAACTTTTTCACAGACATTTGATGAACTTTTAGAGACTTTAACTTTCTATGGACACTTGAAAAACTTTGCTTACCACTTACAGCAAAGATACCGCAATCCGGACAAGACTTCAACAGATGCCCAAGGACGATCACATACATTATAATATGAATGCATTTATAACGCATGTTTCTTATCTTCATCTCTACGATCTTCAGGTAGTGACACACATAGACGACAGGTGATATAGGCACATATATTAGCACTCACATATTATCCCCCTTCATGTATCATCAACTAATGTGCACCCCATTTGTTGGAACTAAAAGCCGAAAAGAGCTCGGTAGAGTTTGTTAGCCCACTTACAGACCCTTAATACGGGATAAGAAGGATTCAATGTATACTTCGCAATACCTCGAAGCTTATTTTAGAACATGTACGGCACGATGATACATGACCCCTCAGACATGAATTTCATACATACATGTTTTTACTATCACACTAGGTCATACATTTCCCACCTTCTCCTCTCCTCCCTACACCCAATCATTTATAGATATTTCATATGTATTGTATATTTTTCTGCTTAATTGTTTAGATAGTGGCAGTTATTGTTGACTGCCAAAGTCGAAAAATATCATGATTCACATGCCTTGTACTAACCCCTCAACGGTAATAGTATATAGCTTAATATTTAAAGGTAATATTTGACATTATCACCTCTAGGAGGTGAGACCTGAGCAGACACCACAGGAGCGATATCCTTGCCATTAGGATTATATTCTGGTGCATGTGCAGGTGAGATCCGGACCACATTTCCAACTGGCCCCGTGAAAACCACTCTGGCATTTGACCTGCTCACCGAAAAGGCCTCTTAGGCCGCACCATCTTCTTCATCAACGGAACATATTGATGGATTGTCACTGCAAATCTGATCTGACTCCGGATCCTCAGACCTCTTTCCACAAGAACACACAGAACTTCAACCGTTCAGTATCTACTCTGATACCCACCTCTGACGTCTACGTCGTTGGGAACAACAGCCATTCCCTGTGTTGAAGAACAGTCAGAGAGAAACAACGATTTGCACTTGTGTCTTGACCTCGCCTTAATCAGGAGAGTGTCTCAGTACAGAATAACAATGGCTCTCACTAGTGAAAGAATACCATCCTACTGCCATCACTCTGGTGAAATGGCAAAGACAGTCCTGGATATCCACCCAGGTAAGCTGAATGCGGAGAACAATTCATCTAAACCCCTTTCTACCTTTACGCACTGGAGCTCCCTGGCCTGAGAGATTCCATCCTGCAGTTCAACTTCGTAAGGAGAAATCTCTGTTTTCCCCTTTTTTTTTTTTTTTTAAACAGGGACGGCAGGACAATGCCCTGAACCTGACGCAACTCTGGTATGGCGTCGCGTACTACCTCCCCTTCCAAAGGGGAATCGGTAAGATCTACTTTAAAAATTAGTGAGGGAAAACATCCGTAAACGCCAGTATGTCCCCCTTTGGATTCCATTATTAACTCACAGGTCCAAGTCCATTCCCGGACTGACTGAAGAGTAGTGGACGAGTTCCACCGGAGTGGGCTCCAGCCAGATAGACCCAGCGACATGCGGTGGATGTGGTAGAAACAGAAAACGACATCCGCTTCAGCGAACCTGACAAGGCTGCAGAACTCTTACCTTTTCACCATCCACTATCTGCACAGAAAGGGAAAAAAGAACGGTATCGAACCGGTTAAAATGACTGCATCCCACATCAGAATGCGTCACCAACCGTTGTGAGGGAATCTAACTCACGAAGTTAGACTTACCAGTGGTATCCGCCAACATTGATTGAACTGAGGCCTCCCCAAACAGCGGTACACCGTCCCAGGGAAACACTGCAGTATCTCTCCGAGTCAGCCTCAGCATTCCCCCGGCCACACCTCCTGCAGTCGCACGGCAGCCTGCCGCCATGTTATAGAGAGGAACCAACATAAGACACACCCCCTCTCTCTATAGGGTAATTCTATCGGATGCCTTTCTGAATATAAACACACCCCCATGTGCATGTAATGCAAATAACTCCAAAGCATAGAAATAAAATATCACTTAGCTTCCTGTGTACGATCTTTTGTGACAGGGCCCCGTGTCGACCAGGAGTTGACTTTCACTTTATTCTATCCACGGCGGGAAAAGAATAAACATTCGGACTCCTTGTGAGGATCTGAGACCAACTCGTCACGGCCGACCTAGAGCTTTATTAACAGAAAGACCAGCACATAAGAAGGAATACTTTTACTTCAGCATTCATTATAAATCATAATATGAATATACATAATGTAATACACAATTACACACATATCCTATATATATATATATATATATATATATATATACACACACACCATACATATAAGCGGATTGTCCGGAACCATCGGGTCCCTAGTGAAATTATTGTGTTCTGAATGTGTATGACCATGTACTGAATGCCCCAGTTGTGGATCTTACAGGAAACCTTATGGTCGACAGAAAATCTAGTATTCGTTGACAGCAGGGAGTAGGAACCAGGCAAAATAACATTCTTGCAACCCCGAGGGGTCCGAGGGAAGTATACATATATAATTTTAATAACACTCCCCCACAAATACTACCATGTCTGTGCTCGAGCTACAGGCCCATGGAACCGTACCATATACATATATAAATATATATACAGGTTAGTTACAGCATGTTAATTTCCACCCGGTACCTACAGTGTTTACTTTAGAAAAGCATGATACTACCGACCTGCTGACACTGCATCTACTGAATCAAGTACCAACAAGCATCGGCGATGCAGACAGGGATCCCCATAGCTGTCTGTGACAGAGCACTCACACATGTCGGGGAACACGCAGACATATATGCACAACACAATGATTACATGCCCATTATCTAAGATAGTGCTATATTTCCCTCTATATTGCACTAATCACTGTGCCCCCCCCACCCCCTCGTTTGCACTGTACACATTGCTTTGGCGGGGACATGGAGAAAATGGCGCTGAATCCTGTTGTGAGTGCTAACCCCCGCCCCTTCTCGGCGCGCTTCAGCCCCACTTTTAATATAGCTTTTTATGCTGGCAGGGGTCCGTATACAGTGCCTATGCACTGTAAACATGTTTAGCCAGACTCAATGGAGGTATATCTTGCTGCCTAGGGCGCCCACCCTGCGCCCTTGTAGAGCCGTTGGGGTGTGGGAGCAATAGCGCGCAGTGCGACCGCTGCGCGGTACCTCTGAGACTCAGAAGTCTTCTGCCGTCACTGAAGTCTTCTGTTCTTCTCATACTCACCCGGGTTCTTTCTTCTGGCTTCTGTGAGGGCGGTGACGGCGCGGCTCCGGGAACAAGCAGCTAGGCACACCAAGTGATCGAACCCTCTGGAGCTAATGGTGTCCAGTAGCCTAAGAAGCAGAGCCTTTAACTCACAGAATTAGGTCTGCTTCTCTCCCCTCAGTCCCACGATGCAGGGAGCCTGTAGCCAGCAGGTCTCTCTGAAAATAAAAAACCTAACAAAGTCTTTTAGAGAAACTCAGTAGAGCTCCCCTAGTGTGTGTCCAGTCTGTCCTGGGCACAGAATCTAACTGGAGTATTTAGGAGGGGCATAGAGGGAGGAGCCAGTTCACACCCATTCAAAGTCTTGTAGTGTGCCCATGTCTCCTGCGGATCCCGTCTATACCCCATGGTCCTTACGGAGTCCCCAGCATCCTCTAGGACATATGAGAAAAAGAGATTGTTGTAGTGCCTGAGCAAGGAGAATGTGACTCTTTTCTGTAATAAGTGTTTATTACTCACCTGTGCTGATATCTGTAGGGATCTCCTCCTCCTTACACTGCTGATCACCCCTCACATACGTCTCCTCTTCTTCTCCCTCTATATCTTCTGCCATTATATCAGTCACATACGTCTCCTCTTCTTCTCCCTCTGTATCTTCTGCCTTTATATCAGTCACATACGTCTCTTCTTCTCCCTCTATATCTTCTGCCTTTATATCAGTCACATAAGTCTCTTCTTCTCCCTCTATATCTTCTGCCTTTATATCAGTCACATGCGTCTCTTCTTCTCCCTCTATATCTTCTGCCTTTATATCAGTCACATACGTCTCTTCTTCTCCCTCTATATCTTCTGCCTTTATATCAGTCACATATGTCTCATCTTCTCCCTTTATATCTTCTGTTGTAATATCAGACAGACGTTCTACCTAAAAAAAAAGCAAAAAAACGAGATTTTACTGTTAAATCTTTCTGCGAGGTACACTGGGTTCCACAGGGAATAACATCGGGGTGTAGAGTAGGATCTTAATCCAAGCCACCAACAGGATAAAAGCTTTGACTGTTCCCAGAATGCATAGCGCCGCCTGCTATATCACCCCGCCTCCCTGCACAGGAGCTCAGTTTTGTTAACCAGTCCAATGCAGTAGCAGGTAAAAGAGACGACAATCATTAGTAGCCACATACACCACATTCTCACGACAGGAGAAAGTGTCAGCGGCCAATGCCATACCAATTAAAAGAAGCTGAGGGCGTCAGGGCGGACGCCCTGTGGAACCCAGTGTACCTCGCAGAAAAAGATTTAACAAAGGTAAGTTCTTACTATAAATCTCGTTTTCTGCTGCGGGGTACACTGGGTTCCACAGGGAACAACATCGGGGATGTCCTAAAGCAGTTCCTCATGGGAGGGGGATGCACTGTAGCAGGCACAAGAACCCGACGTCCAAAGGAAGCATCCTGGGAGGCGGAAGTATCGAAGGCATAGAACCTTATGAACGTGTTCACTGAGGACCAAGTAGCCACCTTGCACACTTGTTCAAGGGTTGCACCGCAGCGGGCCACCCAAGAAGGTCCAACAGACTGAGTAGAATGGGCCTTGATAGTCGCAGGAGCTGGACGACCAGCCTGTACATAAGCATGTGCAATCACCATTCTAATCCATCTGGCCAAGGTTTGCTTGTGAGCAGGCCAGTCACGTTTGTGAAAACCAAACAGTACAAAGAGAGAATCAGACTTCCGAATGGAGGCTGTCCTCTTCACATAGATACGTACCACATCCAAAGACCGCTATTTGGAAGACAATTCAGGAGAGGCAAAGGCCGGAACCACAATCTCCTGATTAAGGTTAAAAGAAGAAACCACCTTAGGTAGGTACCCGGGACGTGTTCTAAGAACCGCCCGTTCATGGTGAAAAATCAGATATGGGGACCTACAAGACAAGGCACCCAAATCAGACACCCGTCTAGCAGAGGCAATAGCCAGCAAAAACAATACCTTAAGAGAAAGCCACTTAAGGTCTGCAAATTCAAGAGGCTCAAACGGAGACCCTTGTAACACCTCCCAAACCACCGACAAGTCCCAAGGAGCCACAGGCGGGACGTAAGGAGGTTGAATCTGCAACACATCCTGAGTGAATGTATAAACATCAGGTAGAGTCGCAATTTTCCTCTGCTACCAAACCGACAAGGCAGAAATATGAACCTTGATGGAGGCCAGACGAAGGCCCAAGTCCAGGCCCTGTTGTAAAAAGGCCAAAAGTTTGGCCGTACTAAACTTGTAAGCATCATGATTGTTAGTGGTGCACCAAGCAAAGTAAGAATTCTAGACCCTATGATAAACCAGAGCAGAAGCTGGTTTCCAGGCCTTCAACATGGTTTCAACAAAGGGAGAGAATAAGGAATATATATTCCTATATATCGGGCGCTAGGATTATCAAGAGTTTAAAAAGCACACCTGATTGACAATTAATAAAATGTGATAGCAGCTCCTAAAGGGCACCTGGATGCCAATTACAAGAATATACTAATTAATGTTCTATACAAACCATTAAAGGAGCGCTCCTTTAATGGTTTGTATAGAACATTAATTAGTATCTTCAACATGGTTTGAATGACCGCCTCAGAAAATCCTTTGGCCCTCAGAATGGAAGCTCCAAGAGCCACGCCGTCAAAACGAACGCTGCTTGAGGATCCCTTGTCCCGAAGACCGGAAAATTGTGATTGAGTCGAGACGCCATCAGGTCCACATCTGGGAGGCCCCATTTGTCCACGAGGAGTTGAAATACTTCTGGATGGAGGCTCCACTCTCCGGCGTGTACGTATTGACGACTGAGGAAATCCGCTTCCCAGTTGAGGACCCCCGGAATGAACACTGCCAATATAGCTGGCAGATGGCTTTCCGCCCACTGAAGAATCATTGATACTTCCCTCATTGCCATGCGGCTTCGAGTGCCACCTTGACGATTTATGTACGCCACCACGGTGGCGTTGTCCGACTGTACTTGAACAGGTGTGTTCTGTATCAACTGCTTGGCCAAGTTCAGTGCATTGAACACCGGCTGCAGTTCCAGAATGTTTATCGGGAGGAGAGACTCCTCCTTGGTCCACCGACCCTGAAGGAAGTGTTGCTCCAACACCACGCCCCAACCTCTCAGACTGGCATCCATCGTCAGAAGGACCCAGTTGGAGATCCAGAAGGGATGACCCCTTCTCAATCGTTGGTCCTGAAGCCACCAGCTTAGTGACAGATGGACCTCCGGAGACAAGGAGATCATATGAGACCTGATCCGGTGAGGCAGGCCATCCCACATCCCAAGTATCAATTTCTGCAGAGGGCGGAAATGGAATTGAGCGTACTCCACCATGTCGAACGCAGACACCATGAGACCTAGCACTTGCATCGCCGAATGTATCGACACTTGCGGACGAGATAGAAAGCATTGAATCCTGTCCTGAAGCTTCAGGACATTCTCCTGAGACAAGAACAACCACTGGTTGTGAGTGTCCATCAACGTCCCCAGGTGCACCATGCTCTGAGCAGGGACCAGGGAAGATTTCTTACAGTTGATGAGCCACCCGTGGGCTTGCAGAAACTGGAGCGTCATATCTATGCGACGTAGAAGAATTTCTGGGGAATTCGCCAGGATCAACAAGTTGTCCAGATACGGTAGGATCCTGACCCCTTGACGGCGGAATACAGCCGTCATTACCGCCATGACCTTGGTGAAGACTCGCGGGGCCGTGGTCAAACCAAAAGATAACGCACGAAATTGGTAATGGAGGTTGCCAACAGCAAACCTCAGGTACTGCTGATGCGACATTGCGATATGAATATGCAGGTAAGCATCCTGTATGTCCAGGGAGACAATATAATCCACGGGCTACAAGGTCAGAACAATAGAGCGGAGAGTTTCCATACGAAACTTGGAGACTCTCACATATTTGTTTAAGGACTTGATGTTGAGGACTAGGAACAGCGGTGAATAGTACCCCTTGCCTCTCTGAACCAGATGCACCTGTCCAGGAGGGACTGTACCCCCGAAAGAAGAGTTTTTGCCTTCAACTGATCCGAAGGGACGTCTGTCAAGCAAAATCGATGAGGGGGACGATTTTTGAAGGATACGGCGTAACCTCGAGTGATGACTTCCTGTATCAAGGCATTGGAGGTGGTCTTCAACCATTCCTGGGTAAACCCTAGAAGTCAGCCCCCCACTCTGGGATACCCCAGAGGGAGGCCCGCCCCGTCATGCAGCAGGCTTGTCAGTTTTGGAAGCAGGCTGACGGGCAGCCCAGGCCCATTAAGGTTTGGGTCAGTGGGTTTGGAAGTGCGAGCCTGTTTCGGGTACGCCTGACTTTTTGCTTTCCCTGAAGGACGAAAGGAAATACTCTTAGCTTTCGGTACCAAAGGAGCAGTACTAGGTAGACACGCTGTTTTAGCAGAAGCTAAGTCAGCCACTATCTTGTTGAGGTCTTCTCCAAAAAGAATGTCTCCCTTAAAAGGGAGCTCATCCAGGGTTTTCTTAGAATCCAGATCCACAGATCAGGATCGTAATCAATGAATTCGGCTAGCCAAAATGGACGTAGTAGAAGCCTTGGCCGCCAGAATACCGGCATCAGACCGCCCACTTAATGTAATGAGAAGCTGTGACAATATACGATAGACATTGTCAAGCATTATCAGAAAAGTTGGAAGGCAGCTCCGCACCCACCTCCTGAGCCCACGCTTCAATAGCCTCTCCAGCCTATGTCGCTGCAAGAGTTGACCGATACACAGCTCCTGCTAGGGTGTAAATCGTCTTTAAACAACCCTCCACACGCTTATCCGTCAGTTCTTTCAGAGACAAGACGGTAGTTACAGGCAGAGCTGAGGATACCACCAGCCGCGCCACCTGTGAATCCACTGGGGGTGGTGTTTCCCAATTCTTCTTGTGAGGCGTGAATTTCTTTCCTGGATTTTCCCAGGATTCTTGACGTATGTCACCTAAATGGTCAGAATGAGGTAAAACTTGTTTAACGACTTTCTGACGTTTAAATCTGTCCGGTTTATTAGGGGCAGCGTCAGGCTCTGGGTCATCAGTACTTTGAAGAATTAGCCTGATGGCCTCCAACAAGTCAGGAACATCCACCTGTGAGACAGATTCCCCATCAAAATTATCTGGATCAGTGTCTGTGGGGTCAGTATAGACGCCATCCTCATCAAACGAGGTGTCTGGAACGTGGGTGGATTGTGAGGAAGAAATGGGCCGCTTAGAGGACCCCTTGGTCTTAGGCGGGCGAGGATTAGATTTCTGTTTAGTCAGTGATTGGTTCAATTGCTATAACTAAATGGACAGGTGATCTGCCCATGGCGGATTAACCGCAGGGACCATAAGCGGTTGTACCAGCACATGAGGTCCCATAGGTAGCGTAAATTTAGTTACCAGCGTACTTTATAACGTGGAGAAAGTAGCCCAAGGTGGGTCAATTTGAACCCCCGTTGCTACGGTCCCACTGGGGGGTAAGGAACCCCCAGAACTTGAACCCTTTACTGCTATGTTTTCCTCTAACGTGTCTGCAGCGTCACCACCACGCACTGTGGGATCAGCCGCAGCACCATTGCCCTCTGTAGCTGACATATCTGAAAGCTCAATGCAAGGCAACACAGTACAATATCAGCAGCACAATACCTGACAAGAACCCCCTGTGCAGTGTATCAGCACAACCAGGGGATTCAAGAGGTATATGGTGAATAAAAATCACACAGAAAAATACACAATAAGCATATCCTGTGAACTGCATATATTAAACAATAACCCTGACGCACTTCGCCCCCTCAAGGTACAGAATATAGGGTTAGCAGTAGGAGTGAGATACACGGAGTAGATATCACACAGCAGCTATATGCACACACAGAGTCACATTGTACAATGCAGAAATTATAACATGCAATAAAACTGCACTGGACTAGCAATACAAAGCAACACTAAGTATAGCTATACACTCAATAGATATAACAATGCACAGTAAAGACTGGATGTATATCACAGGGTACTTGTACTATATAACAACAACTAAATGCACTCTTTCTTAACTAAGGGTGTGTACACATGGTGAGATTCGGGCTATGCCCGATTCTCACTGTGCGACAGGGGACGGGTCGGCACATAGTCAGTATCGCACAGTGTCAATTTTGACTCTCTCTTCTATACTTGCCTGCACAGTCTCTCTTTTTTTTTGATGCCGACCGGGCGGGACCGCACATCGGCATCAAATCGGGATCGTCACCTTAGTCACTATAAATATCTCACCGTGTGTACACACCCTAACACTGTCAGCAGACATGTAGAACACTTATGTGTCCTGTAATATGCACAGCGCTGACATGCAGGCGGCTTTACAGAGGAGGATTTGCCCAAACAGTCCCAGGATCAGCTCAGCTTGCTAGAAATGGTGCCCAAATGCTGACAGGCAGAGAGAGAGAGGAAGAGGGGGGGGGGGGGGAAGAGAGGGAGAGAGAGAGGGGGGGGAGGGAGAGAGGGAGAGAGAGAGGGAGGGGGATGCAGCTCCAGGACGGGAACATTCACTGTAAATGGCGCCCTGGGGCTGGGGGAGGGGCTACAGGTCAAAGCCTTATCCTCCTGCTGGACTTCACCACCGGGCATTGCGGGCCATGTAGCAAATGGTTTTTAGTAAAACCGACCTGTGCCCTTGCCCTGGTGGTCTAGTGAGGTCCCTGTACTACCACAGTCTTCATTTTTCACTTGAAAAAGCTCTTCTGAGGGAGGGAGCAGCCCGCCTGTTGTATGCCTGCAC
This sequence comes from Pseudophryne corroboree, assembly GCF_028390025.1. Classification (NCBI taxonomy): domain Eukaryota; kingdom Metazoa; phylum Chordata; class Amphibia; order Anura; family Myobatrachidae; genus Pseudophryne; species Pseudophryne corroboree. The sequence goes on from NW_026967500.1 coordinate 1,605,995, forward strand.
TGCATGGCACCAACTACAGAACTGAGCTCCTGTGCACAGAGGCGGGGTTATAGAGGAGGCAGCGCTATGCATTCTGGGAACAGTCACAGCTTTTAGCCTGTTGGTGCCTCAGATCAAGATCCTACTCTACACCCCGATGTTACTCCCTGTGTAACCCAGTGTACCCTGCAGCAGGAAAAAAAAAACACACACTATAATGACATTTGCATACAATCTAATTAAACTGAGGTGAAACAGTATAATATCAGGGTATAAGACACACAGCTCCTCTACAGATCATATAGTGACAGTCACTTTGGTATATTGGGGAGACCCTAAATCCCACCTACCTGATCCTCCTGTGAGATCCTGTGATTCTCCTCTGTACAATCCTGGGAATACAGAGGACGGGGACATCTCTCTGGGGTATCTCTGTTACTGGGCCCATCTGTAGGAGACACACAGTGACTGAGTACAGTGTATATATGTGATTATCAGATGATGTGTGTATATAGGGGCCCCCATACCTGCTCTCCCCTGTACAATACATGACAGTCTCCTCTTACCCAGTGATGTGAGGGGCCGGTGATTCTCCATCATCACGTCCTTGTACAGACCCCTGTGTTCCTCTATATACTCCCCCTCCTGCATGGAGACATAGACAGTGACATCCTGACACCTTATAGGAACCTGACACACACAGTGATACAGTCATCACCCAGACACGTCCCCTGGTGTTACTGTATAATGTCCCATTCCCAGCAGTCACCTCTCCAGTCATCACCCAGACACATCCCCCGGTGTTACTGTATAATGTCCCATTCCCAGCAGTCACCTCTCCAGTCATCATCCAGACACATCCCCTGGTGTTACTGTATAATGTCCCATTCCCAGCAGTCACCTCTCTAGTCATCACCCAGACACATCCCCCGGTGTTATTGTATAATGCCCCATTCCCAGCAGTCACCTCTCCAGTCATCACCCAGACACGTCCCCTGGTGTTACTGTATAATGCCCCATTCTCAGCAGTCACCTCTCCAGTCATCACCCAGACACATCCCCTGGTGTTATTGTATAATGTCCCATTCCCAGCAGTCACCTCTCCAGTCATCACCCAGACACATCCCCTGGTGTTACTGTTTAATGGCCCATTCCCAGCAGTCACCTCTCCAGTCATCACCCAGACACGTCCCCTGGTGTCACTGTATAATGTCCCATTCCCAACAGTCACCTCTCCAGTCATCACCCAGACACATCCCCTGGTGTTACTGTATAATGTCTCATTCCCAGCAGTTACCTCTCCAGTCATCGCCCAGACACATCCCCCGGTGTTACTGTATAATGCCCCATTCCCAGCAGTCACCTCTCCAGTCATCACCCAGACACATCCCCTGGTGTTACTGTATAATGTCCCATTCCCAGCAGTCACCTCTCCAGTCATCACCCAGACACATCCCCCGGTGTTACTGTATAATGTCCCATTCCCAGCAGTCACCTCTCCGGTCATCACCCAGACACATCCCCCGGTGTTACTGTATAATGCCCCATTCCCAACAGTCACCTCTCCAGTCATCACCCAGACACATCCCCTTGTGTTACTGTATAATACCCCATTCCCAGCAGTCACCTCTCCAGTCATCATCCAGACACATCCCCTGGTGTTACTGTATAATGTCCCATTCCCAGCAGTCACCTCTCCAGTCATCACCCAGACACATCCCCTGGTGTTACTGTATAATGTCCCATTCCCAGCAGTCACCTCTCCAGTCATCACCCAGACACATCCCCTTGTGTTACTGTATAATACCCCATTCCCAGCAGTCACCTCTCCAGTCATCATCCAGACACATCCCCTGGTGTTACTGTATAATGTCCCATGCCCAGCAGTCACCTCTCCAGTCAGCAGCTAAATGATCTTGTTAGTGAGTTCAAGGATCTTCTCGTCACTGTGTCTCTCATGTATCAGTGAGGTGGAGGCACCGTGATTGGGCTCTGGGTCCTTCTCAGTCCTCCTGTCTATTATGACAACAAAGGCCACTCCCCCTGTATACTTTGACAGCACAGGATGCTACCCTTGCATATTATGACAACACAGGCCGCTCCCCCTGTATACTATGACAGCACAGACTGCACCCCCTGTATACTATGTCAACACAGGCAGCTCCCCCTGTATATTATGACAACACAGGATGCTACCCCTGTATATTATAACAACACAGGCTACCCCTCCTTCTATTATGACAACAAAGGCCACTCCCCCTGTATACTTTGACAACACAGGATGCTACCCTTGTATACTATGACAACACAGGCAGTTCCCCCTGTATATTATGACAACACAGGATGCTACACCTGTATATTATGACAACACAGGCCGCTACCCATGTATACTATGACAGCACAGGATGCTACGCCAGTAGGGTGGTCTTCTTTATGCCGGCGGTCGGGCTCCCGGCGCTCAGTATACCGGCGCCGGGAGCCCGGGAGCCGGCATACCGACACTTATTTTCCCTCGTGGGGGTCCACGACCCCCATAGAGGGAGAATAAAATAGTGTGGCGCGCGTAGCGCGCCACCGTGCCCGTAGCGTGGCGAGCGCAGCGAGCCCGCAAGGGGCTCATTTGCGCTCGCCACGCTGTCGGTAAGCCGGCGGTCGGGCTCCTGGCGCCGGGATGCTGGTCGCCGGGAGCCCGACCGCCGGCCAGCCGTAGTGAACCCACGCCAGTATACTATAACAGCACAGGATGCTACCCCCTGTATTTTATGACAACACAGGCCGCTCCTCCTGTATACTATGACAACACAGGCTGCTCCCCCTGTATACTATGTCAACACAGGATGCTACCCCTGTATACTATGACAGCACAGGATGCTACGCCAGTATACTAAAACAGCACAGGATGCTACCCCTGCATATTATGACAACACAGGCCACTCCCCCTGTAGACTATGACAGCACACAATGCTACCCCTGTATATTATGACAACACAGGCCGCTCCTCCTGTATACTATGAGAGCACAGGATGCTACCCCTGTATATTATGACAACACAGGCCACTCCTTCTGTATTGAAAGACAATACATGCCGCTCACCCTATATAATAATAGTAACAAGACACCACAGTCACCTCCCCCTGTATAAAAAGGCAACACAGGTCACTCCACCTGTAGAGTAGGACAACACATAGCGCTCCCCTGTATAGTACAATGCCATTATATGTATAGAATAACGGTAACGGCGGGGTCTGCGCCACCTGTATCACGGTAACGGCGGGGTCTGCGCCCTCTGTATTACGGTAACGGCGGGGTCTGCTCCACCTGTATTACGGTAATGGCGGGGTCTGCGCCACCTGTATTACAGTAATAGGACACTAGAGTGTCAGCCACCTGTACAGGGATAATGCAGCACCAGAGGCTGCTCCAGCTGCACTATAACAAGGCACCAGAGGCTGCTCCCCCTGCAGTACAGAACCTGACACCAGAGCTGCTCAGCCTATAGAATAATAATAATAATATCATTACCTGCTGCCAGACACAGCAATGGCTGCTCTCTGCTCCTGCTGCCTTGTGGGAAAGATAGAAGGAAGGCGGAGCTCTGACCAGGGGAAAATGGCCGCCGCTCCAGGCGTCACTACACGGCCAGGGAACGTATTGCTGCTGCCGGACTGGTCTACAAGAAAATGGCCGCCGGCACCCCGCATTGAGGACATGTATGTTAATAGTAATTACAGAGGGCGTGCTGAAGGAGGGGAGGGGCTAGTAACCCGTAAGCAGCCTTTGCCAATCATGCCCTACTTCCGGCCTGTGCGTTCCACCTTACTTCCGTACTGTGCGTTCCATATACAGGAAGTGAGTTTTCATCGACTGTTGCAGCCTCGCAGTGTCCGTGGATATCAGGTAATGGTTGGTTCTATATCGGAGGGTGCATCGTAACTCCTCCCCCTTACGGAAAAGGTCCCTTAGCCCACTTGACTCTAGCATCTACCATCAGGTAATGGTTACGGAAAAGGTCCCTTAGCTAATGGTTAGGTAATGGTTGGTTCTAAATCGCGGTTCTAGCATCTACCATCAGGTAATGGCGTCTTACTATACAGGGGGAGCAGCCTGTGGTGTCCTGATATTATTATTATACAGTGGGAGCAGCTTGTGGTGTCCTGTTATTATTATTAGACAGGGGGAGCAGCCTGTGGTGTCCTGTTATTATTACTATACAGGGGGAGCAGCCTGTGGTGTCCTGTTATTATTATTATTATACAGGAGGAGCAATCTGTGGTGTCCTGTTATTGTTGTTATACAGGTGGAGCAGCCTGTGGTATCCTGTTGTTGTTATTATTATTATTATACAGGGGGAGCGACCTATGGTGTCCTGTTATTATTATTATTATTATTAACATTATTATTATTATTATTATTATTATAATACAGAGAGAGCGGCCTGTGGTGTCCTGTTGTTATTATTATACAGGGGGAGCGGCCTGTGGTGTCCTGTTGTTATTAGTGTTATACATGGGGAGCAGGTTTTTGTGTATTGTTATTATTATACAGGGACAGCAGCTTGTGGTGTCCTGGTATTATTATTATACATTGGGAGTGGTGGTGATGTCCTACAATACAGGAGGAATGGTCTGAGGTGTCCTGCTTTTAAAGACATCTGTTATTATTTTTATACTGGGGTGCAGCCTTTAGTGTTATTGTTGTTGTTGTTATTAATTTTATTATATGTAATTGTGGGGATTGAAAATATTGCTCAGTATGAAGCAAATGTATATCACACACCTGGGAGCGTCACTGTGACATCACATATCTATAGTAATAATTCAGGGACATGAATGGGAGGAGAGGGTATCTGGGAGTGTTACAGTGACTTCACTTATAACACTAGTAATAATACAGGGACATGACTGGGGAGGTGAGGGGGATCTGGGAGCGTCACAATAACTTCACTTATATTTATTGTAATAATACAGGGACATGACTGGGGAGGTGATGGGATCTGAGAGCGTCACAGTGGCATCACTTATTTCTCTGACGTCCTAGTGGATGCTGGGGACTCCGTAAGGACCATGGGGAATAGACGGGCTCCGCAGGAGACTGGGCACTCTAAAGAAAAGATTAGGTACTATCTGGTGTGCACTGGGTCCTCCCTCTATGCCCCTCCTCCAGACCTCAGTTAGTTAGAATCTGTGCCCGGCCAGAGCTGGGTGCTCCTAGTGGGCTCTCCTGAGCCTGCTAGTTAAAGAACAGCGAGCTTCTGCTGGCAACAGACTCACTGCTACGTGGGACCGAGGGGAGAGAAGCAAACGTACCTGTTCACAGCTAGGTTGCGCTTCTTAGGCTACTGGACACCATTAGCTCCAGAGGGTTCGAACACAGGCAGCTGTCCTCAATCGTCCGTTCCCGGAGCCGCGCCGCCGTCCCCCTCGCAGAGCCAGAAGAACAGAAGCTTGAAGACGGCGAAATCGGCGGCTGAAGACTCCTGTCTTCATTTAAGGTAGCGCACCGCAGCTGTGCGCCATTGCTCCCACAGCACACCGCACACTCCGGTCACTGTAGGGTGCAGGGCGCTGGAGGGGGGGGTGCCCTGGGCAGCAATTGAAGTGCCTTTTGGCATAACCTACATATATACAGTCAGCCACTGTATATATGTAAAATCCCCTGCCATTTTTTATCACAGAAAGCGGGACAGAAGCCCGCCGCTGAGGGGGCGGGGCCTTCTTCCTCAGCACACCAGCGCCATTTTTTCTTCACAGCTCCGCTGGAAGGACGCTCCCCAGGCTCTCCCCTGCAGTATCCAGGTACCAGAAGGGTTAAAAGAGAGGGGGGCACATAAATTTAGGCGCAAAAAGTTATATATTCGGCAGCTATTGGGTAATCACTTGTTGTAGTGTATATCCCTGAGTTATATAGCGCTGTGGTGTGTGCTGGCATCCCCAAAAGCCTTTGTGGGGTCCTGTCCTCAGTCAGAGCATTCCCTGTGTGTGTGCTGTGTGTCGGTACGGCTGTGTCGACATGTTTGATGAGGAGGGTTACGTGGAGGCGGAGCAAGTGCAGATAAATGTGGTGTCGCCGCCGTCGGGGCCAACACCTGATTGGATGGATATGTGGAAGGTCTTAAATGATAATGTTAACTCATTACATAAAAGGTTTGATGATGTTGCAGCCGGGGTACAGCCGGGCTCTCAACCCGGGCATGCCCAGGCGACTCAGAGGCCGTCAGGGTCTCATAAACGCCCACTATCTCAAATGGTTGACACGGATGCCGACTACAGTGTCGACGATGATGAGGCACAATTATAGCCTAAAATGACCAAGGCCATCAGCTATATGATTATTGCAATGAAAGATGTATTACATTGAAGTCAGTGTATACACACTCTGGTACTCTACTGAGACCTGCTATTGCTTCAGCCTGGATGTGTAGTGCTGTAGCAGCTTGGACAGATACTCTGTCAGAGGACATAGATGCCCTGGACAGGGATACTGTCTTGCTAACCCTGGGACATATAAAAGACGCCGTCTTATATATGCGGGATGCCCAGAGGGACATTTGCCTGCTAGGTTCTAGAATTAATGCAATGTCCAATTCTGCCAGGAGGGTCTTATGGACTCGGCAATGGACAGGGGATGCCGACTCTAAAAAACACATGGAGGTTTTGCCTTATAAGGGTGAGGAATTGTTTGGGGACGGTCTCTCGGACGTCGTATCCACAGCGACAGCTGGAAAGTCGACTTTCCTGCCTCAGGTTTCATCACAGACCAAGAAAGCACCGTATTATCAAATGCAGTCCTTTCGTTCTCAGAGAGGCAAGAAGGTCAGAGGTGCATCTTTTCTTGCCAGAGGCAGGGGTAGAGGAAAGAAGCTGCACCATGCAGCCAGTTCCCAGGAACAAAAGTCCTCCCCGGGTTCCACTAAGTCCACCGCATGACGCTGGGGCTGCACAGGCGGAGCCAGGAGTGGTGGGGGCGCGTCTCCAAAATTTCAGCAACCAGTGGGTTCGCTTACGGGTGGATCCTTGGGTTATACAAATTGTATCTCAGGGATACAAGCTGGAATTCGAGGTGACGCCCCCTCACCGTTACCTAAAATCGGCCTTGCCAGCTTCCCCCATGGAAAGGGAGGTGTACTGGCAGCAATTCACAAGCTGTACCTCCAGCAGGTGATAGTAAAGTTTCCCCTCCTTCAACAGGGAAGGGGTTACTATTCCACTATGTTTGTGGTACCGAAACCGGACGGTTCGGTAAGACCCATTCTGAATTAAAATCCCTGAACATTTATCTCAAGAGATTCAAGTTCAAAATGAAATCGCTCAGGGCGGTCATTGCAAGCCTGGAAGAGGGGGATTTTATGGTATCTCTGGACATCAAGGATGCGTACTTGCATGTCCCCATTTATCCACCTCACCAGGAGTACCTCAGGTTTGTGGTACAGGACTGTCATTACCAATTCCAGACGTTGCCGTTTGGTCTGTCCACGGCACCGAGAGTATTTACCAAGGTAATGGCGGAAATGATGGTACTCCTTCGGAAGCAAGGAGTTACAGTTATCCCGTACTTGGACGACCTCCTTATAAAGGCGAGGTCCAGGGAGCAATGGTTGATCAGCGTAGCACACTCTCTGGAAGTGTTGCAGCAGCACGGCTGGATTCTGAATATTCCAAAGTCGCAGCTGATTCCTACGACGCGTCTGCCCTTCCTGGGTATGATTCTGGACACAGAACAGAGGAAGGTGTTTCTCCCGGAGGAGAAGGCTCAGGAGTTAGTGACTCTGGTCAGGGACCTCCTGAAACCAAAACAGGTGTCGGTGCATCACTGCACGCGAATCCTGGGAAAGATGGTGGCGTCATACGAAGCCATTCCCTTCGTCAGGTTCCATGCCAGGATCTTTCAGTGGGATCTGTTGGACAAGTGGTCCGGATCGCATCTTCAGATGCATCGCCTGATCACCCTGTCCCCGAGGGCCAGGGTGTCTCTTCTGTGGTGGCTGCAGAGTGCTCACCTTCTCCAGGGCCGCAGGTTCGGCATACAGGACTGGGTCCTGGTGACCACGGATGCAAGCCTCCGCGGATGGGGGGCAGTCACTCAGGGAAGAAACTTCCAAGGGCTGTGGTCAAGTCAGGAGACTTGTCTGCACATAAATATACTGGAATTAAGGGCCATATACAACTCCCTGAGTCAAGCGGAGCCCCTGCTTCGAGACCAACCAGTGCTGATTCAATCAGACAACATCACGGCAGTCGCCCATGTAAACCGCCAGGGCGGCACAAGAAGCAGGGTGGCAATGGCGGAAGCCACAAAGATTCTTCGTTGGGCGGAGAATCACGTGCAAGCACTGTCAGCAGTGTTCATTCAGGGTGTAGACAACTGGGAGCGGACTTCCTCAGCAGACACGACCTCCGTCCGGGAGAGTGGGGACTTCATCAAGAAGTCTTCACACAGATTGCAAATCGATGGGAACTGCCACAGGTGGACATGATGGCGTCCCGCCTCAACAAAAAGCTAAAAAGATATTGCGCCAGGTCAAGGGACCCTCAGGCGCTAGCTGTGGACGCGCTAGTGACACCGTGGGTGTTCCAGTCAGTATATGTGTTTCCTCCTCTTCCTCTCATACCCAAGGTACTGAGAATAGTAAGAAAAAGAGGAGTGAGAACAATACTCATCGTTCCGGACTGGCCTAGAAGGACCTGGTACCCAGAACTGCAAGATATGGTCACAGAGGACCCATGGCCTCTGCCTCTCAGACAGGACCTGTTGCAACAGGGGCCCTGTCTGTTCCAAGACTTACCGCGGCCGCGTTTGACGGCATGGCGGTTGAACGCCGGATCCTAATGGAAAAGGGCATCCCGGATGAAGTGATTCCTACGCTGATTAGAGCTAGGAAGGATGTGACAGCAAAGCATTATCACCGTATATGGCGAAAATATGTTGCTTGGTGTGAGGCCAGGAAGGCTCCTACAGAGGAATTCCAGCTGGGTCAATTCCTGCACTTCCTACAGTCAGGTGTGACTATGGGCCTAAAATTAGGGTCCATAAAGGTCCAGATTTCGGCCCTATCTATTTTCTTTCAGAAAGAACTGGTTTCTCTGCCTGAAGTTCAGACGTTTGTAAAGGGAGTACTGCATATTCAGCCTCCTTTCATACCACCAGTGGCACCTTGGGATCTTAACGTTGTGTTGGATTTCCTGAAATCCCACTGGTTTGAGCCACTTAAGACCGTGGATCTAAAGTATCTCACGTGGAAAGTGGTCATGTTGTTGGCCTTAGCATCGGCTAGGCGGGTGTCAAAATTGGCGGCTTTGTCATGTAAAAGCCCCTATCTGATCTTCCATATGGACAGGGCAGAATTGCGGACTCGTCCCCAATTTCTCCCAAAGGTGGTATCATCATTCCATTTGAATCAACCTATTGTGGTGCCTGCGGCTACTCGGGACTTGGAAGACTCCAAGTTGCTGGACGTAGTCCGGGCTTTGAAAATATATGTTTCCAGAACGGCTGGAGTCAGGAAAACTGACTCGCTATTTATCCTGTATGCACCCAGCAAGCTGGGTGCTCCTGCTTCAAAGCAGACTATTGCTCACTGGATCTGTAGCACGATTCGGCTGGCTCACTCTGCGGCTGGATTGCCGCATCCAAAGTCAGTGAAAGCCCATTCCACAAGGAAGGTGGGCTCTTCTTGGGCGGCTGCACGAGGGGTCTCAGCGTTACAGCTTTGCCGAGCTGCTACTTGGTCGGGTTCAAACACATTTGCTAAGTTCTACAAGTTTGATACCCTGGCTGAGGAGGACCTTGTGTTTGCTCATTCGGTGCTGCAGAGTCATCCGCGCACTCCCGCCCGTTTGGGAGCTTTGGTATAATCCCCATGGTCCTTACGGAGTCCCCAGCATCCACTAGGACGTCAGAGAAAATAAGAGTTTACTCACCAGTAATTCTATTTCTCGTAGTCCGTAGTGGATGCTGGGCGCCCGTCCCAAGTGCGGACTTCTTCTGCAATACGTGTATATAGTTATTGCTTAATAAAGGGTTATTGTTATGAGCCATCCATTTCATGAGGCTCAGTTGTTGTTCATACTGTTAACTGGGTAAGGTTATCACAAGTTGTACGGTGTGATTGGTGTGGCTGGTATGAGTCTTACCCTGGATTCCAAAATCCTTTCCTTGTAATGTCAGCTCTTCCGGGCACAGTTTACCTAACTGAGGTCTGGAGGAGGGGCATAGAGGGAGGAGCCAGTGCACACCAGATAGTACCTAATCTTTTCTTTAGAGTGCCCAGTCTCCTGCGGAGCCCGTCTATTCGCCATGGTCCTTACGGAGTCCCCAGCATCCACTACAGACTACGAGAAATAGAATTACCGGTGAGTAAATTCTTATTATCTCTAGTAATAATTCAGGGACCTGACTGGGGAGGTGAGGGGATCTGGGAGAGTCACAGTGACGTCACTTATAGCTATAGTAATAATATAGGGACATGACTGGCGAGGTGAGGGGAACTGGGAGTGTCACAGTGACATCACATATCTATAGTAATAATACAGGGACATGACTGGGGAGGTGAGGGGATCTGGGAGTGTCACAGTGACATCACATATCTATAGTAATAATACAGGGACATGCCTGGGGAGGTGAGGGGATCTGGGAGCATTACAGTGACATCGCATATCTTTAGTAATATAACCCCTCTTTTACCTGGCGGTACAGTGTATATGTGCAATGTGCCTCCACCCAAGCTATTTAGAGCCCAGTACTCTAATCACTTAAGAAATATCCTACCCCTGTAGTGGTCGCCTATAACATTAGTATGTGATGTAACCAGATAGGACTATGCACATTTACCTATCGTACCTTTCCTTTGTGATTTCAGGCTCTTCTACAGATACGGAGACAGTTCCACCGGTAAGTATACTAGTTTTATATGTAAGAAGTTATAGGCCACCCTATACAGTTATATCATATAATACTATCATATAATACTATCATATATCATATAAAACCATGAACCGTTCTACTAATATACTCCGCCTATACATAATAGTATACCCCACCTATACATAATAATATACCCCACCTATACATAATAATATACCCCACCTATACATAATAATATACTCCACCTATACATAAGGTAATGCATGCAATACAGAACATAGGATTCCATAAGAAAGTTGTGTGGCTGTGTTTGAAAAACCACCCGGGATCTCTTACTATAATCGTGCACGGTTGGGGCCCTTTCGTGTCTGTGTATAAGAAGTACTCTGGGTTATATGGGTATCCACTTGGAGCAATTGTCCTCACGATTGTTAAGCAATCCCTACTTCACGGCAATGAATAGCATGGTTTCCATGGAAGATCTAATTGTAGCGCTCTTAGACAGCCTGAAACAGGAAGGTAGTACGTGGAGCTCTCCACCCTGGAATCCCTGACACCCGTGGTCTACTCGTTACGTATAGTGGGGTGATGATCTGTGTTACCTGTCCCAGTATAAGCATAGCCCCACTGTAGATCCGTGGGGGTGGCTCCAGAACATACAGAAGTCCCGGTTGTTGGCACCTGTCTCTGATAGGTGAGGGGTGCTTAGTCTCCCTAGTGTATAATTTCCAAGTTTAGGTGACCCTGCACCCTCTCCAAGCTGCTTTCATCATTATACACCACCACACTCTTTATGACTGCTACCCTGCTGGTCATTATCTAATGGATATGGAGTCTCTAGAGGTGCTATTTGTACTTCTCAGATCCACCGATGCTGCTGGTCCCTGTGCTACTGTGCTGGGGGCTGGTACTTTAATAGTTAAAGGCTGATAGGGGAATATGCAGATTAGCAGGATTTATATGGGGGCATCCTGCACTTACAATGATAGTGTGCCCGGTCTGGACCTCCCCCGACTCCGCCTCCTCCAACAACCCAGCTCTCCCTGCGGGTTGGATGGGATGAGGGACTCAGCTCTGCCTCGGGGGGTAAACTGTCTGCTACTGCTGGACTCCTGGTAGCTGCTGCCTGCACTGCGGTCTCCTCCCATGTACTAGCCTGCCCCGCCAGCGCTCCGCCTCCCAGCACTCTCCATGACAACCAGGTACCGGGACTTCCCTGGTCGGCGTCCACCAGGGAAAATTAACACAGCGCTTCTCACCCGCAGCGGGAGACATCCAATTCCTTTCCCCCACACGGGCTCTCTCACTCGCAGGGAACCGCCTTCCTATAAGCTACCTTGTCTCAGCCGCCAGCCTTTTACTCTCCCCTTAGTCAGCCCACCAACAAAACTGCCACTACACGCGCCCAGCCACCTCTCTCAGCACACGGGACCTCTGGAAGCTTCTCCACGATCTCCACTGCGCACTGCGCGCTTCCCAGAGTCCCCTCACCTTCAGCAGGCACAGAATAATAACATGCATAAACACACTACATTATTGGATCACTAGAAAGATCCAAGTTATTATCACATATATCAGTTGGCAGCATCTCTATTACCTTATAGATCTACACATTCATTCATTGATTTGCCCCCTCATAGTGTCCCAAGGCCTTCAGATCACTAGGGTACTACAGTAATAGTACAGGTACATGACTGGGGAGGTGAGGGGATCTGGGAGCGTCACAATAACGTCACATATCTATAGTAATAATACAGGGACATGACTGGGGAGGTGAGGGGATCTGGGAGCATCACAGTGACGTCACTTATATCTATAGTTATAATACAGGGAAGTGACTGGGGTCTGAGGAGACTTGTGAGTACAGTAGCACCGGGGGATGTGTCTTGGTGATGACTGGAGAGCTGACTGCTGGGAATGGGACATTATACAGTGACACCAGGGGATGTGTCTGGGTGATGACTAGAGAGGTGGCTGCTGGGAATGGGGTATTATACAGTAACACCAGGGGATGTGTCTGGGTGATGACTGGAGAGGTGACTGCTGGGAATGGGGTATTATACAGTAACACCAGGGGATGTGTCTGGGTGATGACTGGAGAGGTGACTGCTAGGAATGGGACATTATACAGTAACACCAGGGGATGTGTCTGGGAGGTGACTGTCGGGAATGGGACATTATACAGTAACACCAGGGGATGTGTCTGAGTGATGACTGGAGAGGTGACTGCTGGGAATGGGACATTATACAGTAACACCGGGGGACGTGTCTGGGTGATGACTGGAGAGGTGACTGCTGGGAATGGGACATTATACAGTAACTCCGGGGGATGTGTCTGGGTGACGACTGGAGAGGTGTCTTCTGGGAATGGGACATTATACAGTAACACCAGGGGATGTGTCTGGGTGATGACTGTATCACTGTGTGTGTCAGGTTCCTATAAGGTGTCAGGATGTCACTGTCTATGTCTCCATGCAGGAGGGGGAGTATATAGAGGAACACAGGGGTCTGTACAAGGACGTGATGATGGAGAATCACCGGCCCCTCACATCACTGGGTAAGAGGAGATTGTCATGTATTGTACAGGGGAGAGCAGGTATGGGGGCCCCTATATACACACATCATCTGATAATCACATATATACACTGTACTCAGTCACTGTGTGTCTCCTACAGATGGGCCCAGTAACAGAGATACCCCAGAGAGATGTCCCCGTCCTCTGTATTCCCAGGATTGTACAGAGGAGAATCACAGGATCCCACAGGAGGATCAGGTAGGTGGGATTTAGGGTCTCCCCAATATACCAAAGTGACTGTCACTATATGATGTGTAGAGGAGCTGTGTGTGTCTTATACACTGATATTATACTGTTTCACCTCAGTCTAATCTGAATGTATGCAAATGTCATTATAGTGTTGTGGGTTTTTTTTCTGCTGCAGGGTACACTGGGTTCCACAGGGAGTAACATCGGGGTGTAGAGTAGGATCTTGATCCGAGGCACCAACAGGCTAAAAGTTGTGACTGTTCCCAGAGTGCATAGCGCCGCCTCCTCTATAACCCCGCCTCTGTGCACAGGAGCTCAGTTTTGTAGTTGGTGCCATGCAGTGCAGGCATACAACAGGCGGGCTCCCTCCCTCAGAAGAGCTTTTTCAAGTGAAAAATGAAGACTTCAACGGCTGCAGCAGAGACACTGAGTGTTAGATGTCACTCAGACATCTCCTGCTGCCGCTCCATCACCTCCCCCAGCGGCGCTGTACACTCCCGCGCCCTGGTTGCCGGGTACCTGCAGCGGAGGCTCCGGTTTCCTCCAGTCAGTCACACACCCCGCTGCAGCTCTCCAGGATCGCATGGCCGCACTCAAGGAGAAGGTAAGAGGGCCCCCCAGGCAGGACCCACTGGAAACCGCGATCCGGCGTGGGAGGCGGGCCGCGTGTGCTGGCGTGGACACTGTGGTAGTACAGGGACCTCACTAGACCACCAGGGCAAGGGCACAGGTCGGTTTAACTAAAAACCGTTTGCTACATGGCCCGCAGTACCCGGTGGTGAAGTCCAGCAGGGGGATAAGGCTTTGACCTGTAGCCCCTCCCCCGGTCGGCATCAAAAGAAAGGATAGACTGTGCAGGCTAGTATAGAAGAGATAGTCAAAATTGACACTTAGCCAAAATCGTACATAGCCAGTATTGCAGGCACACTCATTATGTGCGATACTGACTATGTGCCGACCCGTCCCCTGTCGCATAGTGAGAATCGGGCATAGCCCGGGTCTCACAATGTGTAGACACCCTTAGTTAAGAAAGAGTGCATTTAGTTGTTGTTATATAGTACAAGTACCCTGTGATATACATCCAGTCTTTACTGCGCATTGTTATATCTATTTAGTGTTGCTTTGTATTGCTAGTCCAGTGCAGTTTTATTGCATGTTATAATTTCTGCATTGTACAATGTGACTCTGTGTGTGCATATAGCTGCTGTGTGATCTCTACTCTGTGTATCTCACTCCTACTGCTATCCATATATTCTGTGCCCTGAGGGGGCTAAGTGCGTCAGGGTTATTGTTTAATATATGCAGTTCACAGGATATGCTTATTGTGTATTTTTCTGTGTGATTTTTATTTACCATATACCTCTTGAATCCCCTGGTTGTGCTGATACACTGCACAGGGGGTTCTTGTCAGGTATTGTGCTGCTGATATTGTACTGTGTTGCCTTGCATTGAGCTTTCAGATATGTCAGCTACAGAGGGCAATGGTGCTGGGGCTGATCCCACAGTGCGTGGTGGTGACGCTGCAGATACGTTAGAGGAAAACATAGCAGCAGAGGGTTCAGGTTCTGGGGGTTCCCCACCCCCCAGTGGGACCGTAGCAACGGGGTTTCAAAATGACCCACCTTGGGCTACTTTTTCCATGTTATTAAGTACGCTGGTAACTAGACTTGCGCCCCCTATGGGACCTCCTGTGCCGGTACAACCGCTTATGGTCCCTGTGGTTAATCCGCCATGGGCAGATCACCTGTCCACTCAGTTATAGCAATTGAACCAATCACTGACTAAACAGAAATCTAATCCTCGCCTGCCTAAGACCAAGGGGTCCTCAAAGCGGCCCATTACTTCTACACAATCCACCCACGTCCCAGACACCTCGTCTGATGAGGATGGCGTCTATACTGACCGCACAGACGCTGATCCAGATACTTCTGATGGGGAATCTGTCTCACAGGTGGATGTTCCTGACTTGTTGGAGGCTATCGGGCTCATTCTTCAAATTACTGATAACCCAGAGCCTGACGCTGCCTCTAAGAAACCGGACAGATTTAAACGTCAGAAAGTCATTAAACAAGTTTTACCTCATTCTGACCATTTAGTTGACATACGTCAGGAATCCTGGGAAAATCCAGGAAAGAAATTCACGCCTCACAAGAAGATGCTGGCTCGCTATCTCCTCGCTGCGGAGCTAAGTAAGAATTGGGAAACACCCCCGCTGGTGGATTCGCAGGTGGTGCTGCTGGTGGTATCCTCAGCTCTGCCTGTAACTACTGTAACGTCTCTGAAAGAACCGATGGATAAGCGTGTGGAGGGTTGTTTAAAGGCGATTTACACCCTAGCAGGAGCTGTGTATCGGCCCACTCTTGCAGCGACATGGGCTGGAGAGGCTATTAAAGCGTGGGCTCAGGAGGTGGGTGCGGAGCTGCCTTCCAACTTTTCTGATATTGCTAGACAATGTGTATCGTATATTGTCACAGCTTCTCATTACATTAAGAGGGCGGCTTCTGATGCCGTTATTCTGGCGGCCAAGGCTTCTACTATGTCCATTTTGGCTCGCCGAATTCTTTGCTTATGATCCTGGTCTGTGAATCTGGATTGTAAGAAAGCCCTGGATGTGCTTACTTTTAAGGGAGACATTCTTTTTGGAGAAGACCTCAACAAGACAGTGGCTGACTTAGCGTCTGCTAAAACAGCGTGTCTACCTAGTACTGCTCCTTTGGTACCGAAGGCTAAGAGTACTTCCTTTCGTCCTTCAGGGAAAGCAAAAGGTCAGGCGTACCCGAAACAGGCTCGCACTTCCAAACCCACTAAGCCCAAACCTTAATGGGCTTGGGCTGCCCGTCAGCCTGCTGCATGACGGGGCGGGCCTCCCTTTGGGGGATCCCAGAGTGGGGGGCAGACTTCTAGGGTTTACCCAGGAATGGTTGAAGACCACTTCCGATGCCTTGATACAGGAAGTCGTCACTCAAGGTTACGCCGTATCCTTCAAAAGTCGTCCCCCTCATCTATTTTGCCTGACAGACGTCCCTTCGGATCAGGTGAAGGCAAAAACTCTTCTTTCGGTGGTACAGTCCCTCCTGGACAGGTGCCTCTGGTTCAGAGAGGCAAGGGGTACTATTCACTGCTGTTCCTAGTCCCGAAACCGAATGGGTCCTCTTGGCCCATTCTCAACATCAAGTCCTTGAAAAAATATGTGAGATTCTCCAAGTTTCGTATGGAAACTCTCCGCTCTATTGTTCTGGCCTTGGAGCCCGGGGATTATATGGTCTCCCTGGACATACAGGATGTTTACCTGCATATTCGTATAGCAATGTCGCATCAGTAGTACCTGAGGTTTGCTGTTGGCAACCTTCATTACCAATTTCGGGCGTTACCTTTTGGTTTGACCACGGCCCCGCGAGTCTTCACCAAGGTCATGGCGGTAATGACGGCTGTACTCTGCCGTCAAGGGGTCAGGATCCTACCGTATCTGTACAACTTGTTGATCCTGGCGAATTCTCCAGAAATTCTCCTACGCCACATAGATATGACGCTCCAGTTTCTGCAAGTCCATGGGTGCCTCATCAACTGGAAGAAATCTTCCCTGGTCCCTGCTCAGAGCATGGTGCACCTGGGGGCGTTGATGGACACTCAAAACCAGCGGTTGTTCTTGTCTCAGGAGAATGAACTGAAGCCTCAGGACAGGATTCAATGTTTTCTATCTCATCCGCAAGTGTCGATACATTCGGCGATGCAAGTGCTAGGTCTCATGGTGTCTGCATTCGACATGGTGGAGTACGCTCAATTCCATTTCCGCCCTCTGCAGAAATTGGTACTTGCCAAGTGGGATGGCCTCCCTCACCAGATCAGGTCTCATTTGATCTCCTTGTCTCCGGAGGTCCGTCTGTCACTGGGATCCGGATTGAAAGTCGACAGTAACTAGGTCGACAATGTCTAGGTCGACCACTATTGGTCGACAGTAACTAGGTCGACAGGGTCAAAAGGTCGACAGGGTCAAAAGGTCGACATGTTCTAGGTCGACATGTCTAAAGGTCGACGTGAGTTTTTTTACAATTTTTTTTCTTTTTTTGAACCTTTTCATACTTAATGATCCACGTGGACTACGATTGGAACGGTAATCTGTGCCGAGCGAAGCGGTAGCGGAGCAAAGGCACCATGCCCGAAGCATGGCGAGCGAAGCGAGCCATGCGAGGGGACGCGGTGCACTAATTGGGGTTCCCGGTCACTCTACGAAGAAAATGACACCAAAATAACATTAAAAACTCATGTCGACCTTTTGACCTGTCGACCTAGAACATGTCGACCTTTTGACCCTGTCGACATTTTGACCCTGTCGACCTAGTTACTGTCGACCAATAGTGGTCGACCTAGACATTGTCGACCTAGTTACTGTCGACTTTCAATACCACACCCCTGTCACTAAGCTGGTGGCTGCAGGACCAACGATTGAGCAGGGGTCGTCCCTTCTGGATCTCCAACTGACTGGGTCCTTCTGACGATGGATGCCAGTCTGAGAGGTTGGGGCGTGGTTTTGGAGCATCAGTTCCTTCAGGGTCGGTGAACCAAGGAGGAGTCTCTCCTCCCGATAAACATTCTGGAACTGCAGGCGGTGTTCAATGCACTGAACTTGGCCCAGCAGCTGATACAGAACAGACCTGTTCAAGTACAGTCGGACAACGCCACCATGGTGGCGTACATAAATTGTCAAGGTGGCACTCGAAGCCGCATGACAATGAGGGAAGTATCAATAATTCTTCAGTGGGCGGAACGCCATCTGCCAGCTATATTGGCAGTGTTCATTCAGGGGGTCCTAAACTGGGAAGCGGACTTCCTCAGTCGTCAAGACGTACACGCCGGAGAGTGGAGCCTCCATCCAGAAGTATTTCAACTCCTCGTGGACAAATAGGGCCTCCCAGATGTGGACCTGATGGCGTCTTGACACAATCACAATTTTCCGGTCTTCGGGACAAGGGATCCTCAAGCAGCGTTCGTGGACGCATTGGCAGTTCCATGGAACTTTCAGCTGCCATACGTGTTCCCTCCGTTGTCACTCCTGCCCAGAGTAATAAGGAAGTTCAAGCAAGAAGGAGGAATCCTACTTCTGATCGCTCCAGTGTGGCCCAGACGGCATTGGTTCTCAGACCTTCAGGGTCTATTGATAGAGCGTCCCCTTCTACTTCTGCAGCGCCCAGATCTCCTCGTTCAGGGCCCCTGTGTATATCAGGATTTGGCCCAGTTAGCTTTGACGGCGTGGCTCTTGAAGCTTCCATTCTGAGGGCTAAAGGATTTTCTGAGGCGATCATTCAAACCATGTTGAAGGCCTGGAAACCGGTTTCTTCTCTGGTTTATCATAGGGTCTGGAATTCTTACTTTGCTTGGTGCACCACTAACAATCATAATGCTTACAAATTTAATACGGCCTTTCTACAACAGGGCCTTTCTACAACAGGGCCTGGACTTGGGCCTTCGTCTGGCCTCCATCAAGGTTCATATTTCTGCCTTGTCGGGTTTGGTTGCAGAGGAAAATTGCGACTCTACCTGATATTCATACATTCACTCAGGGTGTGTTGCAGATTCAACCTCCTTACGTCCCGCCTGTGGCTCATTGGGACTTGTTGGTGGTTCTTGAGGCGTTACAAGGGTCTCCGTTTGAGCCTCTTGAATTTACAGACCTTAAGTGGCTTTCTCTTAAGGTATTGTTTTTGCTGGCTATTGCCTCTGCTAGACGGGTGTCGGATTTGGGTGCCTTGTCTTGTAGGTCCCCATATCTGATTTTTCACCGTTAACGGGTGGTTCATAGAACACGTCCCGGGTACCTACCTAAGGTGGTTTCTTCATTCCACCTTAATCAGGAGATTGTGGTTCCGGCCTTTGCCTCTCCTGAGTTGTCTTCCAAAGAGCGGTCTTTGGATGTGGTACGTATCTATGTGAAGAGGACAGCCTCCATTCGGAAGTCCGATTCTCTCTTTGTACTGTTTGGTTTCACAAATGTGGCTGTCCTGCTCACAAGCAAACCTTGGCCAGATGAATTAGAATGGTGATTGCACATGCTTATGTACAGGCTGGTCGTCCAGCTCCTGCGACTATCAAGGCCCATTCTACTCGGTCTGTTGGACCTTCTTGGGCGGCCCGCCGTGGTGCGACCCTTGAACAATTGTGCTAGGTGGCTACTTGGTCCTCGGTGAACACATTCATAAGGTTCTATGCCTTCGATACTTCCGCCTCCCAGGATGCTTCCTTTGGACGTCGGGTTCTTGTGCCCGCTACAGTGCATCCCCTCCCATGAGGAACTGCTTTAGGACATCCCCAATGTTGTTCCCTGTGGAACCCAGTGTACCCCACAGCAGAAAACAAGATTTATGGTAAGAACTTACAGTTGTTAAATCTCTTTCTGCGAGGTACACTGGGTTCCACAGGGCGCCCACCCTGACGCCCTTAGCTTCTTTTGGTTGATATGGCATTAGCCGCTGACACCTTCTCCTGTCGTGAGAACGTGGTGTATGTGGCTACTAATGATTGTCGTCTCTTTTACCTGCTACTGCATTGGACTGGTTAACAAAAACTGAACTCCTGTGCACGGAGGCGGAGTTATAGAGGAGGCGTCGCTATGCATTCTGGGAACAGTCAAAGCTTTTAGCCTGTTGGTGGCTTGGATCAAGATCCTACTCTACGCCCGAATGTTATTCCCTGTGGAACCCAGTGTACCTCGCAGAAAGATTTAACAGTAAAATCTCGGTTTTTTGCTTTTTTAGGTAGAACGTCTGTCTGATAATAAAACAGAAGATATAGAGGGAGAAGAAGAGACATATGTGACTGATATAAAGGTAGAAGATATAGAGGGAGAAGAAGAGACATATGTGACTGATATAAAGGCAGAAGATATAGAGGGAGAAGAAGAGATGTATGTGACTGATATAAAGGCAGAAGATATAGAGGGAGAAGAAGAGACGTATGTGACTGATATAAAGGCAGAAGATACAGAGGAAGAAGAAGAGACGTATGTGGCTGATATGAAGGCAGAAGATATAGAGGGAGAAGAAGAGACGTATGTGACTGATATAAAGGCAGAATATATAGAGGGAGAAGAAGAGACGTATGTGACTGATATAAAGGCAGAAGATACAGAGGGAGAAGAAGAGACGTATGTGACTGATATAAAGGCAGAAGATATAGAGGGAGAAGAAGAGACGTATGTGACTGATATAAAGGCAGAAGATATAGAGGGAGAAGAAGAGATGTATGTGACTGATATAAAGGCAGAAGATACAGAGGAAGAAGAAGAGACGTATGTGAGGGGTGATCAGCAGTGTAAGGAGGAGGAGGAGATCCCTACAGATATCAGCACAGGTGAGTAATAAACACTTATTACAGAAAAGAGTCACATATTCTCCTTCCTCAGTCACTACAGCAATCTCTTATCCTACACCCTCCTCTGTCAGTACAAACTAATGAGGAATATGTATTTTCTCAGTGGGGGAGTCAGGAGGCATCAGCCCCTATTATACTCCTGCTCTCCCCCTCACATCATGTCACTGTGTGTTACCAGCCCAGAGATCTGACCAGTCTCCTCCCCACACTCTCTGGTGTATCTCATACATCAGGAGCCATCACCCCCTATTATACTCCTGCTCCCCCCTCACATCATGTCACTGTGTGTTACCAGCCCAGAGATCTGACCAGTCTCCACCCCACACTCTCTGGTGTATCTCATACATCAGGAGCCATCAGACCCTATTATACTCCTGCTCTCCCCCTCACATCATGTCACTGTGTGTTACCAGCCCAGAGATCTGACCAGTCTCTTCCTCACATTCTCTGGTGTATCTCATACATCAGGAGCCATCAGCCCCTATTATACTCCTGCTTTCCCCCTCACATCATGTCACTGTGTGTTACTAGACCAGAGATCTGACCAGTCTCCTCCCCACACTCTCTGGTGTATCTCATACATCAGCAGCCATCAGCCCCTATTATACTCCTGCTCTCCCCCTCACATCATGTCACTGTGTGTTACAAGCCCAGAAATCTGACCAGTCTCCTCCCTACACTCCCTGGTGTATCTCATACATCAGGAGCCCCTATTATACTCCTGCTGAGTTAGGGGGGATGGTTACCGGTCTCTTCTGGCATCAGAGCCGCTTCCCTGCTGCAGGACCACCGTCCTGAGAGGTTGTTGGTACCGCGGGGCATTGCGCCTTACCAAACGCAATCACAGCACGCCGCACACCCCTAACAATGCCGGGAGGTGAGAAGAGTGGTGAGTACAAACCAGGGGACCTACAAGGGGGTCCCCCAGTTCTTGGTGCGGCGCGAATACAGGGGCGGCATACGGACGCTCTACGGAGGGATCCGCTATAGCCCCCCTGTGTACACTGGCCAGCGGTGGTGGAAACAGGCATTCACGTTACGTCTCTGTTAGGAGACATTGCCAGTATAAATATCTGTAGAGCTCCAACGCCATTACAGGGGGGCGGAGCTTCCTCAGAGCGGGACCAGTGGCGTTTTGGCGCTTTCCTCTGCTTACAGCTGCAGCAGCAAGGACACACGGCTCCTCCAGACACTCAGTATACACAGGAAACTGGTACAGGGATGCAAATAAGGGGAGAGCCGCTATTATACACACTATAGTGTCCTAAAAAGGACAAGAACTCCTGTGTTATACTGTGATAAACGGCATGCAGTCTCACTGGGTCTGACAGGCTTTGAGTGTGCTGTTCCTCTCTCTGTGTCTCCTTCTCACATACCAGTCTGGGCAGGCTTCCTATTCAATATACTTATCTATGTGTGTCTGTGTGTGAGTGTTTCTCTACTGTAAACATGGTAAAACACCAATTATGCAGTGTATGTCACACCAGATTCTCTCCCTCTACGGCTGGTTCCCTCTCGTGAACAATGCAGCCAATCATCCCAAGTTAGTGAGGAGACTGGGGGGGGGGGGGGGGGGGAATGTCAGGAGCCATCCTGGCTCAGTGCCATAAAAACCATGATGGCAGACATGTCATCCCAGCTCACTGCTAATAATCAAAAGACACAACAACTGCAGGAGGCTGTAGCAGACCTAGCTGCAAGGGCAGATGATAAACAGCCCCTTCTCCCTAGTTCAGGTCCACATAAGCCTGGGCTGCCTGATTTACTCTCAAAATCTGAGGACGAGGTACAGGAGGAGGGGGAGGAATGGGATCCTATTACAGAGGATTCACCTTCTGCACAGGGTATTGAGCCCCTGATACTTGCTATCAGGGATGTGGTAAAAGTCCCTTTGGAAGACGCTGCAGTACAGCAGTCATTTCTCTTAGCACAGAAAAAGAAATTAGTGTCACTTTCCCTGATTCTAAGGAACTAGATGACATGTTTAAGTTAACCTGGAAAAATCCTGATAAAAAATACCAGGTGACAAAACGGTTTCTGCACACTTTCTCATTTACTCCAGAAGGCAGGAAACACTGGGAGAGCCCCCGGCAGTAGACGTATCAGTCTCTCGCCTATCAAAAAAAGTGCTATTACCAGTCCCTGGCTCCTCTGCATTATAGGAAAATAGAGACTACACTAAAGTCTATTTCTCTTACGTCCTAGAGGATACTGGGGTTCCATTTAGTACCATGGGGTGTAGACGGGTCCACTGGGAGCCAAGGGCACTTTAAGAATTTAATAGTGTAGGCTGGCTCCTCCCTCTATGCCCCTCCTACCAGACTCAGTTTAGAAAATGTCCCCGCAGGAGCCGGTCACAGCTAGGGGAGCTCCTAGGAGTTTTTCTGTTTTTTATTTTATTTTAAGTTTATTATTTTACAGGCAGGCTGGGTGGCACGCGTTCTGTGTGACTCTCTATTAAGGCTAGGAGTACTGCCATGGCAGTGTCGGGACGCAGAGCTTTGTGGCCGTGTCAGTCGATAACGGACGCAGATTCCAAGCGCAGTGTGGATTCTTCCTTTCTCAGGGGAGTGGCTATTCGGGGTTGAGTTGGATACGTGAATTTCAAAAGTTACTGCGGGGAAATCCACATTTCTCCCCTCTGGGGCCTCACCAGCTAGGCGTTCCTACCTAGGGCCGTCTACCCAGTCCTTCCGGACTGCCAGATACAGATCAAGAGCCAGAGGCACCTCAAACGCGGCGAGAGGCACTAGAGGCAAGACAAGAAAACCAGCCGCCGCAGGTTCTCTGAAACAGAGCACCAGTTCAGCTTCCACTAGGGCCTCAGCATGATGGTGCCCCCCCACCCTGATGGGATCTCAAGGTGGGAGCTTGACTGCGTCACTTCAGCCGCATCTGGGAAAGCTCCTGCCAGGATACCTGGGTACAGGGCCTCATTTCTCAGGGCTACAAGCTGGAGTTCAGCAGCGCTCCTCCCCAACGATTTTTTAAATCAAGCTTACCAGTTTTGGAGGATACATGAGTTACGCTGCAACAGGCCATCCTAAAGTTGGTCCAGTCCCAAGTCATTGTTCCAGTGCCACTACAACAACAGGGAAAGGGTTACTACTCCAACCTGTTTGTGGAGAGAAGCAGACCTACTTCTGTGAGTTTCAAGGCTCTGCTTCTTGGCTACAGGACACCATTAGCTCCTGAGGGTCTGATCGCTAGGTACGCCTAGATGCTCGTTCCCAGAGCCCACCGTCACCCCCCTTGCAGAGCCAGAAGTCAGAAGACGGGTGAGTAGAAGATTAGAAGACTTCAGTGACGGCTTTGAGGTACCGTACAGGTCCAAGGAACAATTACTGCAGAACATTATGCTCTCCAATGACATGGTTGGCTCCTAAACTTGCCAAAATCGCAGTTGGTTCCGACGACAGGTCTGTCGTTCTTGGGTATGATTCTGGACACGGAATTGCAGAGAGTTTTTCTTCCAGTGGAAAAGGCTCTAGAAATTCAGAACCTAGTCAAACAGATTCTGAAACCAGCAAGAGTGTCGATTCATCAATGCACTCGGTTGCTGGGGAAGATGGTGGCGGCCTACGAGGCCATTCAGTTGGCATATTCCATGCCAGAGTGTTTCAGTGGGACCTGTTGGACAAGTGGTCCAGGTCCCATCTGCACATACACCGACAGATAATCCTGTCTTCCAAGACCAGAATCTCACTCCTGTGGTGGCTGCACAGCTCTCACCTCCTAGAGGGACGCAGGTTCGGGATCCAGGACTGGATCCTGGTGACCACGGATGCGAGTCTCCAAGGCAGTCACACAGGGGGAAAATTTCCACGGAAAATGGTCAAGCCAGGAAACTTGTCTACACATAAACATTTTGGAATTAAGGGCCATT
Source organism: Pseudophryne corroboree (assembly GCF_028390025.1). NCBI lineage: Eukaryota > Metazoa > Chordata > Amphibia > Anura > Myobatrachidae > Pseudophryne > Pseudophryne corroboree. Next base: position 1,630,849 of record NW_026967500.1, read on the forward strand.
TACAACGGCCTCCTACCAGCGGAACATCTTCGCGATTTGCCCGTCCTGATTCAGTCGGACAACATAACAGCAGTGGCATACATAAACCGCCAGGGCGGAAGGAAGAGCAGAGCAGCAATGGCAGAGGCCACAAAAGTTTTCAGCTGGGCGGAAAGGCATGTAAGCACTCTATCGGCAGTCTTCATTCTAGGTGTGGACAACTGGGAAGCAGACTTCCTCAGCAGACACGATCTCCATCCAGGAGAGTGGGGTCTTCATCAAGAGGTCTTTGCAGAAGTGAAAAGTCGTTGGGGAATTCCTCAAATAGACATGATGGCGTCTCGCAAGAAACTTCAGAGATATTGTTCCAGGTCGAGGGACCCTCAAGCAATAGCGGTGGACGCCCTAGTGACACCGTGGGTGTTTCAGTCGGTATATGTGTTCCCTCCGATTCCACTCATTCCAAAAGTGATAAAGATCATAAGAATAACAAGGGTTCATGCAATCCTCATTGTTCCAGACTGGCCAAGGAGGGCCTGGTATCCAGATCTTCAGGAATTGCTCGTAGGAGATCCCTGGCCTCTTCCTCTACGAGAGGATCTGTTACAGCAGGGGTCGTGCGTGTACCAAGACTTACCGCGGCTTCGTTTGATGGCTTGGAGGTTGAATGCCGGATCCTAGCCCGAAAGGGTATTCCCAGTGGAGTCATTCCCACACTTCTTCAGGCTAGAAATGAAGTAACGGCGAAACATTATCATCGTATTTGGAGAAAATATGTGTCTTGGTGTGAATCCAAGAAGGCTCCTACTGAAGAATTTCAGCTGGGCCGTTTTCTCAATTTTCTGCAAGCAGGTGTGGATGCAGGCTTAAAATTAGGCTCAATTAAAGTACAAATTTCGGCCTTGTCAATTTTATTTCAAAAAGAATTGGCCTCCCTTCCGGAAGTTCACACTTTCGTAAAAGGCGTGCTGCACATCCAACCTCCCTTTGTACCCCCGGTGGCACCATGGGATCGTCACTTGGAAAGTGATCATGCTGTTGGCCTTGGCCTCTGCAAGGCGGGTGTCTGAATTAGCGGCTTTGTCTCACAAGAGCCCCTATTTGATCTTCCATGAAGATAGAGCGGAGTTGAGAACTCGTCGGCAATTTCTGCCGAAAGTGGTGTCATCGTTTCACATGAACCAACCTATTGTGATGCCAGTGGCTACCGACGCCTTAGCGGATTCGAAGTCTCTAGATGTGGTCAGAGCTTTGAAAATGTATGTAGCCAGAACGGCTCAGATTAGGAAAACGGAGGCTCTGTTTGTCCTGTATGATCCCAACAAGATTGGGGCTCCTGCTTCCAAGCAGATTATTGCACGCTGGATCTGTAATACGATTCAGCAAGCTCATTCTATGGCTGGATTGCCGTTACCGAAATCGGTGAAGGCCCATTCTACCAGAAAGGTGGGCTCATCCTGGGCGGATACCAGGGGGGTCTCGGCATTACAGCTTTGCCGAGCAGCTACTTGGTCGGGTTCAAACACTTTTGCAAAGTTTTACAAGTTTGATACCCTGGCTAAGAAGGACCTCTAGTTTGGTAAATCGGTGCTGCAGAGTCATCCGCACTCTCCCGCCCGTTCTTGAGCTTTGGTATAAACCCCATGGTTCTTGAAGTGTCACCAGCATCCTCTAGGACGTAGGAGAAAATAGGATTTTAATACCTACCGGTAAATCCTTTTCTCTTAGTCCGTAGAGGATGCTGGGCGCCGTCCCAGTGCGTACTGTATCTGCAGTTATTGGTTATGGTTACACACGTGTTGTGTTGCGTTTATAGTCAGCCTGTTGCTGATGTTGTTCATGCCGTTGCATGCATTGGGTTAAATGCCATGTTGTACGGCATGCTTGAGGTGTGAGCTGGTATGTATCTCACCTTAGTTTAAATCGAAATAAATCCCTTTTCCTCGAAATGTCCGTCTCCCTGGGCACAGTTCCTATAACTGGAGTCTGGAGGAGGGGCATAGTGGGAGGAGCCAGTTCACACCCCTTTTAAAGTCTTAAAGTGCCCATGTCTCCTGCGGATCCCGTCTATACCCCATGGTTCTTGAAGTGTCCGCAGCATCCTCTACGGACTAAGAGAAAAGGATTTACCAGTAGGTATTAAAATCCTATTTTCTCAGGGGAGTGGCTATTTGGGGATGAGTTAGATACATGGATTTCAAAGGTTACTGCGGGTAAATCCACTTTTCTCCCCTCTGGGGCCCCGCTGGCTAGGCGTTCTTACCCACGGAGGTCTACCCAGTCCTTATGGACTGCCAGGTTCAGATCAAGAGCCGGAGGCACCTCAAACGTGGCGAGAGGCACCAGAGACAAGACCAGCCGCCACAGGTTCTCGGTAACAAAGCACCAGTTCAGCTTCCACTAGGGCCTCAGCATGATGGTGCCCCCCCAACCCATAGGGGATCTCAACTGCATTGTCATGCTCGGCGGAGATTGGGGTTCCGACAATCGAGCTTGGGCTGGGAGGACAGCTGACTGTGTAGGAAGTAGACGAGGAGGTTGAATGAAGTTCTTCCTCATGAGGTGGATGCCTAGTGGGTGTTAGAGTTGGCTTGAGGGCATAAAAAGAATGAGAACTCTGTAGAAGGATAACTGTGTTTTTAATGAAGAAACAACTGTACACTGATACTTGAGGAATTGAAAGACACGGAATAATGAACTGAAGTCTGTGATTAAACGAGGTGAGGAATGGCGCTGAAGATCACCGGTATTGCGGAACTGAAAGACTGTGGTTTGTGGTTGGTAGAGAAGGCTGAAGGAGACTGGGTTTTTGAAGAACTGAAAGACTGGCTTGTGACTGGTAGACGAGGCTGAGAAACTCTGACTTTGAAGAAATGAAGACTGTGGCTTGGGCTTGGAAACTGAGGCTGAAGAACTCCGATCTGGAAGAAGTGAAGACTGTGGCTTGAGCTTGCGAGACGCTCACAGGAACCACGGTTTAGCAGCCGAAGCCCCTTAACGACCGGTGGTCCCGTGAGCGCCTCCATGAGTGGCGACGGGTTAAGCAACAGGACTGCAGCAGTGATAGGTCATGGACAGATGATAGCAACCGGAACCGGGGAACCAGGAGCAGCCTGGGAGCACAGAGCTGGAGCAACTTTCACAGGAATGTAACTTGGAGCACTGGCACTCTCTCCCTGAGCCAGCCCCCCTTTATAAGGGAAGACTACACTGGATTGGCTGGATACAGAGTGTGGATTTCATTGGCAGATCTCAGGTCTCCAACATGGCCACCCCCAGCACTGGGGACATTCTCAGCTGCAGCACCTTAGCTAACCCAGCTCCGGCCTCGACTTCCTGAGACAGAGTCACCGCCAGAGGGCTCTGCTGCAGCAACTACCCGCCACAACACCCGGCCCCCCAACCTCCGGAAGCCGCACACGCGCTTAAGGACCCACTGAAAGCAGCTCCCCACCGCCGCAACTAAAGTAGGTCCAGTCCCAAGTCATTGTTCCAGTGCCACTACAACAACAGGGAAAGGGTTACTACTCCAACCTGTTTGTGGTACCAAAACCGGACGGTTCGGTAAAACCCATTTTGAATCTAAAATCCTTGACTAAAGGTTTTCAAGTGCATAATGGAATCCTTGTGAGCAATGATTGCGGGTCTGGAAGAACAGGAGTTCATGGGTTTTGTTTGATATAAAGGATGCTTATTTCCATATGTCGATATGGCTGCCTCACCAGGCTTACCTACGGTTTGCCCTGCTTGAATGATCACTACTAGTTCCAGGTGCTACCCTTCAGCCTGGCCACAGCTCCAAGGGTCTTCACAAAGGTGATGGCGGAGATGATGTTCCAGGTCCGAGTCCAGGGGATCAATATTGTCCCTTACCTAGACGAGCTCTTGATAAAGGCGAGATCCAGAGAGATCCTATTGCTCAATATAGGCTGCACTATTCAGCTTCTGTCACATCATAGGTGGATCCTCAATTTACAGAAGTCCCTACTTCTGAGGAACATTCCCAGGAACAGGAGCCTACTCAGTGGCTCCTGTTCCTGGGAATGTTTCTGGATACAGTGGCTCAGAAAGTGTTCCTCCCAGAGGACAAGGCAAGGACGCTCCAGGATGCGGTCCGAGCGGTTCTACGACGAATCGGATCTCCATCCATCTTTGCATAAGATTGTTGGGAAAGATGTTAGCCTCATACGAGGCGATCCAGTACTGAAGGTTCCATGCCAGAACATTTCAATTGGATCTCCTGAGCTAGTGGTCCGGTTCACATCTTCAGATGCACCAGATCATACACTACCGTTCAAAAGTTTGGGGTCACTTAGACATTTATTTATTTTTAAGGAAAAGCACTGTTTTTTTCAATGAAGATAACATTAAATTTAATCAGAAATACACTCTATACATTGTTGATGTGGTAAATGACTGAACTAGCTGCAAACGTCTGGTTTTTAATGGAATATCTACATAGGTGTATAGAGGCCCATTTCCAGGAACCATCACTTCAGTGTTCTAATGGTACATTGTGTTTGCTAATCACGGTAGAAGACTAATGGATGATTAGAAAACCCTTGTGCAGTTATGTTAGCACAGCTGAAAACGGGTTTGCTCGTTAGAGAAGCTATAAAACTGGGCTGTCTTTGAGTTAGTTGAGTGTCTGGAGCATCACATTTGTGTTTTCGATTATACTCTGAAAGTGGCAAAAAAAAGAGAACTTTCACGTGAAACTCGACAGTCTTTTCTTGTTCTTAGAAATGAAGGCTATTCCATGCGAGAACTTGCTGAGAAACTGAACATTTCCTACAACGGTGTGTACTACTCCCTTCAGAGAACAGCACAAACAGGCTCTAACCAGAGCAGAAAGAGAAGTGGGAGGCCCCGGTGCACAACTGAGCAAGAAGACAAGTACATTAGAGTCTCTAGTTTGATAAATAGATGCCTCACAGGTCCACAACTGGCAGCTTCATTAAATGGTACCCACAAAACGCCAGTGTCAACGTCTACAGTGAAGAGGT